>NC_090776.1:22837349-23164849 GCF_040054535.1 Antennarius striatus | reverse complement strand
AATCATATTCTGAGGAATTAATTTTGAAATCACTGTTCAGCTTGAAAATAAGCATTAATTTATAAATACTTGAGCATTGTGCAGTGTGTATCTCACCTTGTTAGGCTTAATGTGAAGTTTCCTACAAGTGTTTTAGTTTTCATTTAGCGATGACATTTTAAATAGTTGTTTTTTTATATTGTCACAAACGGTCGACATAGATTGAGGGGCAGCTGAAATTGTTTGTGTAAAATCTTACACTGACCTCTTCTGGACAAATACTGTAAAACATCTTTGGAGGTGAAATTAAATCTTTTTTAATACTGTTATCAGATGTTTAATGATGGGACTTCATCATTTACTGGTATATTTTTCCATTTTGAATCACTAATCTTCAGGAGGAATGAATATAGCTGAAAACTGAATGCTGAGTCACTTTGAGATTTATGTCAGGATCACTCAGGAGTAGTGAAGTAGTTGAATTAAGACTTTTTATTTTTTTCTTGTGTAAATCTTGACAGCACAAATCCTGTACTGAGTCTTGTATCGCTGCTTGTCTTGTCTGAAACAGTAGTCAAACATAATATTTTTCTCATTTACATTTATTAATGATTTTTTAAAGATCCATTTCATGATACCGAACTTTCACTTCATGACAAATGCTCTATCCGTTCACTGCCAAGTTTTCTGAAATCTTTTCCAGGAGATTCTGATTTCCTGTCTTGACGAAAGGCCAACCAACCAACAATCCAATATTGTTTGGTTTTTTTTTTTAAAAACTAACAAATTGAATAAATATCATCTTGTTTTTATTTGTCAGACATTTATGGAATAAAGTCTGCATATCTTGGTCTTATTTTATCCAGCCATACATCCATTTTTTTGCAGCTACTTTTCCACCTTTTGGGTAACAGGTCTGCTGGAGTCTATCCGAGCTGGCTACGTGCCAGAGACAGGGTACACCCCGGATGAGATGCCAGCTCATGGCAGAGCCACACAAAAGACAAACAACCATTCATGCTCACATTTACACCTACAGACAATTAGCTGCATGTTTATGGAGGTTTAGGAGGAGAACCCAGAGGGAACCCACACTGACACAGGGAGAACATACAAAGTCTGGACAGAAAGGAATTGAACCCAGAACCTTCTCACTGTCAGGCAGTCAACAAAGACTTTTCAACATAGTTTTTGGTATCCACATCAGCAAAATTATTTTTGGCCATTTACATTTTGTTGCTCTGTTTCTATGGTTACAAGTATGCACATATTTGCAAATTTCCACAATCATTTGCATGGGAAATACAAAGGAAAAACCACATTTCACTAGGAAAAAAGACTGCCTGAGAGAGAGAGAGATCAAAAGTTAAAGGTACTCTGTAGGTATCACTGTCTGTGAGTACTCAACATGTAACAGTTTTAAAATGAACAGGCCTTGGCAGAACAAACGTATGGGGAAAAGCACATTGTAATTAAACTGCTGCTGAAAAAAGATTTCATTTTGGCCAGGTTTTGTAATTACTCTTATGTACAAATTTAAATGTCCCAGACAGTTTACACAGTCAAAAACGCTGCTTATGACGGGAATGAAAGCCATTCAGAACACTGTACTGTTTTTCAGGTTAATGAGCTAAACATAGACGGATATTCAATTAAAAACATACAGCAATTCTGCCATTGCTCTGCATTCACCCTAC
Organism: Antennarius striatus; assembly: GCF_040054535.1. NCBI lineage: Eukaryota > Metazoa > Chordata > Actinopteri > Lophiiformes > Antennariidae > Antennarius > Antennarius striatus. The sequence goes on along the minus strand of NC_090776.1, from coordinate 23,163,173 downwards.
TTGATATTTAGTTATTTGGGGTAGGGGTGATCACAATTATCAACAGCAAAAGTTTAAAAAGTTCCTACCACTAATGAAGGGTTTGGACAGACCAAATAGGTGGGTTCTTCTCATAAATACTATTATCAACAACATTCATTAATCTCCTCAAAGTTGCAGTCTGTAAAATGTCCACTTGGTGTCTCTGCATGGCAAAAATTTCTCTTCATATACAGGTTTCCTCACAGTATAGTATCTATATTTATAGATTCTACATTTATATCTGACTGAGGTGATATTTTAATTAGGTTTGGAATTCATGTTATAAAAAATCTTCTTAGCAGTACTGGTGTTTTATCTGTGATTGTGGACTAAAATTGATTTTGTTTCGTGATTAAATCCGGTGCTATTCAGCACAATTCCAGATGATGATCTTCTTTTCTTTTCAGCTTTTCCTTTCAGGGGTCACCACAGCGAATCAATTGCCTCCATCTAACCCTGTCTTCTGCATTCTCTTCTCTCACACAAACTATGATAATGTTTGGAGGAATTTCTGATGACAAAGATTTTAACTATAATGATTGAAGGAGTTTTGACCTCTTCAGATTGTTTTCCCTTCAGATAGTTGCAAAGAAGTCCAGATTATCAACCCCCCATTACAAGTATCACAATCATTACGTATCAGATATTATACTGTAGATGTTTAGTCAGGTGACAGTTGGACAAAATCTTTCAGTCAGTCCTTAGTTCTACATACAAAGTAATGATACACATGGCTGAGTCCTGTGACCTGTCTCAACTTGTCCCTGAGCAAGACTGGTAAGACATTTCTCCAGGGATGCTGAAACAAAAAGATCACAATGAGGTTTTATCTATCTTTGGTGCTTTGCCATGTGACCTACGGAATGATCAGCCATGCAAAAGTAATACTAATAATAATAACTGATCAACAGTATGGGCTTGATTTTTGGAAGTCTTTCCAGATCCACACACGGTCAGCGTTTTCATAGGTAGTGGTGGCGATTAGCTTGGAGTAGGCACAGCGCCTGTAGGGCACAGGAAAGACATGAAAATAACCCCGATCTGGAGGGTCAGTGGGAGCGAGGCCCAAGTAGTGCATGCACAAGCCCAAATACACGTCTTCAATGTAAAGGGCTTTAACGTGTCTGGATGCCTCCACAAGCTTTTTAGGAAGATCTAGAGATAAAATGTAACCCAGGCCCAAAGCGTAAAGTGGAAAGTGGGGAGAAGGGTAAAGTTCCATAGGTATGTACCATTTGGAATGTGGATCTCGACGGACTACAGCTCCTGTCTCAACAAGTCCGGTCATATAGTTTGTCTTTGGAGCATTTATTAGCATGTTGAGGAGATTGGGCAAATTTAAAAACATGTCCGAGTCAATCTTCATGACATAAGATGCGTTGGAGCAATGGGAGTCCACCCACTCCAGCATCACCATGGTCTTGATGGTCAGGTTCTTGTAGCAGTCCAGGAAGTTGCTCTGGATCAGGTCTTGATGTTCTTTGCTCTCCTGCAGCAGTTGCTCCTGCAGCTGTTCTTCTCCCTCTCCATTATTCCGTCCCAGCAGGAAGAACAGACTCACGATTTTGCCCAGTACCAGGCTAACACCTCCCCAGGTGCTGCGGACAATGTCACGGTGTACCCTGTTGTGGGGCGCCACAGGAACCATCAGAACCAGGAAAGGCTTCTGCTGCTCGCATTTGTTTGGCTCATTTATGATGAAGTGGTATTCATACGGGTACTCTACTAAGTACGGTCCTGGAGATTCATAAGGAACTGGAAACGGTTGAACTGGTTTCTGCTTTGGCATCGATACATTATCTGTCTGATGGTTATTAAACAAGTCTGTAGCTTTAGTTGATAAGATGTGGAAAACAGGTGAGCTGGTATCAGCGGTGGTGTTGACTCTACCACCAGTGCCGTTGGCAGAGACTACGTTTTGTCCTTTCATTGACATCCACCAGTCTGTTTTGTTGTATTGCACCATCCATTTAGGGGTCCAGTCAGTCATTTCATTTATGGTTATACTGTAAAAAAGAAAAACTGTTCCCAGTGCCAGACTGAAGAACAGACAGCGGCGCAGTGACAAACTACATCCTTTTCTGTTGTCTGCCAGTACCTCACCAAAGATGATTGCCTGAGGAGAAGAAATAAATCTGTCCTGATACAACGGTGCTTTTTGGCATTGCAAGCTACAAATGACAGTCCTAACCCTATAATTTTAAAAGTAAAGCATTAAATTCTCTCATATTGTAGCTTTTTATTGCAGGATTTTTATTGTTGTCTCTCTTTCAATCATTAATAAAGCTACACTTATTCTTTTCTTTGTTCCAAAATATAGGTATTCAATGACAAAAAAGACAGCATTTAAAAATGCTTACATACCATTGTTGTCTCTTGACAAAACCACTTAGCATGTTGACTCTCCTGCCTGCAGATGTTGGCTGTTTTATTTTTAGATCTCTGGCAGAGAAAAAGTTACAGGATACTGGTTCACTGAAAGCCTGATGATAGGATGGTTTGTAGTCCAGTTGCAGGTCACAGTCCCCTTTGGCAATCTGAACAGAAAAAACTGGAGCAACAGAATAATTTTCTCAAAACTGGATACTTTATAAGCATATTCCACATATGTTCTGAGGCTGTAACTTCCAGATAACCGTAGCACTGATCCACTTTCCTTACCTGTGATGTAGCCACACCTTAAATTGCACCTCCCCCTTGTTTGAGAGTCGTGTTTCATCTTGAAGCCAATGAACAGCTTGAAATCCCCTGGAAGCTTTGGAAAAGGTCCTTATTAACTGAGTTATGTTTCACAATGAATCTCAGAAGTTTGTGTTTGTCTTAAGAGAAGGGTTTGTCTTAAATGGATAAATAATTAATAAGTGCATGACTCTCACACTATTGCTGTTTTAGTCTTCATCACAATTATTATTTGTCAGAGTAGTAGCGTGTTAGCATGGCTCTGTTATTAAATGTGATTATGCGGGAGCATGGCTCTCACACTATTCTGTGACATCCACGCTATTGTTAACCTGTTCTCAATTTTTTAGGTGTGAATGCTGAAAGGTTTTTTTTTATCGTCAATCTCGATGTGAATGTCTTGGTTTGCTAAGACACCAAGATGAATGGTCACCTGCCAGTGGTCACCAACCGGACTTGAGAAGCAACTTATGCTTGTCCTTACTGAAAACGTGGCTTCATTGTTTCCAAAATTACCAGAATAATGTTATGTTAATGTACTCTTTATTAAAATGATGCACAACAGTAAAAAGATTCAGTCCAGAGTAAATATCAGTCTATTAGGTGGTTGGACATATTTTTAGATAAGGTCACATTCATAATAAATACATAAATAAATCAGTTCATTCCAGAATTCAAAACACAAGATTTATACTGATAATTACAGCTGATCTCTACTCTGATTACAATGATTAACCTTTAACAACTGTCTTAAAAAGTGTTTGAACAATTGTGACAAATCTCTCGTGCATTTCTCAAAGGTTTCTTTGTCTTTTAGAATGTATTATCAAATACAAATAATCTGCCTGACAACATAGTTCTGTGTGACTATCAGCCAAACTTAACATTTAGCTTCAGGTGTGTCAGAGTTTCAGTTACTGGCTTCAGCAACTGTGTTGTTATAATAATACATTACTAATGACACTAATAATAATACTAATACTAATACTAATTCTACTACTACTCCTAATACTACTACTACTACTACTACTACTACTACTACTACTAGTACTACTACTACTACTACTACTACTACTACTACTACTACTACTACTACTAATAATAATAATAATAATAATAATAATAATAATAAAACACATGGGGCGCAGCAGGCGCTCAGTCCACAAGGACTTGGCTTTTGGACCAGATGGAGCTGGTTGAAGTCCAGCATGAACTAAAATTCTGGAGAGCGAATTGGTAGCTGGAGAAATGTCGGTTCACCACCTCAGCACTGCTGAGGTGCTCTTGAGCAAGGTACCAAATCATAGGTCGCTGCTGTGTGGCTGCCCTTCACTCGACCATCTCTCCTGTATTTGCATGTCCACAGGCCATTTGTGTGTGTGTGTGTGTGTGTGTGTGTGTGTGTGTGTGTGTGTGTGTGTGTGTGTGTGTGTGTGTGTGTGTGTGTGTGTGTGTGTGTGTGTGTGTGTGTGTGTGTGTGTGTGTGTGTTTTGGCCTGTTTGTGTGTTTAATATATCATATGAAAAAAGAATTTCCTCTCCTCTCTAAAATTAATTTAAAGTAACTTAAAATTAAAAAAGAAAAATCTTAAATTTGATGAAAGCAGCCGCCAACTTTACAGAACTTCCTGCTGAGGAAGACATCAGACAAAAGAACAGAAAAGGGAGGTGTAGAAACAGGTGAGACAACAGCCAACAGGTTTAGGCAGCTGCCTGAATGAGAAAACGTGAGCAGCTCACAATATTCTGTGAACAAACACAAGAAACTTGTCCATTTTAGGGCCAAGGTGTTCAACAGCTGATAAATGTAGCCTAATAACAATAAAGCGACTGAGGCAATATTTAGATGAGAAGTTGACATACATGGATACGTAGAAGCAGAACCTCGTCTCCCCGTAGCCAGTATTTGCAAAATTTTAAAAAATCGTTTTATACAAGTGTACATGAATTCAATAACAAACAGATTGACTTCATATTAAACCTTCATTTATATTTTGACATTCAAACCCAAAAAATCTTTAGCCATTGGATGAATTCGGATCTCAATTGACACTATTTTTAGTATTTAGGAGGTAAATTCTGGAAACGGACTGGGAAGACAACACCTGGATGTGTTCTAGTGTTCATCAGTGGTTATTTTTGTGCCATAATTGTTTATTGACAGATGCTTAGGTAGAAAGTTAAAAATGTGAAGACGGTTTTCACTGTGCTTTGAATCTGTCACATGGTTGTCATTTAACAAAATAAATATTGAAACTTGACACTGGAGGTGGGGCTGGGGCATTCAGGAGGGTTGTTGGCTGCCCTCCTAACCAGAATCCAGGAATAATACTGATATATTCAATGCATTTGATTATCATTAGTTAAACAAATGAAATAAAAGTTTGTTTTTTAGAATTTGTATTCTGAACAAATACTTCACAAAGCTTTTCACCATGTTGTTATGTGAACATGGCTGGTCCAGTTCCTATAGAGGGCTTTATTCCCAAGTTTGTGGGGCTTTTTCCAATTAAATTGGCAAAACACAGTTGACATGATCCACTGTGAAATCAAGTAAAATAAAACAGTGCATTTGACAATGTTCACTGTTGTTTTCTTCAACCATAATTAGCAGAAAGGGAGAATGATTTGTGTAATCCCGCATGCAGGCTGTACCAGAATTAACAATAACCTTTTTCATTCTTTGTATTTTATCCCAGTCTACATCACTTCCTATTGATGGGGCCCTGGCCTATTACATAACTAATGCTGTCATCTAGTGGTTATTCGTTATCTGTATTTTTAAAATGTATCCTAATTTTATTTGTGATCTCACTATTGTACAGCTATGCTGTTTATATGTTATTATTTTGGGGGTATTACCATATTATTTTTTTATTTAGCTTTTTTAAAAATATTTGTGTTACTTTTTTCTTGTTTACATGTGTCTGTAGTTTCCATCTGGGAAGCATTGTGGATCATAATTCAATGAAAATAAAAAATGAGTAAAGCTTTTGATAATGTCCTGGTTTGGCAGTGTGCTGTCAGATTGTGAAGATTCGCATGTGTTTTTATAATTGCAGTGCGTTTCCATCTCTACCTCCCTGTCAGTCATTAATAGTTTAACAGGGCTGTCCCTCCCTGTACGCGCACGATATACATATGACTCCACAGGGAATAGGTTGGGGGTGGGGGTGCATTTAGCAACTGTGTGAAGCCAAAAACCTTGAAGCATGCATTTTATTCCTTCATTCATTCATTTTCATGTTCTGCCGCTGTATCCGCCGTAGGGGGTCACGGGGAGCTAGAGCCTATCCCAGCTGGCATAGGGTGGGAGGCGGGGGACACTCCGGGCACGACGCCAGTGCACCTCACTCCTACGGGTAATTTGGGACCGGATAGAGAGATAGCTGTGTCGTATGGTGCAGTGAACCACAGAGATTTCCTAAGTGTGCTAGATGGTTGGACTCGGTGAGGCAGATCCGTCGAGGAGGGACGGTTGTCTGCGGCTGGAAAGGACGTCGGCCAAGGTTGCGCCAGACAGAGTGGGACTCCAGGCCGGATGAGACATTGTCCAGGAGTGATGGTTTGACTCATCGCTGAATCAATTTAGTCTTTGCTTGTTTAAAAGTGACTGAACTGTGTCAAAGAATACTAGAAGAAAAAACAAAACTGCTCTTAAAAAAAAAACCGATTTGAAAAAGGAAGAACAATGTCAATCCAAGGTGAAGGCAGTGTTGTAAATGAACAGATGATGAACAATGACCAACACAGTAGTTCTGAGGATGAAATAGAACAAAGAGATGTACAAAGGATGCAAAGCTCTCACTCACCATTGCACCCTGTATGCCAAAGTTCAATGGCCCTCCCTGACCATATGCAGACTTACACATTGGTACAATTTTATTTATAAGTCTATCTTTGGTCTGTGCCCCTCTTACCTTTGTGGGTATATTTTATTTAAAACCAGTAACTATTGTCTGTGCTTGAATGACATCCCTTTATTGACTGTCCCTAAGGTTCGCACTGAACTTGGCAAACAGGCTTTTATGTTTTCTGCTCCTGCAGCCTGGAATCATTTGCAGTCGGAACTACCGCTTCAAAAGCTGATCCCGATCAGGGATTTTAAAAATTTGGTGAGGGGTATGGAGGCAGATTCTATTGGAGTCTGTACCTGCTTTCCTTCTTAGACTTTGATGATTTTTCCCTGTTATTGTATGTTTTATAATGTATCTGTTTAATTTAATTGCTGTATGTAACTAACTGGTGCTGCTGCCGTCTTGGCCTTGCAAAAGAGATTTGTAATCTCAATGGGATTCACTTGGATAAATAAAGGTTAAATAAAATAAAATAAATAAAAACAAAGGCAAATAGGTGATTTAGCTAAAAAACAGCAAGAAGTCATGGCTGCCATATCCTCATTGAACAGTAAACATATGACTACAAGGTCATATGTTTATGTGCCAGGGAGTGCCATATTGCGCCATTTAGTGGGGACATAGGTCTGTGGATGAATTCATTGAAGAGGTAGAACGAGTTCTTTCTGCCAGAAACCAGACCCCGCCTGAGCAGTTTGATTACATTATGTCACTGTTGAGAGGACCAGCTTTAGAAGAGGTGCGTTTACGCAATGATGAGGGAACTGACCAGATGAGTGATATATTTTGCTACCTTAGATAAGATTTTGTAGATAAACGCAGAACCTCCAAGCTACTTCAGAACTTCTACAGCTGCAAACAGAAAGAAGGTGAGGGCATACGTGAGTTTTCACATGCTTTATCACAAGCACTAAGTTCATCCCAGCTCCGTTGCTAATGAGAAAGTGGCATTAAGAGACCAGTTTGTCAATGGAGTGAGAGACCCTGCATTGAGACGAGAACTTCATAAATATGTCAGGGCTCATCCAGAATCAATTTTGATAGAAGTACGTGAAGAATCTTACTTGGCCTCGGAAGAGCCTGCAATAAGTGCAAAAGATTTAAAGAATAGAGTTAAAGTCTGTAGCCATGTAACAGCAGATGCAGTGTACAGCTGCAATGGCTGGTGAGAAAAAAGGGTACATTGAGGATGTCATAAAGGTCCTCGCAGAGCAAGAGAAAGTCAGCACAACTGGTCAAGTTAGTGAGAAATCTGTTTCACTTGGTGATGTTATGACTATTCTTGCAGAACAAGGGAAAGTTATCATTGAACTAAGTAAGGCAGTAAAGAATTTGACTACTCAGGATCGAAGTCCTAGCACCACAACAGCTACTAGACCAAAAACTCTACCAAAGTTTACCGCTGATGGTAAACCAATATGTTTCAGATGTCAAACTGAAGGTCATGTTGCTAAACAGTGGCCACAGAAACAACTGAAGCATACAGAGAACACTTCTGCTTCAAGTTGGCAGGGAAACGAGAACCCCTGGTTGTAGTGAGTCGAACAATGCAGGGACAAATGTCAGACTCAACCAAACCTGAACTTACTTGAGAGCAAGTTATTGATCGTGCAATCGGCAAGTGTCCAGTAGTTGATCTTAAGCTCAATAGTACACCAGCTCGTGGCTTTCTACATACAGGTAGCCAAGTCAGCACGATCACAGATGTGTTTTTCAGAAATCAGTTGTGTGGAGGTGATGATGCCTTGCTTGTCACTTCTAGTTGGCTCAAGATAACGGCTGAAAACGGCCTTGAGATACCTTATCAAGGTTTCGTTGAACTGGAAGTGGAGACAATGGGTTTGAAAATCCCACACTGTGGTTTTCTGGTCTTGAAACCCTCAGCGAGTGTAGCCACAGCAGAACGTTGCATCATCGGTATGAATGTCATTCCCAGATGTCGACAACTTGTCATATCAGAGTTTGATACAGGGTTGAAAGGAACGGTAGCTACTGGTTGGACAACTGCATTTCAGCAAATACAAACATGCATTTTTCCAAAGAAAACAATTGTCAGGGTAGCAGGTAGGGAAAAGTGAGAATACCTGCTTCTTCTGTTGCCACTGTTATGGTTAGGGGTCACTCCAAAGAGACAGGCAACGATACAAAAAAAGATTATTGAGCCTATAAACACACCCCTACCCACTGGTGTAGTTGTCATCCCAGCACTGGTAGATGGCAAGTGGCATGTCATTCCGGTCCAGATCGTAAATTTCTCACAAGAAGATGTGTGGCTGTGTCCAAGAACCAAACTAGGAATCATCTCAACCGTTGAGTGTGTTGAAAGTGACCAGACCTGTGAAGTTAAGTTTAATCGCATCTCTGCAGATGTTGAACAGGTCTCTGTTGACACCAAAGATGGACACATTGACAGTAAAATGCAGACTATCTTAGACAATCTTGACATTGGTGGTAATGATGAGGAGAAAGCGTCTCTGTGGGCCTTATTGGCAAGGTACATTGATGTATTCGCTGATGATGAGGAAGATCTCGGTTGAACGGATGAAGTGAAACATGAAGTTAAGCTGGTTGATGATATACCTGTCACACAGCCTTATAGGAGAATACCACCCAACCAATATAAAGAAGTCCAAGAACACATTTCAAAGCTGTTGAAGAAAGGGCATAATCCAAGAGAGTGAGAGTTCATATTTCACTTGTTGTTGTAGTCAGTAAAAAGGATGGCAGCATACGTCTATGTGTAGACAATCACAAGTTAAACCTGAAAACAAAGAGAGATGCGTTCCCACTACCTCGCATTGACGAAAGCTTTGATGCTTTGAAAGGTGCCAGATACTTTTCCACCATTGACCTTGCAAGTGGCTATCACCAGGTGGTGGTAGATGAGCATGACAGGCATAAGACTGCATTTACAACGTCGTTCGGGCTGTTTGAGTACTTGCGTATGCCTATGGGTGTTTGCAAAAGTCCTGCGACCTTTCAAAGGTTAATGCAAGTGACTATGAAAGACTTGATCTTTGAAATCATGCTAGTATACCTTGATGATATTTTGGTGTACTCGCCCTCGTTTCAGTCACACCTGGATAGGCTTGACATAGTGTTAAAGCGTCTCAGAGTTACCGGACTGAAGGTTAAGTTGGGAAAATGTCACTTTTTGCAGAAGGAAGTCAGATTTTTAGGGCATCAGATCTCAGCAGATGGTATTGCAACAGACCCTTGTAAGGTGGTAGCTGTCAAGGAATGGCCTGCACCTTCTACAGTGAAAGAACTGCAATCTTTCTTGGGCCTCTGCAGTTACTACCGAAGGTATGTTGAAGGATTTTCAAAGATTGCTTCTCCCTTACATGATGTGGTGAATCAATGCCGTGCAGCTTGCAGTCCTGCGAAGGCCAGCCAAAAGCTCAGTGTCTTGTGGGATGATAATTGTCAACAGGTTTGGTTTTGCAGATTTCACTTGCCCTTTCATTTTGGAAACTGACACAAACAGTCAGGGTCTAGGAGCTATCCTAGAGCTATCCTGAGGACGTAATCCACGTCCTCAGGAAAGGAGAAATCTCTCCAGAGCTGTGAAGTCACTGTTTAAACAGAGGAAACGCGTAAGAGAGAAAGATGGCTTGTTGTACTGAGTGGTTGAAGATGTGCACCATGGAGACTGTCTTCAGTTGCTTGTTCCAAACTGTTTGCGAAAACAGGTACTGGAGAGTGTGCATGACTCTGTGGGTCATCAAGGCATAGAGAGAACCTTGTATTTGTTGAGACAGGGCATTTTGGGCGGGCATGCATAATGACGTTGAACGGTGGGTAAAGAATTTCCAGCGGTGTATTTTGACCAAAATGCCTCATCCCAAGATAAATCCACCTACTAGGTCATTTCTCGCATCCAGACCTCTAGAGGTGGTGGCGGTGGACTTTACACTGCTTGAACCAGCCACTGATGGCAGTGAAAATGTTTTGGTGATCACGGATGTGTTCACAAAGTTCACTCAAGCATTTCACACTCGTGACCAGAAAGCAGAAACCACAGCAAAGGTGCTGTTGAAAGAAAGGTTTATGAAGTACAGTGTACCTGAGAGATTGCACTCAGATCAGTCATTGCAGAGCTATGTAAATTGAATGGTGTGAAGAAAACACTGACAACCTCTCATCATCCAACTGGGAATGCTCACTGTGAACGCTTTAACCGTACACTACATGAGCTGCTACGTACACTTCCAAATGACAAAAAGAGACGATGGCCTGAACACGTACCAGAACTGGTGTATGCTTACAATGTAACCCCACATGCCACAACAGGTTATTCCCCATATTATATGCTGTATGGGATTGAACCACACCTCCCAGTTGATGCCCTTCTTTCAAAAGAGAATCATGGGGACAAGAAGTTTGACTGGCTTGAAGTTCATCGGCAAAGGCCGAAAGATGCACATGCCAGGGCTAGGGAATATACAGAAAGCGACGGAACGTATTGCCCGCCAGAAAGATAAAGATGTTTCCTTTGGTTTAAACTCTTATCCTAACACGGGGTTCACTTTTCAGGGACTGTGAATGTGAAACAGCTAATTCTGAGTTTGTATTGAGAGAGGATGAGGGTCCAGTTCTTTATCAGGGAGTAGCAGGGTTTGATGCACCTGACCCTGGGTCTAAACAGACGCCCACAAAAAATTGCTTTTGAAGTCTATGTGTTGCTTATCCCGGCTTCACTTATTAAAGGATTTAAACTGAAACGACAACTACTACAACCCTACAACTATCTATTAGTAGTAGCTGTTTCATGAAAATACTTGTTTCATATTATGAGCATTTTCAACATGTTTTTATGGTTTAAACATTGACAATAAATTATACTGTTGCAGCATGCTTTCAAATTCTTTGCTATCAAATATTAGCTAACATTAGTTGTCAGTAGGGTTTTGTCATATTAGTTAATGCTTAATGTCAAACAGAGCTAACATTAAACTCTTGATGTCACTTCAATATAAAGCTATAAGTCCAGTGTTTAGCTGTCAGCTCAATGTTTACCCAGTGGTTGTGCCAATAATACAACAATTTGTTCAGAAAGCTACCTTTGAATTTGCCAGAACTACAATTAGGGTAAAAATAATGGATATCTTTTTTTATCACCAAAATAATATCATCTGTATCATTTATTCATTCATCTACAGAATCCACTTCTTCTGCTGTCATGAGTCGCAAGGTTGCTGGTGCCTAACTCAGCAGACTTGGAGAATGAGGCGGGGTACACTCTGGGTGTGACGTCGGCGCACTGTGGAGCCACATCTGTATCAGATGCAGAAGAAAAACATGAACACATTCATTACTAGTGTATCCGCTTCAATTTGGATATCATCCATTGACTCACTGTTGCAGAATTTTTTGCTGACGCACATACATTAACACTAAGAACTGAGGACAATATGGAGTGATCAGTTCACCAAGGATGCGTATTTTTGTAGGTGTAACAACAGCTGATAATGTAAGAAATTTGAGAATGTAATAGGCCAAAAACACAACAACTGGCCAATAACATGAACAGAAAATTTTTTGGCTACTAACATAATAATTTATTGGTTATTATGTTATTGGCCTGGTTAAAAAAAAAACCTAACCCAAAAATTATTACGTTATCGGTTCAGGACTTTTATTACATAATTGGCTAGTTATTGCGATGTTGGACTATTACATTTCAAAAAGGACAATGTTAGCAGCTGTTATTACATTATTGGTTTCGAAATATCCCCACAGACACGCGGAGAGAACATAAACAGAAAGGAATCGAACCCAGAACCTTCTTCCTGTGAGGCAACAGTGTTTCCCACATTAATTGTTGAGTTTTTCTTTTTAAAGATCATGTTGAGCTCTGATTAATAAATGTTTCAGGCAGAATCTTCTGTAAAGTGTAAAAAGGGTGCAACAGGGTGTTGTCATTGTGCCGTTCCTCCTGTTAAAATTTAACAAATCATTCAGCAGTTAGGGTGCCATTCAATTATGTCCTTTGAGAACTGTATACATTGGTTGAACAGGGTGGCGGCAGGGGATTATTCCCAGTGAGTCATCTCCCTGTTAAATATTAACAAATATCTTGCTGGGTGTTGCAGTTTTAATCTCTTCATCCTTTTTCTCTTTCAAGAAAAAACCCCGAAGAGATTCTTCCTTTGCTTCTATGTAGCCCAAATTATGAAACTTATCACTTTAGATAAAAGTGTCATAAATACAAAAAGCAGATGAAGCATCGTTTTTATAACATCTCGACAAAATAGCTAACATATTTTATTCATGATCCCCTTTATCTGTTCTCTATATCACAAATTTATGACGTAAACAATGTGAAAAACAGTAGCAACATACGCTGAAATAATTAAAATAGTATTATTTGCAGTATGGATCAGTTTTTTTAAAATGGTTCCAAACTTTCACAGAATTAACTCTTTCAAAGGTAGTGGTGGCTATTAGCCTGGAGTAAGCACAGCGGCTATAGCCCACAGGGACGTTATGAAAATAATCCTCATCTGGAGGGTCAGCAGGAGTCACGCCCAAGTAATCCATGCACATCCCCAAATACACGTCTTCAATGTAAAGGGCTTTAATGTATCTGGATGCCTCCACAAGCTTTTTAGGAAGATCTAGAGATAAAACGTAAGCCAGACCCAAAGCGTAACGTGGAAAGTGGGGACAAGGGAAAAATTCTACAGGTAGATGCCACTTGGAATGTGGATCACGAACCACTGGCGCTCGAGTCGCAACACGTCCGGTCATATAGTTTGTCTTTGGAGCATTTATTAGCATGTTGAGGAGATTGGGCACATTTAAAAACATGTCCGAGTCAATCTTCATGACATAAGATGCGTTGGAGCAATGGGAGTCCACCCACTCCAGCATCACCATGGTCTTGATGGTCAGGTTCTTGTAGCAGTCCAGGAAGTTGCTCTGGATCAGGTCTTGATGTTCTTTGCTCTCCTGCAGCAGTTGCTCCTGCAGCTGTTCTTCTCCCTCTCCATTATTCCGTCCCAGCAGGAAGAACAGACTCACGATTTTGCCCAGTACCAGGCTAACACCTCCCCAGGTGCTGCGGACAATGTCACGGTGTACCCTGTTGTGGGGCGCCACAGGAACCATCAGAACCAGGAAAGGCTTCTGCTGCTCGCATTTGTTTGGCTCATTTATGATGAAGTGGTATTCATACGGGTACTCTACTAAGTACGGTCCTGGAGATTCATAAGGAACTGGAAACGGTTGAACTGGTTTCTGCTTTGGCATCGATACATTATCTGTCTGATGGTTATTAAACAAGTCTGTAGCTTTAATTGATAAGATGTTGAATACACATGAGCTGGTATCAGCGGTGGTATTGACTCTACCACCAGTGCCGTTGGCAGAGACTACGTTTTGTCCTTTCATTGACATCCACCAGTCTGTTTTGTTGTATTGCACCATCCATTTAGGGGTCCAGTCAGCCGTTTTATTCATGGTTATACTGTAAAAAAGAAAAACTATTCCCAGTGCCAGACTGAAGAACAGACAGCGGCGCAGTGACAAACTACATCCTTTTCTGTTGTCTGCCACTCTTTCTCCAACCACCTCTTCCTGCCTGAGCAGAAAGAAAATCTCTTGAAATGAAATTTGCTTTCAAATTAGCACAATTCTTTTCATTGAAATAGACTGAATTATAACCATTGTAACTGAACAATTAATTATTATTATTATCATTATTATTATTGTTATTATTATTATTATTGATGGAATTATATTTTGTTTAGGACTTTTGCATATAATGAAGACTCTTTTTCAAGTTTTCATGTGCACATATGAAACTTCACACAATGTGTATCACTGATTATTATTAAGTCCAATTTAATCTAGTGTTCCTATGATATTTGGTGAAAGTATTGTGACAGAGCACTTGATTTTAAAAAAATGACTTAAAATATGCCATTCTGACACTTAATTTTCCTTTTATCTATTTAATTAGAATATCCCGCCACTTCTGTGAAACAAATTTCAAGCACTGACATTAATCCACATGAGTAAAGTCGTTGTCACCACACTACAAAATTTGAGTGCGTGATTAATCTGAAGACAAATTACAGATTTTGGGCCCAATTATCATTTTAATTGTTTTTGGAAAAAGGTGAAGACTCGCCTTGAAGGAAATAAATGTTTTATAGAGAAGAGTGAATTTCACCTGAGATTAGTTTAGTTAAATATTCTCTTGTCTTAACATTTTAAATATAAATAAATGTAGAAAATGTCGATAATTCAGAAGCTTCTCTTTAACTGTCCACAGTTTCTCTGCTTTTCTTTCTCTTCTTATTCTTTAGACAGAAATGCTTCCTGAAAATAAAAAGGTTACATACCACTGTCTTCTCAAACAAAAACCACTTTTCAGCATGTTGACTCTCTCCTCAATAGATGTTGGCTGTCATCCTCTTGTAGCATAAAGAATATAGGTAATTATTCCTTCCTTCATGATATGATTAAGTATTTTGGATTTAATTGTGAGTCGTACTGGTCTGGTATTGGAGGACACTGAGGTTGTCTTTCCAAATGCTTTTCTGTAACATGTTTCTAGTTTCAGATCCTTGGATTCATGTCATTCACTGTCCCTATGGTCCATTTTTACCTGCAGGAGAGCCACTCCTCTGTATGTACCACCCCTTAATTTGCTAATGTTGCTTTAGCATGTAAATTGAAGGAATGTTAGAAAGCGTAGCAATCCAGTTGGACAACTCAGATCTACACAGTCCTAGGATTAATATTTGATTGGACCAAAGCCTTTCTTGGTGTAGCATTCCTCCCGGTACTCCGTTTACCTCCACATTGAAAACCACTTATCGACTCCTTGAAAAAGTTAGAATCGGACCTGCCCTAAAATTCCACAATCGTGTATTTGTGGCCAAAAAAAAAAAAAAGGTCTTGAAAATCCTCTAGAAATTGGAAGCAGTTCTTGTTAGTTCAGCTGTTGTTCCTTTATCCCCTGTGAACGTGCATGCTGACAACGAAGGGCATTTTAGTCCACCCATGAGAAACATGACCTTCACCAACAGCGCTCATAAAGATAGAAATGTAGCTCTACGTAGACCTGTTAATGTTTAAAGGTTTATAATACTGGCACTGTTTGAGGGGAATGCTTTTCAATATGGTTGTCTAGTTTCAAATTTATTGTTAGTTCCATGACAAAGGTCCACATTAATTAAAATTACATTTTTTGTTCACGTTTATACTATCTGCTGTCGTGGGTCGCGGGGTTGCCAGAGCTTATTTCAGCAGACTGGGGGCGTGAGACAGGGTATACTCCGGATGCGATGCCAGTGCACTGTGGAGAATCTTGACAACGACATTTAGTCATATTTTCCTGTTTACATTTTAGATGATTAAACTTAAAAGACGACATTAAGTATTTTCATGAAGTTTTTCTCAATGATATGTTTGTCTTTTTTAAAAATATTCTTTATCTAAAGTTTCTCTTTTCTGAAACTTTAGTTAGTCTGGTTGAGCCAAAATCAGTCATAATATTTTTTGGAACTTTTTCTCATTTTGTTAGTTTTTCATCAGATTTATAAATTTATTGTTCCTTTTATTATACTTAAAAGAATGAACTGTGGTATTCCTAATTAATTTTTAATAATAATCTGGGCTTGCACTAGGAGCTAGTATGACTAAGCCACTGTGGCTCAGTGTAAAATAATTGAGCAAGCCACAAAAAGCCACATTCTGTGTCCAAGACAGTGACGCAATGCGCGGAGGACCGACGCTCGTTGCGGGGGGCTTGATGGGGACACCCCTAACTGGGGGAGTCCGGGGGGCCTCCCCCGGGAAATATTTTAGAAAATGGGGTTGTTTTCCTGCATTCTGGTGCATTCTGAGGACAAAATCTTCTGTTCAGTTTACCTACAAAAATACACTAAAGTCAACATTTCAAGCTTAGCTATCTTCTATCCTACTTTATGCAGGTATAAATGTGAGATTCAACAATTGAAAACTTGCATTCACTATGTGAAGATACAGTCATACAAAATATTACTCAATGTTTACTTGTAAGTTTTTACTTAGACTAGAAGACATTTTAACTTTGATCACCACCAACACCATCGGTATGCCATAGTTTATTTTATTTAATTCAACATGATTTTTCATTTCAATTTAAAAAGGCATGAAAAATATTCATTGGATGAGAGGAGGTCATGACCCGAGTGCATATTTAATGATCGGGAGCGTTCGGGTCACCTCGGCTCTTTCCGTCGGCATGCGGAAATAGCGGCTCCGGCGGAAATAGCGGCGCTAGCGCTGCTCGCTAGCGGAAATAGCGAGCGCCGCTAGCGAGCGACAAAGTTTTAGCCTTTTTTCCGTAAAAATAAGAACGCCACTGTGGCTACACAGTCTAAAAACCTTGTAGCCAATCTGGAATTTACTTGTGGCGAATGGCTAGCGCAAGATAATAATAAAAAATTATTTTTTATGTTATCTTATTTCATTTATTTAGGGAGACTATGTAAACTTATTTTTTGCTTTCAGTAGAATTCAAACAATGCATTGATCAAAATTAATATCATTCATTCATTCATCTTCCAACCACTTCATTCGCAGTGGTGGGTCATGTCTAAGGGCGTGAGGCGGGGAAAACTCCGGGTGCGACGCCAGTGCACCAAGCACACGCGCGCGCACACACACACACACACACACACACACACACACACAATTAACTTGAAGGAAGGCTTGTACACACTATATATAGATGCTTGCAACTACTAACCTGTGTAGAGTGGATTAATACTTTTTCCTTCGGGAACTAATATAGTTAAAAAAACAATAAATCCCCGACAAGAAAAAACGAATGCTCCTACTCTCTCCTTCTTGTCGAACGTGACGACGCTTACTTGTTTTCGTACGTGATGACGTTTTCTACTTTTCGTACGTGATGACGTACATAGCGTCACGCACAGCGTACTGCGTCATAACTTCCAACACATCCACTACTTCCGGGCCGGCCCAGGCAGGCGCCTCGGGCCTCGGTCGGTGTCTGAGCCGCTATTCGCGCACCGTTATCTCCACCCCCGCTGCACACACGGCCGCTCCGCTCGCTGTGTGAGGAGCTCCGGCCGAAATGAGTCAACTGACCGGCTAAAATCATAGCGGAAGTGCGGTGACTCGCTGCTGGGTGAGTGTTTGTTTGAGTTTGGAGTTAATGGAAACGTTTAGAAGCAGAACTGATTTGTTTTTGTCTTCCTTCATGTGAACTCTCATCTCTGTTGTTTAATTCGCT
The DNA here is from genome assembly GCF_040054535.1 of Antennarius striatus. Taxonomy (NCBI): domain Eukaryota; kingdom Metazoa; phylum Chordata; class Actinopteri; order Lophiiformes; family Antennariidae; genus Antennarius; species Antennarius striatus. The sequence continues at coordinate 23,145,360 of NC_090776.1, read as the reverse complement.
AATTCAAACTTAAACCGGTCATTTCTTAATTTGGTTAGGCTTATGCTGCAGTACCTAACGGGACCTTAGTTGTAATGGGAATTAACCTCTAGGCATTGTGTACACAGATTGTCTCTTTTCTCTTTGCTAGTCTTTGTCGTCACCGGCTGACATCCATTCATTGGCTCAGTTATATTCAAAAACTGTATTTATCCATTTAGTGTCAACAGGGTTGGTTCTGGAGGAAGGTGTGGTGATGGTGTTGGACTCAGGTGAAATCTTCATGGATCAGAATCAGGATGGAATTGTTGGGAGCAGCAGGGACCTGCTGGCGCCGGGTGTCCCAGCAGATCCACTTAAAACCCCCAGCAGCTCCGCCACGATGGCCAAGAAGAGCACCGCTGCCAAGAAAGGGAAGCTGGCCCACAATGGAATTCCCGCCCAAACAAACAGCAGCCAGGTGGTAGAGAAGAGGTCAACACCGAGAAGCAGCGCCGCACCCAGACCGCCGCTCCGCCGTCCCCTCAGCCTGGAGATGACGCCTCGGCGCCTGCGAGGACCTGAGGAACAGATGGCAGACAGGAGATTGGTGCAACCTCCTTGGCGTAGTGGATCAGCGGCTCCGTCACCCCCGGCTCGCAGCCTGACCAACCCCAATCTGGGCTCAGGTGGCTGGATGCGTCGCAGCGAGAGCACCTGTTCAGTCAATTACCCGGTGGGGTCCCGTGTCAGCAGGGGCCAAATGCGACCTGCCACCTCCCTCCCACATATAGCAAAAGGAGTTGGGGGCACGATGCTGCCTGCATCCTCCAGGCCATGTCTCCTTGTTGCCCTCAGGCCTCTGAACCTGGAGCAGGAGAAGCAGACTTTCTTCCAGTCCGACTACAAGTACGAACCTCAGTTTGAGTATGCACCGCCTGAGCCAAGGAGCGTGTTGGAGAAGTACAGAGAGGGCTCAGGTCTCTTCCTGGAGCAGGTATAGTACACCAGACACGAGTCAGCGCTGAACCCACATGCACAGGATCCTTATGAATTCTCTGTTTCACTGCAGGCAGTTGGGATCATGGAGTGTGTCCTGAGGAAATTTGGCTCCTATGAGAACTTTGAGGAAGTGACAGGTGGCAGCGTACTTCCTAAAAGTCAAGTCTGGGCCGCTGTACGTAAATACCTGCAGAAAGAAGGCTGTGTTGGAGAGGTAAGTGTCAAAGCTGTCAACATAGGTTGTTGAACAACATACCAACCACAGCATTTTCATGTGTCATAGCAACAAAAGCACAGGTGTCACCAGAAACATTCACAATCCAGTGCTGCAGTGAAGTTGGGGACATGCTGTATGAGTTTAGCCTATTAGCACAAAATTTCAACTTTATCACGATTGTTGGAATGTAAATGGAGAGATGAGTGATCAACAGATCTGGACTGACAAATGTCAGCCATCCAAAATGTATTGTCACATACTATATATTTGGTCAACTTCATGTTTGTCATATTTAAGTTAGACGTTATCTCCACCAATAGATGATTTGTGACTCCTGAAGGTCATCTATATGAATAAAAAAACTCATAATTCTTGGAAAATGAGTTAATTGCAACTGTTAAGAGTTTAAATGAAACACAATTGTAATAATTATGACAATAATAAAGTGTATTTGAATAGCGCCTCAACTAAGACCCCCTCTTTACATCTTGTCCTCCTCTTGGAGAAGAAGCTCCTGAGTTTTAGAAGAAGAAAGTTCCTTTTATTTGTCCATCAGTGGGGATTTTGTTTTTTTCAGTTTGATGCGTGTCAGTTTGAGACGCACATCAAACTGGAAAAAGGCTCTTGCTCAATCTGTGAAAGCCTCCTGGATGGGAGGAGAAATATCTTCAAATGCATCTTTTGTATGCATGTATGTACAGTATGTACCGTTATGTTTGACTGAAGCATGCATGTTTGAACCCCTCTTCTCTGCTGCAATTGTGTAAATGTTCCCACTGTGGGACAAATAAATTTTTATCTTATTTTACCTTAAACTAGAAGCAAGTGCATTTGTCCTTATTCAACCTTTAATGGTTAAATGAAATTTTTAAAAAAACTGTCTTTTATCCAGATCTCCAAAATGCAATGATTTCTGTGATACATACACAACGCTTCAAATCAGAATACATGTGAGGGGGGGTTTTACAATCTGCATACATCATGCTCTGCCCTTAGGTGAGTTGGATGAAATATTTTTATGTGTGTTTATCGATGGGGTTTGTTTCTCTTCCAGGTTGTGGTGCGTCTGTCTGACGAGCTGCTGTCTCAGGCGGTGATGGTGGTGGAGAGCTGCCGTCCCACTCTGACCATCAATCTGGCCGGAGCTCGACAGCACTGGCTGGAGGGGATGCTGAGACACGAGATAGGTAATTTTCATCTAAATATAATCATCTCTGAATAACTGAGTGAAAACTTGAAAATAATTCAAATATATGTTAAACTCAATTCACGGAGCACATGCTATACACACTGCTAAATGTGACTCCCACAACACAACAACATTTCTGGAGTTTCACAAGGAATCGCAGTGTTGCCACATTCTTCACAAGGAGATTGAGAATTATTATAATAATAATGAATTTTCCATTATTTCCTAGGAGACAATTATGTAGAGTTTTGTGTGATTTTCAGACAAGCATTTTGTGAATTACAAATACAGCACATCATACCCATCATTCCACAGGTTTTAATGTATTTTTGTGTCGTATGTTCTCTCCTCTGCTCAGGCACACATTATCTGCGTGGAGTGAACAACAACCAGCAGCCGTGGGCCACCTCTGAGGGCAGGAAGCAGTTTGGCCTCAAACCAGCCAATCCCACAGAGGAAGGTCTTGCCAGTCTGCATAGCGTGTTACTACGGAAACAGCCTTTCCTCTGGCGTGCGGCTCTGCTTTACTACACGGTGTACCACGCTACTAGCATGAGCTTCAGCCAGCTCTTCAGCCACATCTCATGCTTTGTCCAGGATCCAGATGTTCGCTGGGAGTACTGCCTGCGAGCCAAGAGGGGACAGACAGACACATCACAACCTGGTGAACACACCCACACACACACACACACACACACACACACACACACACACACACACACACACACACACACACACACACACACACACACACACACACACACACACAGGCACACCTAAACACACACCTGAACACAACACAACTTATATTTTCTTCAAAAAAGAAGAGAAAACACTGGAAAAACATAAATACCATGTTCTGAATCATCTACTTTCTCTACGTTTTGCCTGTCAGGTTGCACAGACACTGCTGCTGCTTTGTTCTCTAGTTTCTCGCAGTTGGAACCCAGAATTGACCATCAAGCAGTGCTACAGCAGTGAAAAGTGTATTTATGTAGCAAACTGTTAGCTTGTCAATGTTTTATCAGGCAAACAAACCAAAACAATGTACTTAGGAGATAAAACCTGGTGTGTAAAAAAAGTTAATGAATAAGAACCGTCTTATCAGCTCCTTTTTTTCCACATGATTATGGCAGCACAGTAAACTTTAAACAGTATATGGGTGATAAAAACTAATGAGAAGGATCATATTTATGCACAAGGCTGTCATGTTTATGGTCTTGGGATGATTTTGTCACAGGTTGCTTCAGTAAAGATCAGGTGTACCTGGACGGGATCCTCCGAATCCTTCGTCACCGAAGGGCCATCGACTTCAAGACTTTGACTTCTTTAGGCAAGGTCAGTGTCGTCTCCTTCAAATCCAACCCTGTGTGGCACAGTATAAAGTATGTTCACATGTAGAATTTTATATTTATATTTATTATTAACACTATTATTCTGAAGTAGCACAATTTTTTATTTATTTTTTAATTTGTAATTTGTCAAAGGTATTCATTTGGAAAAAGACCACAGCATCAGCTATGTAATTTAAATAATCTGCTACCTTTATGATATTTTCAGCAATAATTTAGACTAGGATTTAATTATAGAACTTTTTGAAATTAGTATTTTATCTCTGATACAATCAAAACAATAGGAGGAGTGATTTTTGTTTTTGGGGGATGTGTTCCATCTTTATTTATGTCACCATCTCAATGAAATCTTTGTTGTGCAGGTGTCCTATGAAGATGTGGAGAGGCTGAGGCAGCTGGCTGTGTTGTCGAGAACCAGAATACCACACTTCATGCGAGACCAGGAGCGCTACCTGCAACATCTGGATCACATCGTCGCCGTAAACGAACTAGATGATTCAGCTCTACAAGATCTGCTACCTTGACCTTCTCAAGTCGACCTCATGCAACAGCGGAATCCCCAGAAGAAGTGGAAGATGCCGGTAGATGACTGTTTGAATATCACTGAAATCGTCCAGTATTATCAAAGTTTCATTTTAGTGATCTTTGTTTTTTTAAAACTTGAACAGTACGAACAAAAAAGGGACACAGACGTCAACGTCTTTGTTAATTTTCACTTTTTGGCCAATGCATGTTTATGTGGCTTTTTCACATGACAGTACTGTTCCCTCGCCTTGACTATGAAGTTACCTCAACAATGCAAACTCGTATGTAACCAACAGTATGTACTGTATGTAGTCTCACACATAATCACTGAATCAATTATCTATACAAGATTAGCTCTCGTGTCGCACACGCTACATGATCACATGCTTTATTTATACTCCTGTTTAAGTTTTTATGCTTAGAACAAACTGAATGTCTGATATCAGCTTTATACCTTTTTTAGTTGTTTTATGCCTTAGATTGTTTGCATTTTGAAAAAGGACACCAAGGTCACATGATTACCAAACCCTGAAGAAGACTAAGACCACAAATCCTAAGATATTAAGTGCCGGTGGACTCAGTCAAGTACTAAAAAAAAAAATCTTTGGGGGTGTTTTAGAAATATTGGTGTTATTAATTCAATATTGAGCTGTGTTGTTTGTCTCAACAGTGTCCTTGGTGTACTTTTGGTATTTCTATGCTACTGTGATGTGGCCCACGCTCTGCTATTTGAAGAAACCAAATTTTTTTTTTAGCGTTAAAAAAGTTACGTAGCTTTTTTACAGTAAGTTAAATGAGAATAGCAATACCTCTGTCATATCGGTCCATTCACCTATGACTAAAATAAGCAGAAAGAGTGAAATTGCTTGCTCTGTCCAATTGTAAAACCTCAGCTCTGTCAACTTTTCAGCAATTGTTCAATCTTGGCTTAAAAAAATTTGCTAGCAGAAATTGCATCAGAAAATGTTGAACTTCGCTTGTTAGTATTTTTTCCAGTTTTTATGCTAGACGATATGAGACAGACGTGGGAGTTGTATTGATCTCATCTAACTTCACGACTCAGTTGGGTATTGTTTTACTAGCAGCCAGTATTTCCTCGGCCTGGCGGCTGATGGAGCAGGGACGTTGTGGGCGTGCCTTCGATGATCTGCTGTAGCTCGCCGAGCGTTTGTAGCAGCTTCTTACTGTGTTTCACACTTTAACACGTCAGATGTCTTTTAGGGCATTCATTTGGGGGACAAGTCACGTCTGAGGTCACAACCAGAACTATACAGGTTGAACCACCACCCCCCTTAAAAAAATATGTAAAATGTGAATTCTACTTCTGTAATGCAATGTAAATATTTCAAGATTGTAATTTTTCATCATTGACTTGATTACTGTCAAACAGTTTTATTGGTGTGCAGATTTAAATTGGAGCAGGATGTCATTAGCTGACCTAAGCCTGAATTCCCCCAAATGAATGCACCGGTTTGTTACGCACGAATGTTGCACAATTTTTTGTGTTCTGGAAAAAAACCCAACATTGAATTTCCAGTTATTTATTAAAAAGTACACGTACAATGAATCGTCTTGTTTTATGAATCACCAGAATGAGTCCAGTTCTTGAAAGTTAGTTCGAGCTATCTTGCAATTAGGCTAAAGTAACTCTCACTGGTTCTGCATACCCGAGTCTTCTCCTGTCTCAACAAACAGAAGAGTTCTGCTGAAGTTGCCTGTCGTGTTGAGGTACATAGGGTGTCTAGCTGTGCATGTACCCATGATCAAGTTTGTAAAGGTTACAATGAAGCTTTCACCTCCAAAAAGGTGTAAATTTCTCAATGTGGAATTTCCCGTTTTATGGAGACCTGGATTATGATGCATGAACGCTGAAATCATTTTATGATTTTTTTTTTTAAAGGAGATAGCTGCACAGCTATTTGATTGTAATGCTCCTAAAACTAAGAATTTTTATTTTTGGGTGCAACATTCCTTTAAATTTTGGTTAAACTAACTCCTGTCTTCCACACATCTGTAACGACTGTTTCCCGGAGGTCTGATGTTCGTGATTAAAGCTAACGAGGGTTAAAAAGCCTCATGTAGCACGATTCATTGTAAAAACCATCCTAATCCAGTTAGAGAAAAATATTCAACCTCAATTGCATATTAAATTAGGTTTATTGGTAAAACTCTCTCACCAGTTTGGAATAACCAAATCACAGAAGAACCATTTAAAAATTCATTACAACATATTTCGTGTGCCCCCCCCCCAACCATGTAACCAAATCCTGCTTTCCGTGATGACTGCAGTCGATCCAACCCTACAATGCATCATCTTCACTACAGTATTTTCCGCACTATAAGGCGTACCTAAAAGCCTTTAATTTTCTCAAAAACCAACAGTGCAACTTATAATCAAGTGCGCCTTATATGTGAAAGAAGTTTTAAAATAAGCCATTCATTAAAGGTGCGCCTTTTAGTGCAAAAAATACTGTACTTCGAAGAGACCCTTCAGCTTTCTGACAGCTTTTGCAGGAATCTTAGCCCATTCCTCACGGACAAAGACCACCAGGTCTGGACCCTCCCTAGAATCATACCAGAGTTTCTATGGAAGTCAAGTCAGAGATTCCTGTCATCCAGTGACACTCCAGCCTCATCTTCCTCACACGTGGTGAGAAGTTTTCTTGTAGGATTTCTTAATCCTTGATGGAATCCATCCTACACTCAATAGGCTGCAGGTTTCCAGAGTCTGAGGAAGTGCAGCAGCACCAGAGCATCACTGAGCCACCATCAAGCTTCACTGTAGGTGTTTGTTTCAGCCTCAGCTTCATTCTTCCTCCTCGGGATTTCAGGCATGGAGATGGGATGCTTGATAAAGCGTATGATGCTGATTGTGTTTCAAAATTTGATTTTATGCTAGCCAGGAGGTGTAAACATTTAGTACGCAGTATTTAATGAAGTGGCGTTATGTTTTAAACTAGGTAGACACTCGGAATATTATTTTTATTATTTGCACTGTTCTTGTGTGATTTGATTAAAGTACATACAAAGTGTATATTTTGCCAATAAACCTTGTTCATTGGGGTGAATCATTTTACTTCTAGCTGTTGTGATTTACTTCCTGTTCCTGAGACAATAAAGTCCAACATGCACACCTTTAAATAAAAACTGTTTATTCTCTTTCAATATAGTTTTTGTTCTATCCTTAGCAGAAAACAGCCTTTTTAGGCCACTCAGTGCTAAAACCTGGAATCGGAGCTTCAGGTCACCACAGCATTGTAACGACGCACAATTGTCTTTACAGCACTACACCGGCTTGAAACTGATTCAACAGCAGTCATTTTAAAAACAGGGAATTGTTGGGAGGCAGGAGGAGTGGGGTAAGGTCTGTTTTCAGGTTTTATCTGTGATGCAGAGTAGCTCCGCTTCTCCCCAGGTTTTGTTGACAAGAAGTTTAATCCATGCGTGGATCTTTATGTGCTGTTAAATTGACATCTTGCTCCAGTATGGCTGTTTGGCGTGGAGGCAGAGGGTTCTGCCATGAGAAGAACACAAATTGAGGTAAAGACTCATCCTGATTGGGATAGAGGACAAAACAAAAAACCAATGTCAAGCACTGATCACTTTCTAAAGTGCGGAAACATAACGTTTGGCGGTGTAGTACCTGCTGTCTGGTTATCATGTTGCATTGGAGCTGCTTATGGCCTTTGAGCCCTCTGTGTTGGCATTGGCATGTTCCTTCACCACGGGATCTGCAAGGACAAAAGAATTTGACAACCTGCCAGAAGACTAGGCCTATGATACATTTACCTATACTTAAATATAAGTAAATAAACTGGATCTGGATGTGATACTAACAGAAGTATGGGTGCTGCATGGCTTCAGCTGCTGTCAGCCTCTGTTGGTGGTCGTAGCGCAGCAGCTTGTCCAGCAGATCCAGAGCCTCGGGACTCACCAGGTGCTGGTTCTCTGATTGGATGAACTGCTCCCAGCGTTTCCGTGTTTGTCTACACACAAGCAAACGACGACGTGATCTGAACAGACCAATTAAACTGTAGCATTAAAATGAAAACTTTACTGAAGTCTTTACTCTTTGTTTCTATTGACAAAAAAGGAGACAAATTATTACAGGATTTTTTTTTTCTAAATTAGAAACCAAATACAGTGCGCCCTCGTGAGTTCGCGTATCAAACCTCGCAACTTCACCTCATCGCAGATTTTTGGTAGGCAGTCACGTGATACCATACGCAAATTCTATTGGCTGACGGCATCCAGAAGTGCGCTACATTCCGCGAGTCTCGGACTTATGTGAAACACAAAGGCGCTTTAAATAGTCGATAAGAGTGTGGGGAAAGGTAATACAGACAGAAGGTGGTTTCACATCAGTATGGGGAGGGTTATAAAAGCTTATTACCGTAAATAAGATAGTTTGTCGCTCTATTCTATTGCAGAATTCGTTAATCTCCTGTGGTTCCTGGAACGTATTTTCACTACGAACAGCCCAATATTTTTTGAGATAGTTCCAGGATCCAGATACCAATTCAAATCTAACACAAAATTTTCTGGATTTATCCCTGGCCTAGGTCCAATCGCTTTAATCAATTTTGTGAATTTGGGTTTGAAAAATAGTTTCTTTGAGTAAATGCGTTGACAAACGTACAAACGAATACACCTGACAGCCTCAGTGGCGGTAACAACATATCAGTGATCCTTCCGGGGATGATACTCACTGTCCCAGGAGGTCTTTGAAGCGAGTGTCCAGTTCTATGTGATATTTGTGGAGGTAACCAAAGAGCTCATCGGTGCCCAGAACCTTAGCAATGCGGACCAGCTGGAAATCAAGTGACATGTTTGTGTAACACATTCGATGGACTCTGCAGACACGTTACCTTACAGTCACTGAATTCTCTCAACTAGTCAAATAAAATCTCAAGACAGACGTGTTGATATGGCAAACAAACAAGGCCAGAAATCTTAACTCAAACTCATGAACACACCTTGTGCCTTAAAATTTCTTTAATTTAATACATTTGGACCTGAATGTGATGCATTACCTGGTCGTAGTTGTCCTGGCCGTGAAAAAACGGCTCCTTCAGAAAGATCATGCTGGCCAACATGCAGCCTAGACTCCACATGTCCAAACTATAGTCATACATCTGTGGGACATGAAACAAGTAATCCATAGACTAACGGTGTATTTAGGAACGAAAAAAAAAGAGAGCCTGTACAGCAAACAAAAGCAGCAAGAAGGTACCTGATAGTCCACTAGCAGCTCAGGGCCTTTAAAATAGCGGGAGGCCACCCTGACGTTGTATTCCTGAGCAGGATGGTAAAATTCTGCCAAACCCCAGTCTATAAGACGAAGCTGTGGAACAGAGAGAAACGAACAAATAATGAGGACTAAATCAATCTTGGAGTTTTCCTCTACGAGGAATCCAATAAAAAACAAGTCTGAAAGCTTTGTTCACGTAAACACACACACACACACCTTCCTCAGCTGGTGGTCGATCATCACATTGTGGGGCTTCACGTCCCGGTGCATGATCCCCATACTGTGACAGTAGTCCAGAGCCTGGAAGACGAGAAGATCATTTACATCAAAACAATACTTTGGACTTTCCTCCAGACTTCAGGTTGTTATTTATTTATTTTTTTGTCCCCATCTAAAGTGTACCTTAACAGGAAGTTGTTAAATGTTTCAAACAACTTAGTTTAGGGGTGGAGTAAATCACATTTATTTACCTTGAGCAGCTCATACATGTAGTAACGGATATCGTAGTCTGTCAGCTTCTGATAAAGCTCCTGTGGAAGCACATGAAGATATCCGTGTATAAAACGTTTTGCTCGCCTGACCTCTATGAACGTCCAACAGTCACTGAAGGGGTTATGGGTGTTATTAATAATGGATATATGTATTTGCATGAATGGTAACTTTGCAGCTGTTTCAGCATGTATGATGTCGGCCAAACATAAGTACCTTAAAATCTGTGTTATTGATGCACTCAAAGACAAGCGCTGGTGTTCTGGACTGCAAAGAGAGGACAACACAAGGCTTAACCCGAGGACCACGGCGGTGAGGTGGTCGTCTTCACACACAGTTACACGCATGGCTGGATTACAAGAGCTGACATGCAGCATGCAAGCAAAGTAGTGGCAGGAATCAAACTCACCACCGGGTCTTTGACTGTGTCGACCAGACGAATAATGTTGGTTCCCCCACGCAGGTTTTCAAGAATTTTTATCTCCCGTTTGATCTTCTTCTTTTTGACAGGCTGAAGAAATTAAGACACACATCCAATACAGTAGTACCAAAATACAGAAAGAATGAAGTTCTACTGGGAATAAATGTTTGATTACACAAACATCCCTCAGTGTAATAAAATTCAACTAAATCTTCAAAATAAAAAAGGAAAATTTATAACCATCATGAAGGGAGGTAAAGAGGTTTCCCCTCTGCCCCCAGCCTCACACTTCTCCCTCACTACATGTCAGCTATGTACTAATACATAACCGATGAAGAGGAGGAGGAGGAGAGCTGCTACTCATTACTGTGTGAGTAATGGGATGTTCTTGGATCACAGTCTTATGCATCTTTTAAATAGTAGATAGAAAAAGGGAAAACCCATTCACAGAGAAAATATATAAACTACAAAGAAAGGCCATGATGGGACGACTGATATTTGAACCCATGACCTTTGTTCTGTGAGGCAACAGTGTTAACCAGTATGCCACTATCTCAGACTGGTTCAGACAGACTTGTGTGAGATCCGTTATATGATTGTAGGAGCATTTACACATCTGACCAGCAGATGTCACTAAAGTGTCATGGAGTCTCCTCTTCTTTAAGAACTGACAGTTTGTGACAACAGAAAGAATCTGAAGTTCAGATTCTTTCTGTTGTCACAAACTGTCTTCAATGGACAGAGCAGCATGCCAACTTTGACAGGAAATAAACAAAACACTGACGTTACAGCTACAGAGACTGAGAACAGATCTGTCTGATGGAAAAAAGGCAATCAAAGCTCAAAAAGCACCAATAAATGAGCTCACCTTGAGGATTTTCACCACCACTTTCTCATTGTTGGTCACATTTATAGCCTCAAATACTTCACTGTATTTCCCTCTGCCCAACTTACGCACCAACTGGTAGTTGTCTTGATTGCTGAGAAAGAGTGGGAAAAAGGAAAACAACAATAAGACTACAAATTATATTAGTGGACTTTCCATGTTCTACCTAACTACAGGGAAGGTTTATCCACAGCTGAATTCCATTAAACAGTATATATATTGCTTTGTATTTTTGTTTGATCCAAGTCTCGAGATGTCAAGGCCAGAAGTTGTGGTTGTTTCCTCACACGATCTGATACCTTCTAAAGCTACTCTGTCAAAGAGCAATTTGTAACCCAAACCCTGAGGCTCTGGATAGAGGCTAACGTGCACATATAATCCAAATCGGCACAAAGTCTGTGAAAACTGTTAAACTTCCTCTGAGCCAGTGAGAGCAGACTGGATTCATGTTACAGCTCACTTTGTTCCATCTCTATTACTCGCAGCTCATTTTAGGTGAGTGCTAACATTTTGTTTTAGAATCTAAATCATCTCAGACTGATTACTGATCATCTTCTTCTTCTTTTCCTGTCGGCTTTTCCCTTCAGGGGTCGCCACAGCGAATCAGTTGCCTCCATCTAACCCTGTCTTCTGCATCCTCTTCTCTCACACCAACTACCTTCATGTCCTCTTTCATTACATCCATGAACCTCCTCTTTGGTCTTCCTCTAGGCCTCCTGCCTGGCAGTTCAAAACTCAGCATCCTTCTACCAATATATTCACTATCTCTCCTCTGGACATGTATCCATACAGTTAGAAGATGACAGTAACTGTTTATGGCTTCTTCGATGAAGATTTATTTTATGTAAAGCAAACATATTTGGGTTTTAGACTACATGACTACATTTGAAGTTGTTGCCTTGCACCATAAAGTATCACAAGTGATCAAAACAATTCTAATCACTTAATCATACAAATATTCAAAACATTAATAGTACAAACTTTATTTTTTATTGGAACTATACTTGATTTGACATAAAAACACACACACTCACCTCCAGTTTGGTACGTGTGCATCGTAGTCCCAGTACTCCCTGTTCTTCTGTGTGTTGACGTCGGTGTACACACGAGCCTTGCTGCTGGCCGGCGTGGATCCGGGCATTGCGAGCTGCGAGGCCACGTAATGAGGCCCTTCACCTCCCTCTGAATACTTCTTGGCTTGATAATGGAATGCAGCACACCGACTCTCCAGACAGCGTTGCTCTAAGATCCTCTTGCTATGCTTATCATGGGCTTTGGCTGTTTGTGCCCTGTGATGAAATACGTCAGGCCGGTCTGACGCAGCTGTCGTGCAGACTGACAAAACTACAATGACTGAGTGTGTGAAGCCCCTGAGAAGGATGTTGACGGGCAGGATGGGATGAAGCCCCGCCAGCTGCAAGACGACAGGGGACAGGAGACAAGGCTGAAGGAGAGGATGAAAATTCAGACAAAATTATTCAATCACTGATGATGGGAATAAACAGAACTCTATATAATTTTTAAACAGGGACACAAAATTACCTTCTCAGCTCAAGATAATGCAACCAAATTGTTTTATTTGAGCATTGGTCTAAAATTCAGATATTTACCCGATTTCTTCACACAATAATTTTTGGAATCCTGGCTTAATACCAATTTCCAAACAGCTTGGTAGCTGATATTCAATTATTTGCTTGGTTTTTTTTTTGTATTTTTATGAATTTTCAACTGTTGCTAATGTAGTAATAGTCTGAACAATGGCAAAAAGTCCCTTGATATTTCTGAAACATTTGTGAAAAACAGATGTTTTGCATTTGCTACTGATCCACATCAGACTGGCTCAACCAGAAGATTCACTGCACTGGTGCCTTAATTAGTGAACACGAGACATGAAACTATGTGAAAAGTCAAACAGCCATTAAGTTTAGCATTTGTGTCATTTTTGTCAAAAAATTGTGAAAATTTTTTAAAATCCTGGTGAAAATCAGACTCATCAAGCCAATAGAACATTTTATTATAATACTTTATAAAGACTTTGGATTTATGACAGAAGAATGACATCACTTATTTTACACCAGACATAACATATTAGGGCTTGCAAATATACCTTGAAATTAATATCGAAATCACTTCACATTACCTTGATTATAATAAATTAAGAATTATTTTCTTTCCATTTTTATACTACAGAGAAAAGTTCTGATGATGTCTGCTCCCAAGTAGGTTCATTGATGAACTATATGGAGTTATTTATTGAACATTCACAGCATTTTAATTTGCATGTACATTTTATTATAAAGTGAAAGTGGACATCATTTGAGGAGGGATGAGAGATGTCACTGAATATGACAGCTTGCAAAAGAAAAGTTAATGACTGCTTACATTGTGGAAAGATTTAATCATGTGAACTGACAGATTCTAAGTGTAACTTAAACACACAGCCCCACTTTGTACTTTATTTGATGGGTAACAACAATCCCCCATGTGGTCAAACTAGAGCTTAATGAACCTGGACACTTTATAGGTGACAGCAAAAAGGCAAATAAAAACCTGAAGACGTTGCACCTTGATTAGATTAATAAAAAAAACCCTCAAGATAAGTTTCAGATCACTAATACAAAAGTTATCAAAATCCTGGTAAGATCTGATGTGAATGGTTTTTCTTTCCTACATACAAAAAAGGTGATATAACGTTATTATTTTTACCACATGACTTGAAATGACCTATCCGTGGTAAACCTGGCTAGTTCTCCATCTGAACTCAAAAATGAAGCGGTCAGTCACATCTTAACAAATAAAAATATACACCAAAGGGACTAATTCTCCTGTGATAAACTCAACACATTTCGAAGAAATGCACACAAAAAATCAACTGGTGAAGATTTTTAGTCTCAAAAATCCGAAGCATTTAGAGCTGTGAAACATTGACCTCATTAAAAAAATGTTTTAATCAAAGACATTAATTTCACTGCCTTTTTCTTGAGGCCTGATATCAATCCATGACAAGACCAACCACCGTGCTCATTTAAATAGTATGGTCTAAAACCTATTTTTTAGGCGAGTATATCGTCAATTTAATACAAATTGATTTTTAAATCATATTTAGTCCCAAGTTTAGCAAAAAATAACAAGTGTTTCTAAGACTTTCTACACATGAACCAAATTTACATTCTGTCACTTATCTAATTTTTAGTTTTCCTGTCGTTTAATTTCCTAAAAACTCACAAATACTTAGTTAACGTAAATAATTTACCCAAAGCTTGTATTTGATGATAATATTAATATTAACGATGTTGTAGCCACTTAATCTCAACCTCCATCAAGTCTGTGAGCGCTAGCATCAGCGGCGAGCATTTCACGGCTAAAATGAGCTATCAAACTCATTAAACTAGAAGGATGTAATGCGGATTAACGTAAACAGTAAATTATGTTTATCTAAGAAAAAGAAATTTGAAGATTATGTATTAACATAAACACTTGTGTAGCGTGAAGTCAATAATGAGGCTAATGTTAGCCGGCTAACCTCGTCGTAGAAATATCCAGAGGAAGTCCGCCCGACCTGAATGTCGGTTAGCTCGTTAGCAGGATGTATGAGCTCGTTAAATATTCTCCGTAAAACAACACAGCAGCACCAAGTTCAAGGTTGTAACTGATGTGTGGAATAGAACAGCATGAGAGACTTAATAGTTGTATCAGATGGGTGGTGGTGGGGGTACACCCAGCAGGGGATCGTTAGTAAAACCAAAATATCTTCCCTTCTGCAGCATAGCACAACCCGGAAGTGAATTCGCAATCGTTCTTCTTCGTTGTTTATTGAAAGTTGAAAAATCCAACTATTCCCGCAGTACCGCCTCCTGCCGTATTGTACTGGGAAACAGGAGGAAACTACATTCTTATGAGATAACGGCTTTCAGA
Source organism: Antennarius striatus (assembly GCF_040054535.1). Lineage (NCBI taxonomy): Eukaryota > Metazoa > Chordata > Actinopteri > Lophiiformes > Antennariidae > Antennarius > Antennarius striatus. The sequence goes on along the minus strand of NC_090776.1, from coordinate 23,130,155 downwards.
TTTATAATTTGACAGTATGGTGTTCTCCACAAGAAGTCTGAGGAAGCTGTAAGAGGATTTTGAATTCCATGGTGACTGGATGAGGTCATAAAAACTAGAAAAATTCCATTTACCATAAATTTTGCCCTTTATTTCCATCCTACCATCTTCATAGCTCCAATATTTTGTAAGTTGCATAGATGTTTTCCATTTTTGTTATCATCCCAAATACGTGCCAGACTGATTGTAAATATGTTCTGGTGAAGGCTCTAGGTTGAACTTTATATCAGGGAACCTGATGGTCTTTATGCTTAATTCCATGTGATTGCTTAGCCAGAATATCTAAGCATAATATGTAAGACTATATAAATGAATCAAAAGGGTGTTTTTCCCTTATTCGGTGCCAAACCAAGGGAAACCCCCAACAGGACTAGTATACTGTAGTTCTTTTTCTGTAGTAGAATACATCTGAAGAAGTTGATTGCAAGGACACTTTGCAGGTAAGTGGCTGTTGGAATAAATATCTGGAATCAGTGAAGATCAAAGAACTTTGCAGACCAGCCTTTTTAGGAAATGCAGTTTTAGATGCAGTTTCTGCAGATGTACTGTATCGGTGCCCCTATGGTCCATAAATATGGGGAAAAATACCTTATCTAGGTATATCACTATTGCCAAAATCCATCGAGTTCTCTTGAGACATCAGTTCACTTAATTACTACAACCACCAATATAAACACGTCCTTGCTCTGCAGTGCCAACTCTATTTTTAACCACAAGCAGAATTACCTGTTAAGGTAGTGACAGAACAATCTACACCTTTATTTTCATACAGGTTTATTTGAATTGTCTGTATACAGTATGAACAGGAGTCTACATGATATCTATGCGTGTAAATCAATACGTTTTTGCACTCTTTCACCTCTAACAGAAGGTCTTGAGGCAGACTCACCGTGGCACAGCCAGTCTCCATCCCATTCCACCCCTGCTGCGATTCCCTTTGTCCTCAAGAGCCCCAAAATCCTTCTCTCAAATACTACAAAAGATTGTTGAGAATATAGAAATCCACACAGCAATCTCAAGTACACAGTATTTAAGAGACTCAATTCAGATTTTGATGACTCAGTGTGACGCCACTGTGACTTTTTGAGAGCCATGTAAAAATAGTGTTTGAGTCACTTTCATGTGGTCCTAGATCCGTGATCTAAGGTCAAATAAAAGTTGACAACCAGATCCGAATTTGTGGCTTTACACTCTCTCTCTCTCTCTCACACACACACACACACACACACACACACACACACACACACACACACACACACACACACACACACACACACACACACACATCTTCAGTTAGTTTTAGTGGAAAAACTAAAAAAAGAGATGAAAATACAGATCTATGAGAAGATCACAGCCTTTCAGAGTTAAATGTCATTCATTCACTACAGTGCACACATTTTGGTTATTGTCTCACTGATTTTTTTGTTGTTGTTGTTGTTAAGGCAGAAGACTCGTGCAAAAGTTCACGGATTCAGGTCACTGTCAGATTAACCAAATCTGAATTAAACACTGAAGCTCATAGCATGAACATCGCTTCTGAGATCAATCTGCTGCACAGCTGGAATGGACGAGGAGGAAGGAGTCTGGGAGTTACAGAAGCAATTCTTAAAAAAAAAAAAAACTTGATTAAATTTAACACAGTAACTGATGCAGCTAATTTGTGGCAGGTGAGCTTTTAAAATTTTGTCAAGCTGTGAGAATCCATCTGGAAATCAAAACTAAAGTGCTTGCCAAATACTGCAAGCTCATTCGTGGCGAATACAAAAGCAGGTAACATAAGCACTATACAGTTTCCCATGTTTACATAAGCGTATACACACAATCTAGAATATAACAGAGTAGACTATGCCATGAATCAGTAGTCATAAATATTACATTGTGCATGTTCTATTGCACATGTCAAGAGTTTATATGGCATGATAGGTATGAGTTAGTTACCTAGATGTTATTTAATGCAAAGATGCAACAACACAGATTTTATAGGACACGGGCTATACATTTTCACAAATTCACTTTTTTCTTCTCCTTGTTTCCTAAATAAACCAAACCTATAATACAACAGTGATATTAAAGTGTGATAAATATTCATGCACAAACAGATGATACTACCTAAGATCTACTACGTGAAAAGATACTGCTGCACAAGCCAGGCGCTGTATATGATGGGAAGTTTACTGGACATGGAAACCAATACAAAATTCATGACTGTTGAAAAAAAAATAATAAAGGCACATGGATTTCCAACGACACACATCTGACGACTGCCTACAAGGTCTAGTCTTCTTTCTCAACCACAGGATCAACAGCCACAAAAACTGACATCACATGCAACCACAGGATAAAGTCCAACACTCAGATTCATGATCTTCCCAAGTCTTACGTCACGGCTTTTCCGTTCTATTCCAAGTATTTTTTTTCCATGTGTTCCAAAAGAAGTTGAGGGATCCTATTAGCCTGTCGCTTTACTCAAGAAAAGGATGAGGATGAAGGAAGTTCTACTGATACTAAAATGTATTATGTATTAATTAATAGGTGCATGTTATAAACTACAAATGGTCGAGCGGAGGCTGGTACCAAGTGCTTTATTGGTCACGTTTGCAGTTCATGGGATGCAGGGGGCCTCGGGGAAACTCTCACCCTCAGCGGTGTGCTGGACTGTGTGTTCTTGCAGAGCTGTGAGGTCAACAAAGCGCTCCCCACACCACACACACTTAAACTGTGTCTCCCGTGAGTGTACGCTCTGGTGCTTGGCCAGGTGCTCCCGTTGCTTGAAGCTCTTGTCGCAGCTGGCGCACTTGAAAGGCTTCTCCCCGGTGTGGACCCGCCGATGGCGCTGCAGCTCCGAGGAGTACCTGAAGCGCTTTTCACAGTCAGGGCATTTGAGCGGTTTCTCCCGGGTGGGGTCGCAGCGGTGCTGAACGAACTCGGAGGACGAGACAAAGCGCTTGTCGCAAAGGGAGCATTTCAGCGGCTTCTCTGTGCAGTGAGAGTTTTGGTGGCGCTGCAGAGTGGAATTCTTTTTGTATCCTTTACCGCACACGTCGCACTTATAGGGTTTCTCCACTTCGCCGCCACATTTGTGTCTCAGCAGCTCTCCCGATTGGCTGAATGACTTCTGGCAGGACGCACACTTAAATAGACTTTCCATGCCATGAACCTGCTGGTGGTAAAGAAGGTGGGATGGCTGGAGAAATCCTTTATCGCAAAGGTTGCACTTGAAAGGGCGATCTGCTGGGTTTTTGTGAGTGCGTCGATGGCGTACCAGAGCGTACTGCTGCTTGAAACTCATCTGACACTCCTCGCACTGGAAAGGTCGCTCCTCTGAGTGGGTGCGCTCGTGCTGCCGCAGGTCGGACGGACGCTTGAAGCTCTTTCCGCAGGAGCCGCAACGGAAAGGTCTCTCCCCTTCTGGCTGGCACTGATGGTGCAGGAGCTCCGACGACTCCTTAAAGTGCATCTCGCACAAATTGCACTTGAACAGGTGCTCGCCCGAATGGGCGTACATGTGCCGCACGAGGTGGGAGCGGTGTTTGAAGCTCTTCTCGCACACGGCGCATTTATACGGCCGCTCAGAGCTGTGCGTGCGCTGGTGATGCGCCAGATGTGAAGACTGGCTGAAGCTTTTATCGCATGTGTCACATTTGTATGGCTTTTCACCCGTGTGCACTCTCTCGTGGCGAGTCAGCTCTGACAAATGACGGAAGGCCTTGTGGCACACGGAGCACTTGTATGGCCTGTCTGGCGCGGAGGCCTCGAATGCAGGTGGAGATGAGGCACTGATCGCTGCCCCACCGCTGGACGTCTCTCCAGTGGAGGGCTGCTGAGGGTTGGCAGCTGATGAAGTTGGGGTGACGTTTCCTGAACCCGGCCGGTAAGTTTTCTCACAGATGGAACATTTCATTGGGTTGTTTCCGTTGCCGTGCGAGTTGTGATGTTGGGCCAAGGAGGTGAGCAAAGAGAAGCCCATTTTACACACACCACACACAAATGGTTTCTGCTCCACCTGCACACACTGATGCTCCAGCAGGTCCGTCGCCTGACTGAAGATCTTCATACACTGGGTGCACTGGAAGGATCGATCTTGGTTCACCATGCACTGGTGCTCATGCGGGTTGGCCAAGTGGGAGATGTCATGACCACAGGCTCCACACTTATGCCCCCTCTCACCCCCTACTTGTAAGGAGGGCTGTTGGACTTGAACAGACAGCTGCTGGCCGTGCTGAGGCTGCTGCAGGGAGGTATCCGGCTGCAGGACAACTCCATACACGGTGCAGCCTAGAGTGTTGTCGGTTCCCTGGGGAAGTGTGTGCACAACGGAGGGTGGAGCGACTGCATGTTGCTGCTGCTGCTGCTGCCATGCCTCAGTCATCCTTCCTCTTTGTATGCAAAGATTCAGTACTCAAAAAATAGGGGGGGGGATTCCAATGCCAAACTAAGGATGTGGTTTATGAAATTGAAGCGGCACAGAGTAGAAGGAGCTAAATCTGCATTTAGAAATGTCCTTTGACATAGAGGGAAAAAACCTAAAAGGAAGAAACACAAACAACATTATTAACATACAAATTATACTGACAGTCAGTCCAAATACTGTATTTGTAATATTTGGTAATTAATACAAACCATTCATTAATTTATTTCATTGTGTACACAGATGTATTCATTTGGTAACAAAATTAAAAACAGATATTTTCACTCCTCATTGACTCAGTGCTTACTCGAGAACAAATCATCCCATTACATTTGTGTTTACATATGCAAACAATATAAATACATTTGCAATGCAGTGTGGCATTTGATTTCAAGTGTAACCAAGCGGAGTGTAACACATAGCGTGACCATGCACAAGGATCCAAAGAGGGTGGATCAACCCAGCGATCGGAGGTGCACTTGTTTGCTTGTCATCAGTCAACAATAGTGAGATTAGTACAGCTCTACCAGAACGCCTCTGGAGAAGACAGGCAGCATCTAACAGAGCCTGTGTCATAACTATCTGTAGGGATAGGCAGCACCTACCTGACCCGTGTTGCACTAAAACCGGCACAGGGTATGAGAAATCAGGCCAATGTAATCACTGTCACAAGAGTCCTCGACACTCAGTGTCAGTAACACTTTCATTTTTTCCCCCCATAATATGCAGAGTGCAGAGGTAAGAGATTGCATCAAATACAATGAAACCCCAGGAGAAAACATCCAGCCATTTGTGAGGATGCTGTAGCTTGGGCACCAGGGGACATTTCAATATCAACATCTTAGATTCAGAAGTAGTCCTAGATCAGCCTTCAGAGTCGCCTAACATCAGTCCCATAAGAAATCAGTGGTGTAAACCCGTCAACGGAGAGGGATGAGAGAAGATTCTCCAGGAATGCTGTCAGAAGCTGGTGTCTGTCTATGCATCACATCTGCAGTACTAAATAGCAGCTTAAGGGACTCTACTACAGATGCTTGTCATAAAAAAAAAAAAAAATTCAAATTGAATAATACAGCAACTAGTTAAACTAGTACTGAATTTTTGTGAAAAAAAAAAAAAACTTGGAAGGGAAAAAAAAAAACATGCAATACGTGTAACATTGAACTTTTTAAACTGTTGCTGTTCAGATGGGGTTTTAAGATTATCTTATGAATTTTTTTTTCCAATTCCAAATAAATAGGCCAAACGACTGATGTGATGCCAATGCCTAAAACACGCTCCAGTATTGATCAAAGGCACTAATCAATAAGCCATGAGACGACACCGCGTCATTCTGCACCTGACTATCGGCTGTCAGGACATGTATATCGGAAACAAACCATCCATGTAGCTCTGAGGCCCTGAACGCTCCCCCCGTCGTTTAGCAAACAAACGTTTGTAAATTGTGGGATGGGGTCAAAAAAATCATCCGTCAGCCAGACAATATCATCTCTTCTAGACACACGGATAATAAAAATAAAATAAAAAAGCAGTACAGTCTCTATCTAACCCTTCAGAGGAAGCTTCAACAAACGTGGGCACTGTCTATTTCCTGAAACGCAAACCGTGTTCGCAGTGGCTCTATCTCTAAGCTAACCGCTGTGTGACCAACAATAAACAGTTTAATTAAAATCATTCTGCCCTTCGTTTTGCTGTAGAGAAATAGCTTATTCCTAAAGACGACTGAATAGTATTTCTTTTCTTTCGGGATGGAGCTACCCAATGTTAGCATGTCAGCTGTCGCAGATTAGCTAACCATTTACAGCGAAAGAATTTACTGATCCTACTATGCGGACGCCATATTCCTCCTTCTTCTACCTCTGACAGGTTTATTCTTGCGTTCTTGTTCGAACAGGAACCAATCAGATCTTCTGATTATGAACAGAAACGCCGCAGACAAAAAATATCAACCAATCAGAGACAGAGAAGGGTGGGGCCTGCCGTCACCGTAGTAGGATACGAGATTTGGCTGCTGGCTAATCGTTAGCTTCAGCTAATGTGAGCGAACAACTGGACTTCATTCTAGATTACCAGCAGCTATCGGATCTGTCATCATAAAACACAACTGCCCGTTTTTTCGTGCTACAATTTGGATCTATTTCTATAGTGACACAAAGCAACAACGACGAAAGCATCACATTTTGTGAGCTACAGTCTCTTGGTTGAAGATGACACCCCACGAAAGGCCACAATACACTGAGTGGCGTTTGATGAACGGAAAACGGACCCCGAATCAAGCTAGGCCTGCCCGCTACTGCAGCCGAAGATTTGCCTTCTGGTGCCTCACACATAAAACACTATTCACCAAAAATAAAAGCGCGATAACTTACCGTGGATGCTTATTGACAGTTTACGCTGCCGTCTTCAGTCTCAGCTCGATAACCTTGGGTAAATTTAGGATTCAGAGGACCGGCAGTAGAGGTGATGCGGTTCAAGCCGGACGCCATCCTCCTGCAGACGGACGGACACCGGAAGCCGCCACGCAGGGAGCTGTCGCCGCGGAGCAGCTACAGCCGCAGTCGGTCCATAAAGACGGTACAATCAGAAGACTAAAATTTATCCGTGGAAACTATAAACCGCTATTTGAGTCAGCCTTAAAGTCAATAAAACGAAAACAAAGGCCGATACCAACCTTTAAGGTCCGAGTAAATGTAGTTTATCAGTACGACTGTAGGGGGCGGTGTTTCCTACTTTCCACTCTAAAATTAAAATACAGTACGTACCTGCAGAGTTCATTTATTTAATAAGATACCACGAAACTATAAAACCACCAGTAAAAAGCCTCAAAGCAAAGGACTCCAAAATGAAATGAAATTGAAATGAAAACCAGTATATTGAGATTATCCACCACCTGACAGGTATAGAATGTCAATATACTACTAATACTGATTGATCAACATGATTAATACACATACCTGTATGTGCCACATATATTTTGTGTTGCTTTAACCCACCAACGTAATGCCAAAGATGTGTTAACCATCAGGGGAGAGTGTCAATTATCATGTTGACATCAGGAATGTCAACCAGAGCAGTTATTCTTGATGCTGTTTGTTAATTTATCTACCGTAAAACAATGGTAGAGAAACTGACAATGTCAATGTTTTAAAAGAATTTATCAGTCTGGCCATCCAACCTCACATTTACGCCTGTGAGATGATCCCAGATCAGACAATCAAAGCAACGATTGGTTTGTATCACTGGAGAATCTCTGCACAAACTGTCTCAGGGAAACTCACCAGTATGCTCAGCCTCAGTGGGGTCTGACTCTCATCATACTCACCTTCAGTGGGGCAAATGCTCACTGTCAGTGGTGTCTGGTGCATTGGAGATTTATTCACTGCTGGATGTCAGTTTACTTTGCACTGGGCAGTTGTCAGAAAGTGCATATTGTGCGTGGATGATCATTTTGTTGGTAATGATATGGGCAGGGAAAGAAACATTTGCAATCTGTTGGCAGCAGTTTGAATGCACAGAAATTCTGTATTGTGGATCCATTGTCATCCATTTGTCCACCACTATCACATCATGGTGCATCATAACACATGGCCACATGACACATTTTAAATCTTTAAATTACCCAGTTTGGTTTAAATTTTCCAGTTTGGGATCAATAAAGTATATCTTAATAGGAGTGAGTCCACACCCCATAATAGCATCTTTATTAATTCCATGGGGAAAATGTATTGCATTGCAACAGGTAAACAGTGACCATTTGCCTGTTTCAGGACAATACATAAGACAATATCTTATTAGTTTCTTCTTTATCTTGAAAGATTGATAAAGCAGCACCCAGTTAAATCCTTTTTTCAAACAACACAATGTAGAGTGACCTTTCATTATGAGCAAAGCAAGGCAACACTAAGTGCAAGTTATGCTTTTTAATAAGTTCCTCACTGAACCATAAATGTCAATTTGACTCGTCCTGTCTGAACCTCTGCCAAGATGGAACAAGCCAACCAATCTCAATAGTTTTACTGGCCCATGAGTGGCCCTATGAATGAATGAATGAATGAACGAATAAATAAATAAATAATACATAAATAAATAAATAAATAGCCTGATTCTACTGTTCTAAGGAAAGAACAGTATAATTCATCACCCCTCTACACAGTTTAATGAAATTCACCATTTAATTTGTGCATAATCCATCTGGCTATTCAACATAAGAATAAAAGAGAATGATGAAATCATAACAAAATGGCAGTGAGAGAATAAAGAGCTTTGACAATCTTGGGGTATGGGGTAATGTTTGGTGCAGCATCAACAGTAGTGTGGGTGTTCAGACCACTGTGGTGGACAGACAGCCGTGTTGGAAAAACAGCTCTCAGTTTATTTAAATGTTACTTTATCACTGATAATGTTGATTTATTTATGTCATTCATGCTAGAAATGCAAGGTGCTACTGAGAACTGCACTCAGTTAAAAGTCATTTTCTCAGAGTTTAACAGAAACTCAGAGCTCCTTGCTGACTTTTCGAAGGTCCCTCTTTTTTTGTCCAATCTCGGTGGGTTTCCAAAGCTGTGTCCCACAACAAGTACAGCTATTATAACTTTGTCCTCTATTTCTGTGTCCTATTGACACCCAGACATACTGTAAAACATCTGGAGACTGAGAACGCAGAATCATATCGAAGTGAAAATTTCTTAACAAACTCAAAGACACAATTAATGCCTTTGTATTTTCACACTTTTCACTTGTATCTCAACTCTATTTCTGTCATGCAAAATGCATCTTCCTGTGTGAATTTGTGCCTGCAAGCAGGTTTGCTTCAACTTTGTATGCATTTGTGTGAAATGAAACATTTGCTTCACGTTGGGTGTGAATGCATTGAAGTGAAGGTGCCTGAGAAGCTCCAGAATTCAATGGAGAGATTACATATTCAACCTAGTCTGGAAAAAAACCCACGGTGTGCAACAGATGATGGAAAGTTTTTGGGGAGAGAGACATCTGGAATATCCAGCTATCTCTGTGACCCAACAATAGGTAAGAGGAAAACCGATGAATCACTGGATTTAATGAGGGTAAACAGCAGTAGAAATAACCACAACACACGCTTTCATTTCAAATATTTCATTATTTTCTCCACATTAACTTCGAAACAACCTCATAAACCAAAGAGTAAGAAAGAGCATGCTCGGGCATGCAATGATGTCACAACATGATGATGCCACTGGGTGCGAAGTATAAAACATACAGTAGCAGAGAGTTTCTTTTCAATATCATTCATAAACTCAGGACATTTCAGTTTCCACTGAGATTTAAAAGCTAGCGTTTATTTTACACTGCTCTCCATGTCTCACGTAGCCTTGTGTTGCTGGATAAAAGAGACGAGACGGAGGGGAAACTCACAAACTGACACCAGATTGAGCAGGCTGCACAAACATGCTGAAAAAAATCTCATCTGGCCAAAAAGTGTCTGGAAATGACACTGAAGAAACCCCATTTTTCCCTTTATGACTGCTCTAAAAGGGGTAGTTGGAGAGAGAGAGAGAGAGAGAGAGAGCGAGAGAGAGAGAGAGAGAGAGAGAGAGAGCGAGAGAGAGAGAGAGAGAGAGAAAACAGTGCATGCCATTTCAGGGTGAAAGAGAGGACTGTGGGAGGATGGAGGGGATGCTGGGTCACCTTTCTTAATGCTGAAGGTTACTCATCTCTTCTAATAGTGTTTTATCCTGGAGCGTTAAATAAACTTGAAAAATGAATAAATACGAGGCACTCAGCATTCTCTCTGTCTTGCAAACTGCAAAAAGTAACAAACTTGAATAGTAGTAACAAACTTGAATAATCATGACACATACACATATATAGTAGAATCAGTGGTTATAACATAACAGTCTCAAGGCTGTACAAAGGGGCAAGGCTGGATCCTCCTCTGTGTGTCAGCAGTGAAATGTGGAATTCTTTTGAGTGTGATTGTGTTGACAATAAATTCAAGAAGTTGTTTGACGTTTAAGCGTATCTGCCTGCACCTGGGCCCTGACTAAAGATGGTTCCGTGTGATATCAGGCAACACTGATATTAAATTCAAACTGATTTGATTTTGGTGAAGAGTGCTGATTCCCAAATCTCTGCCGAGAGGAAGCGATAACCAGTGAGTGCATACAAATGTGGACAGAAACAGTGATGTTAAAGGGATATAAAATGCACTTTTAAAACCCCACACAGCCTCATGCAATGGTTGTGTGTGTTTGTGTAGTTTGTGGTGGGAAAAAAAAAAAAGAATGACGGAGCCCTTTAAAATGGATCTAATCTTGCAGCATAGTTCTGTATGTAGCGCATAGTGCCAACAGGGGTTAGAGAGTGACAGATGGGCCAAAAAGGCAAAAGGGGTTATAATCTGTAGGTTTTAGGATGGAGTGTGTGCCATGCCATTAGTTAGCATGTTGCTCATGATAACTGGGAAGCAAGGGTCACTATATTCTTGTTCAGTTTGATGAAAAAAATGGACAAAACTGCCTGTGTCATCTCCAGCCCACTTAACAGTAGCCGATGGATACCCGAACACGAGTGTCCCAATACTAGTCTTAAGCCACACTCCTCACTCTCCTACTTCCTTCTCTGTGGTTCCAAGCGGAACATAAGAATTTTAAAAGGGAGGAAGTTTTCAGAAAACCTCAAATGGTGAAAAAACCAGTAGCAACGATTAAAAAGGCTCTGCTATGTCAGTCACTTGGGCTGTGGGCTCCATTCAAATAGGCAGAATGTCCATCTCAGAAGGTAATAATATAATATACTGCAGTTATCAATAAGTCTCAGTAGGTCATACTTGTATAAGCCTAAATAAAGAAGTGAATGAAAAGAATGGCTACTCCAATATTGAGTAAAATGACCATAACCACCAGGATAGAGCTGGAGCCCTGAAATAGAAGGAGAGAAGCAGTTAGTTCAGATCTCAACAGTTTACCGATAAACAATAAAACTAATCAATAATAATCAATTCATAACTGACACCGAGGGCTGTCACAGTTATGTCGTTTTAGCTGATAATTCATTTTTATGCATCTGCTCGCAAATTATTTGTTGCTAACTAGTTATGGCATTAATGTCAACATGTATAGCAAGAGAAACACAATCAGTATGACATTATTGACAACCAGTGGTAACACATTACATGGTGGAAAACATCATGGTGACAACGCCATGTAAATGCAAAATTATGAGTATGTAAAATAATTTGCTGAAATATTTGAAAAATAGATTTCATAATAATTACGACCGGCTGTGTGACATAAATTATGAATAAAGACTATACATGTTTATGTCAATGAATTTTAAAAAAATTAATTTCTACTCCTTTGTTGCCATGTTAAAGACAGGATCTAGGTGTGATTTATAAAATCATTACACAGTGTAGGAGAATTGTTTTCTTCAGTTTGGATTTTCATATATAGGATGTTCAGGTAATAACAGATAATAACCTCAATCAGCTAATTATGTATAAAATGTAATTGTATGTGTGTATATACAGTATATATATATATATACACACACACACACACACACACACACACACACACACACACACACACACACACACACACACACACACACACACACACACACACACACACACACACACAATATTAGGGGTTATATATATAAGATCAAATCCAGCTGGTGCTGGTTCATCTGTGCTGGGACGCTACCAGAATGGTTGACTGAAGGCAGGACAGTCCTGATCATGAAAGACCCACAGAATCCAACTACCGGCCAATAAGCTGTCTCAGTACAACATGGAAGCTCCTGTCAGGTATCATGGTGGCTAAGATGAGTAGGCACATGGATCAATATATGAGCGGGGCACAGAAAGGTGGTGGTAGTAACACCATGGGAGCCAAGCACCAGCTACTGGTGGACAGAGCAGTACACAGAGACTAAGAATAGGCAAACCAATTTGTGCACCGCCTGGATAGACTACCAGAAAGCCTACGATTCAATGCCACACATGTGGATACTGGAATGTCTGGAACTGTATAAGATCAACAGGACACTAAGAGCCTTCATCAAAAACTCAATGGGGAAGTGGAAGACAACCCTGGACACTAACTCCAAGCCAATTGCCCAAGTTAACATCAAGTGTGGCATATACCAAGGGGATGCACTATCACCACTGCTGTTCTGCATAGGCCTGAACCCCCTCAGTCACATCATCACAAAGAGTGGCTATGGATACCGATTCCGAAGCGGGACAACAATCAGCCATCTCCTCTACATGGATGACATCAAGCTGTATGCCAGGAATGAGCGAGAAATTGACTCACTGATCCACACCACCAGGATCTACAGCGACCACATAGGGATGTCATTCGGATTAGACAAATGTGGCTGGATGGTATCAAGAAGAGACAAGATGATTAGAACTGAAGGGGTTGACCTACCAGGGGGCGGGATAGAAGACATCAAGGACAGCTACAAATACCTTGGAATCCCACAGGCTAATGGCAATCATGAGGAGGCCGCAAGGATGCCAAATACCTCCAGGGAGTAAGGCAAGTCCTGAGAAGGCAGCTGAATGGCAAGAACAAGGTCCGAGCCATCAACATGTATGCACTGCCAGTCATCAGATACCCTGCTGGGATCATAAGCTGACCAAAGGAGGAGATAGAAGCCACAGATATTAAGACTAGAAAGCTCCTCACCATGCATGGAGGGTTTCATCCAAGGTCCAGCACCCTGAGGCTGTACACTAAGTGGAAAGAGGTACGCCGAGGACTAGTGAGCATCAGGGCCACTGTCCAGGATGAAACATCGAAAATCCAAGAGTACATCAGGAAGATGGCCCCAACAGATGAACTGCTCCGTGAATGCCTTAGACAGCAGAAACCTGAGGAGGAGGAGGAGACAACATGGAGGGACAAGCCCCTACACAGCATGTACCACCATCAGATAGAGGAAGTGGCTGATATCAAGAAGACCTACCAATGGCTGAATAAAGCTGGACTGACAGACAGCACAGAGGCACTGATCATGGCAGCACAAGAACAGGCCCTATGTACAAGAGTAATAGAGGCCAATATCTACCACAGTAGATCTGACCCAAGGTGCAGGCTATGTAGAGAGCCCCAGAGTCAGTCCAGCATGTGGTAGCAGGGTGTAAGATGCTCACCAGCTCAGCATACATGGAAATGCACAACCAAGTAGCTGTAATAGTGTACAGGAACATCTGTACCCAGTATGGACTAGAAGTACCCAAATCCCTTTAGGACATATCACCAAAGGTGGTTGAGAACGACAAGGCTAAGATCCTGTGGAACTTCAACTTCCAGACTGACAAACAGCTGCTAGCTAACAAACCGGACATAGTGGTGGGAGACAAATAGCAGAAGAGAGCAGTGGTGATAGATGTGGCGATTCCAGCTGACGCCAACATCAGGAAGAAGGAACACAAAAAGATTGAGAGGTATCAAGGGTTGAAAGAACAGCTGGAACAGATGTGGAAGGTCAAGGTTAATGTGGTCCCCGTGGTAGTAGGAGCACTTGGGACAGTGACCCCCAAACTGGAAGAGTTGCTCCAGCAGATTCCTGGAACAACATCTGAAGCCTCAGTCCAGAAGAGCGCAGTCCTGGGAACATTTAAGATACTGCGTAGAACCCTCAGACTCCCAGGCCTCTGGTAGAGGACCTGAGCTTGAGGATGACACAAAGATACCACCCCGAAAGGGTGAGAGGGATATATACAGTATATATACATAGATATATACTGTGTGTGTGTGTATATATATATATATATATATATATATATACACACACACACACGGTGTATATATATATATATATATATATATATATATACATACATACACACACACACACACACATACTATATATACACATATACAGTATATAAAGTATATATATATATATACTGTATATATGCACATATATACATATATATGATTTTATATTTTTATATATGATTTTTCATTTGATGATTCATTTTAGAAATGATCTTGCTCAATGATGTGAATTTGCAATCTCTGCACACCTCGGTTTTTGTTTGCTACCTGGAAGTTGACCATCACAGATAATACGTGTCTCTGTTGGGTCAAACACTACATTTCCATTTTTTTGTGAGTTGTGAGCGTTCTCAAGATCTCATCTTGCAGCACATGAGCATGCATTTCAGTTTCTGCTCTTTCCTAAGAGTGTATTCAATCACTTATGGCTTAGAATTTTGTCTGGGCCATTTAATTGGTCCATTATTAAAATGAGAACCCAAGAAAGTATATTGTCTCACAGTCATTTTATCATAAGCTTTTAATGTTGCCAAAACTTTTAAGAAAATCTTTTATTCCTGCTTTATTGAAAACTTTCTTGTATCTTTTGGCATGGATCACTGCTTTTTTTTTTTTAAAGCAGCAACGGAACAGAACAATTGAAACTGCATAAGGTCAGAATTTTGCTGAAAATCCATTCAATCTGGGCTGATTCCAGCCTCCCACCCCGCTCAGGGAGTTCAACTTCCTTCCCTTTGTCTGCAGATGCTGTTTGCCATTTTACAGAATACAGTCGTCTGATATAAACACTTATTTGTCTGAAATGCCACTGGTTGGTTTTATTATTTCTTAAAATTTTTATGGTGATGTCATTGTTATGTCATCTTCTTATTTATCAAGTAGTGGTAGTTTTCTTATGAGTTTTGAACTGCCAGGCAGGAGGCCTAGAGGAAGACCAAAGAGGAGGTTTATGGATGTAATGAGGGAAGACATGAAGGTAGTTGGTGTGAGAGAAGAGGATTCAAAGGACAAGAAGAAGAAGTGGTAGTTTTCTTATATTTTGGAGTCATTGTGTATTTCTAACTGTTGTGTTTTAGTCAGAATTACATGTTCAGACTATAAATTAATAAAGGTGGAGACAAAACTATTAGGAGAATTATCCAAAACCCGTCCATATTCAAAAGTTTTACAGAACCTGCTTCCCAAACATGCTGTAATGGTGACTCACTGAGTTTGTTTTGAGGGTGAGATGCTCTCCTTCCTGCTCCAGATTGATGGGCTGAGACTTTAGGGGTGGGGAGAGGGTGACGTCCCTGTGGAGCGGCCACTCCTCTAACTCTGCCCCCACATTCAGGTTGTCCAGCATCTGCACAGAGTCCATGGATCCCTCTCTGACCGGCCGAAGGCCTCTGGATCTCAGCCTGTTGTTTTTGAGGGCTGGGGACTCCTGGCCGAACCCCCGAGACATCTGTGAGTCCGGACATTGAAGCCTCATGTCAACCGTATAGTCATTCATTCCTTCCTCATCCTGCTCTGTGAGGCGAGAGTGGGCAGGGCTCCACCTGTGGGTGCTTTCAGAAGTCCAGCCCCCAGTGAGACCATCTAGCCTTTGGTCGATTACAGCAAGCTCATTCAGCCTGTGGTTGGAGGGGTTGTGCTGCTTTGGATGGTGATTGGAGTAAACATGCTCTCGAGGGTTGTAACTGGAGGAGACGTGGTCCTTTGCATTGTGATTGGTGGAGATATAGTCTTGGGACTTATGATTGGAAGAAGCATGCTCAGAAGTCTTGTGATTGGACATGTTATGTTCCAAGGCCTTGTGATTGGATAGAATGTGTACCTGCGGTTTGTAGTTGGAAGAGGCATACTCACAAGTCTTGTGATTGATGGTAGAATGATCCCATGATTTGTGATTGGAGGACGGCTGCTCCCTTGACTTGTGATTGGAGGAAACATGCTTGAAGGGCTTTTGGTTGGGCAAGGAATGCTCCCACGTTTTGTAAGAGGAAGCGTGGTCCCAGGACTTGTGATTGGACAAGGGTTTCTCTCGTGGTTTGTGGTTGGCCATAGGGGCTTGCTCGTGTCCATTAATTTGAAACTCCTGCTCCTCCAGAAGGGAGGGCGTGGTGGAGCAGCTACTGCCTCCTCTGTCTGGATACGCGTCATCAGTCCAATTGTTAGCCCCTCCTCTTGGAATATCTACCCCCCTTCCTTCCACTAGCACCTGTATCTCAGCCCCACCTTGATCATCCACAGCACTCTGTCGCATGAAGCAAGCATTTCTAGGACGGTGGGCATGCTTTGGAGGGCTATGGGGGGGCGAAGTGGGTACAGTCAGCACGGGGCTGAGTTCAGGTGTTATTACAGGCGGGGTGGTGTCCGGAGTGCACAGCTCTGGACTGTCTGTTCCTGTGGAGATCACCTCATGGTCTTTGTCCTTGGCGTCTTGGTGCTTGGGCCGCTGGCATTCGATCCCTGTGAAAACAGTTGGAGAACCGCTCCAGTGAAGTGATTTGGCAACAACTCGCAATGACCTATAGGATGGGTGTGACAGGAGCATGCAGGGTGACAAAGGGAGAAAAGAGCTTCATGTGCTGGCAAGCACTGATTGTGTTTTGTTACAAGATTGAATATGAATGTAAACACTAATAACTTTGATCTATGTTTTTAAAAAAACTCTTTGAAATGTAGATTTTAACTTTAAACCACTTAGTTAGAGCAAAATCATAGTCAAAAATATTGAACATGAACACACAAAAATAGATTTCTGTAACAACTCACCATAAACACACCCATCAAAGACAGCTGAAGAACATCTTGAAAGACTAGCCAACTTATACTTTTTACTAGTCTCTATACTAAGACCTGTTTAATGCCGTATTATAACACAAGCTAATCATCAGTAGTTAGTTATAAACAAAAAATATGATTTTCCATCATGTGGATCTAGATCTACTTTTCATCTAGAATCTTTACCGTGTACAGTTACATGCAATTCATTTACAGTATTTTCAGCACTATAAGGCACACCTTTAAGTTTTTAATTTTCTCAAATCGACAGTGTGCCTTATATATGAAAACATTTTTAAAGTAGGCCATTCATTGAAGGTGCGCCTTATAATCAGATTTGCTTTATACTCTAGTGCGCCTTATATATGGGGACATGTTTTTAAATGGGCCATTCATTGGATGTGCGCCTTATAGTCCAATGCGCCTTATTGTGCAGAAAATACTGTAATTACTTTGTAATTACCTTAACCACATATTGGGGCAGCAATATGTCTCAACCCCTCTATTATTTATTTCTAGATCCACATTGAAACATTTTCTTGGTCAAAGATCAACAAAACAGACAAAATTGTGCCTATATTTAAGAGATATTTTGCAGAAAACACAAGCACAAACATAGAAGGAGACAAAATGTATGTGATCTCAAAATCTGCTTAAGCTCTTGTTGGTGAAGGTCAAAATTCAGGGGTTTTCAGCTCAGTTTTGCAGCTCTCTACATATTCCTCTGTCTGATAATACAGAAACAGCATGCATGAAAGTTTATGCTTATGCTATCTCCTCACCGTTTCCATAGATGTGAAAAGAGGGAGAGAGCTCTTTGGCAGCTATCCGGGCCAGTCGGCACTCCTCTGTGGCCTTCTGTGCCACTCCTTCAGCTGCATCTGCCTTCCCTCGAGCGTGGCTCATCCTGAACAGGACAGGCAGAAACACTGCAATCAAAAAGGGCTCTCGCTCCAAAGGGTGACAGCTGCTTTTTTACAGAGTCAGAATACTGCAGTGCCTTTAATGCACTTCACCAGTGTCAGGTGTGATGTGTGATAGAAGAGTTTCAGCTAAAATGAAAGGAAAGGTGTACAAAACTGTGGTGAGACCAGCGATGTTGTTTGGTCTAGAGACAGTGTCACTGAGGAAAAGACAGGAGACAGAGCTGGAGGTAGCAGAGATGAAGATGCTGAGGTTCTCTTTGGGAGTGACCAGGATGGATAGGATCAGGAATGAGTACATCAGAGGGACAGCACATGTTAGAGGTTTTAGAGATAAAGTCAGAGAGGCCAGACTGAGATGGCTTGGACATGTCCAGAGGAGAGATAGTGAATGCTGAGTTTTGAACTGCCAGGCAGGAGGCCTAGAGGAATACCAAAGAGGAGGTTTATGGATGTAGTGAAAGAGGACATGAAGGTAGTTGGTGTGACAGAAGAGGATGCAGAAGACAGGGTTAGATGGAGGCAATCAATTCGCTGTGGCGACCCCTGAAGGGAAAAGCCGAAAGGAAAAGAAAAAGACCAGTCTGTATAAAATTTGCAAAATGGGGGTCATTGCCATTCTTCTTCTGAGTTGGTAAAGCAGGTAGTAGCAGTGCCAAATTGACATCCATATGAGAAAAGTAAATTGGTGATGTGGTTGGACAGGTGTTACATGTTCATAGCAGAGATTTTGGGAGGCAAAGACAATAAACCAAATATTTCTGTAAATCAGGGCGATGACATGAGGTCTGGGAACTTTTTACCTTCAGAGTCGACTTAAGATCAACTACCATTTAACACAAATAGTGAATGATTGTTTGCTGTAATGCAAAGATACAAAAAAGATCTGTCATTTTATCCATTTTAAAGTAACACACAGGAGTATTACAAATTTATTCCTTCTATACATTTCTGTTAACGTAGTGTCCAGCATTTACTTGATTCATTTTGTTTTTATTTCCAGAATTCTATTTTGGTTCTGTCAAAATTGTGGGATTTTGTGAAAACGTGAAAATATTTCGATATTTTTTTGCTAATTTCTTACTTTTAAGAAATGAATTTTAAAATTATAAGTATAAAATAAAACATATTTAATCAACAAATATTTACAATAATCTAAGATTTATTGCTGACTCAGATTATTATAGCAATCCAAGACATGTATTGGGGGAAAACTCTTGATGACTTTCTACTTATTTTGCTGTAAGTCTGACCTTGACATGGCAATTTCTGCTTTCTGCTTGGCGATGTCTGCAGCCTTCTCAGCAGCTTCCACAGCCCGATCCACCTTATCTCTGATTTTACTGGCCCGCAGTGGGATCAGGTTCTTTCTTTTCCCGCT
Source organism: Antennarius striatus (assembly GCF_040054535.1). Taxonomy (NCBI): domain Eukaryota; kingdom Metazoa; phylum Chordata; class Actinopteri; order Lophiiformes; family Antennariidae; genus Antennarius; species Antennarius striatus. Next base: position 23,110,859 of record NC_090776.1, on the reverse strand, counting down.
CACCAACACATTCTGTTTGTACTTCCCTTCCTCCTTGGTACCATCAGGAAAGGTGGTGCATCCATATCCATGCCTCTTGTTACCGGCCCATTCGCCTTCATAATGCAGGCCATCTGAGCGCCGGCTCACTCCCCAGCCAGCCCTTTGGTCGCTCCGCCACTCACCAGCATACATTTCTGTCACGGTGGCGTCTACTGGAGCGCCCTGTTCGTTCTCACTAGCGTTGGAGTGGATATCGGATGCAGCAGAGCTAATGGTGCTCATGCCGGCCTCGCTGCAGAAGGAGCTCTGTTTGCTGAGCTGACTAGCTAAGGAGCTTTTGGACTCGGAGCGACGCAGCTTCAGTCCACTCAGGATGGATTGGCGGAAGCGGCCTTTCCTCTTCCTCTGGCGTTCAGCTTCACTCAGAGATGTCAGTGCAAACCCACCTCGTCCCACAGGGCTGCCGGCCAGCCCAGCCACCACACCGTCGGTCGGAGTGATGGTAGTACCGTCCTCCAGCACAGCCGGAGGGCCGTGGCTGTGCTCAGAGCGAAGGGAGTTTATAGATGTTCGCAGGGGGAAAAGGATGACGGCCGCCATGCCGTACGGCACACTCTGCCGCACGCCGTAGCCGTGACGCATTCCACCAAGCCACTGGCCCTGGTAGGTTCCTGAGAAACAGGAAAACAATATGGGTTTCACAATTATACGATGATCCACCAACACAAAAAGTGCTCTTTGTCCAAATACAAGAGATCATGAATATGAAACCAATTGAAAAAACGTCATGCAACATATCACTGTTATGTCCTGCTTTGGAACCAGGTGAAAACAAATCAAGTGACTTTGTTCCAGGTCATGCTCGGTATTTTACCATTATCTAGGCACATTATAATTATTACAAATCATCTAATTGCAAATATTTGACCAAACTGCAATGGATTTGTTGGAACAGTTAGAATGGTTTTGATCATCAATATAAAACAGATGCATTGAGCAGAAATGTCTTTTTTCATCACAATGACATCATCTGACTCAGTTGTCCCCGACCTTTTTCATCCCATGGACTGCATTAATGACAATATTTTCACGGTCCGGCCTTTAATGTGTGGTGGATAAATACGACAAAAAAAATGATACGACCAGCATAAAAACAGCTTTTTTCTAAATATGGTAATAAACGTGAATCCAAAGTGTATGCAACTTTATAAGCAGCATCTACGTAATATCACACCAAGCTTGTTTTGTGTTAGTCTTGCATGCTTAGGAGTTTCAATTTAGCGAGAATGTATTCTGTGCTACCAGCTGGAGCAGCCCCTTTAAGAAGGTAGTCATGTGACCGAGGCAAGCATCTTGATAAGCATCAATCATGACAGATGTGGCTGAGAAAATATGGTAATTTTCTTTAAAAAAAAAAGACATCATTCAGAATCAAATAATAAATAAAACAGAAATAATGTAAGTTATGTATTCTTTCTGTTTGGCCCGATATTGATTGACCCACGGACCTGTATGACACACAACAAACAGGCCACTCTTGCATAAATGTTCATGTGGTTTCTTTGCTGGCATGAATAATATTTTGAAAATGATACAGTACTAACCAGTGGAATATGTTATGGATGCAGATCAAAGAAACATTTATGCAGAGAACAGCATACAGTGCACGTGTTTTCTAAAAACTATCCAACAGTGTTTATTTATGGAGTGAACCAGACGTCTGTTTGCCTGTGCCGTGATTTGGCAAATGAGTGGGTGTACAGAAAATAAACATACAGTACTACAGATGGAGTTTGTGTCTAGTGATGGAGGAAGAATTCAAAGTATTTATAGCGTGATAAAAGCATGTCATTATGAATTGTTTGCTTTTATAATCTAAAGTACGATTTAGTTGACAAAAATCAGCATCTTGGACAAGCAGATACTGCATTAGTAATACCAGTTACACAAATGCATATAGGAATATGTTTTTTTGAGACCGTGTATTTAATAAATCTTGGTTTCCTGTCAGCTGATTTCCTGATCTTTTGGTTTTTTTTAGTCATGGAAAAACAAACAATCAGCAGTCCTTATAATTTTTTAGGTTAATGGTAGGCCCTATGAAATTCTGACCACTTTAATATTTGTTTTTAACACAAAATTTAATGGTCTAGTTAGACTTCAGGACCATGGATAAGGGCCAAATCACTCCAACATGGCAAGAGGACTTTGTCTAATGTGAAAGGTCTGTAAAACGTAACATTAAAACACAACAGATTAGAATTTCACATCATGTCAAAATAACTCAGCAAATATTAGACGAAGTGAACAGTTTGCTCTGAGGTCAGACTTCATTTGACCTTTTCGGCTTTCTTGTTGGCGCGTCATCTTTTTATCCACATCTCTGTGAGCTTCTGAGCAGGAAACAAACACACAATGTTTTTATGTACATGCTGACGTTTGAACACTGAGACTGCTGACAATTTGGGTCAGGTTGAAAGCTAGCGCCAAAAATGTAGGCTATAGGCTACCTGTAAGAAAACTTTAAACCTGGCTGTTAATTCCTATTTTTTAAAAATTATTGACAGGCTTGTCTCCTAGGGATAAAAGTAAGAACCAATGTTGGCTGGGTTCGGTTTCTGCTCGGAAGAATTACCAGTTTTTTTGGTCGCTGAATGTTGAACTCTGAATTTTTCACTATTTGATGTGAACTATTGGTAGAGTTAACTGAGAAACCTAATAGAAATAAAACAGAGTAATCAAGCATAAAATGTTGCGTTGAATTTTTGATTACCAGGAAGTGCATCAGTGTGACATTCAAGTAATTGTGGTGGAATATTATATTTAAATCATTATTAATATTAATATTAATATTAATAATAATAATAATAATAATAATAATAATAAAAGTCAATCAATCAATAATTCATCAGAGGTACAGACTATAAAACCAAAGGGGGGATGATCCCCCCCAACCTCCCCAACAAATCACACCCTGATTGGTATCACATAAATATACATATTTAGGATTTTACTGTAAAGCTGCAGGAACATACTGAGTGATACTATGTTCCAGAGTATATTTTGTGCACGCTGAAATAATTTCTGTCATAAATAATGATCTGCCTGTGTTTTTACCTGTACCTGTGGCTGTTCCCGTTTTTGCAGCAGCGCAGCTCTATAGCTGTAGTAGCAGCACATTTTGTTGCATATTTCATAAAACAGGAACTCGGGAAACTAAAAGGTTTGTTTAATGGGGCCTGTGGCCCCACTGGAGATTTACTATGTCACCATTCCCCTGGAATTAATAACAACATTTCACATAATGTACTCTCCAAACGTGTATCACGTTATATCTCCTTAAGAATTACTGTTCTTGTTAACTATCCGCTGAAAGAGCAGTAGTAGTAGCTGTGTGTCATTAGTGAGCAGCCTTCCGTTACAATTACTGACAAATTCGATTCCACACCACACATATTATCTTTATTTACTTTTCTTCATTATTATTATTATTATTATTATTATTATTATTATTATTATTATATTATTATTATTGTTGTTGTTGTTGTTGTTGTTGTTATTGAGGTATTAATGAGCACGTGACCGACCTGTCTGTATGTGCGCGTGGGAGAACAGATTCACTGGGCTGTGGAAAATGTGTCAGCTCGTGCGTGCTATATTCACCTGTGCGGTTTGCCACGTGAGCGGCAGAGAAGGGTGGAGCTATAGGCGTGACGCATTTCTTTTCGTCACCTTTTTTTTCTTCTTTTTTTTAACCTTATAGCTGTGTTCTACTGGAGCAGGTTAGACGATGTAACCTTAACGCTCTGCTGGGTGACGTGAGAAACCACCTTCCGGTAAAACGTCCACGGTAGGTGAAGAACCATCCACCTCCTCCCAGCTGCCCGCTCGGGGCTCGGAGGTCAGACAGGTATCAAACCCCCGGGGTGAGAGAACCCCTCCCCCCCCAGATTGACAGAATCAGAGAGCCAATCAGAGGACAGAAGAGCCAGCTTGTCTCTAGTGCTCTAGTGTCACGCTGACCTGCTGTCTCCACGTTACCATGGTGACAGAGGAGAGAGAGAGGGAGAGAGAGAGAGGGAGAGAGAGAGGTTAAATGTTCCCCTTTCTTAGGAATAAAATTTAATAAAATCACATTAGAATTTATTTCTAATGTGAGTTCTTGTCTCTCTCTTTTTTAACATCCAAAGTTTATTTTCTAATCATCCCATAAATGAATGCTGCTCACCAGACATGAGACAGTAGGAGACGTGTCTCTGTGGTCATTTTGTGTCTCCCTTTAGTTGATTCCAATCAATTTTAAACACCTTTTTTTTATTTCCAATGTCTTCTGGAAGTTATTTAGTCTTGCATTTGTTTTAGTGTATTGTTGTCAGTTTGTGTTTGTTTAAATCTTTTTACGATCATTTTGACTCTTTTTTAGTTTATCATAGTTGTGTCTATTTGCTGCCTTATTGTGATGATTCTGTTTTTATCGTTATTAAGGATATGTCATCCGTCCTCTCTGGTAGTTCCTTGTAGTTTTTTGTGTCTCCTTGCTTTTGTTGTGGATCTCCTTCCAATCATTTTGTGTTTCTTTATGGTGGTTTTTTTTTTTTTTTTGTTTATATGTAGTGACTTTGCATCTCATTCACTGTTGTTACATACTACATAACATCTATATAACTCTACCTAACTCTACATAACACTACATAACACCACATAACCCAATAGACATGAGCGGCTCTCATAGCCGGTCTGAACCTTTAAGGCTGCGCCCGTAGGCCTGCTCAGTAATCTATCGATGCATATGGACGTGACCCATATGTTATTTATGTAGCCTACACTGGAGATGTGTGACAGTAGATTTTAGCACCATGTTAAGCGAGCAGGTTGTTCCACTTGTAGCCTGAAAACCCGTTTCTCAGAGCGGGAGCCTGATGTGTTTGGTTCAGAGCCGTCATGCCAGATCTGATTGGATCTCTAGATCTCCCAGAATCATTCTCAGCAGCCTTACCTCCATCGGAGTAGGTTTCTGTGCCGTATCCATCCTGTAGCCCATTGCTCCATGTTCCCTCATACCGGGCCCCACTTGCTGTGCTCTCCAACTGCCCATAGCGACCTTTGAACCCCTGCGTCCATTCCCCTCTGTACTCCCAGCGACCCTTGCTCTCCACTCCAATACCGTGCCGCTTGCCCTGTGCCCAGGTGCCCTGGTAGCTGTTCCCGCTGGGCCATGTGTACACGCCCAGAACCTCGAAGCCGTGACTCCAGGCACCAGCGTACTCGCCCTGACCCTGGGGCCCTGTGCAGACCCCTCGACCATGAGCCTTACCCTGCTCCCACCCCCCACAGTACGACCCCCCGTCATCAAAGTCAAACCTGCCTCCAGTGGACATGCATGAAACAGGTTTAGGCAAATCCTTAGAGCCTCAAGAAAAGGAAAAAAACAACGACCTGATTCGTTCAGAAGTAGCACAGAGGGAGGAGGCCTCGCCCGATTGCATGGAGGTGCAGGCCCACCACTCCTGTTCTTCAGTTAGTTTACAACGTCAAAACACCAGGTCCTGATTTTAAAATCAACAATACGTGGCAAGAAGAGCATCACTTTACGATGGAGAAGCAGCCTTAAGCCTCAGGCCTGGAGTGACAAACGCAGTTGCTGTGCACGCTGCTTCCCATGGGCATGCTGGCTCAGAGTGCTCCTCATCTTCCTCCACTTCCTCCTCCACTTTCCTGCTCCGCGCGGTCTCGCAGGTCGCCGGCCCGTCGCCTCAGCCTTGCAGTGGGGTGCTCCAGACAAGCAAGGCCTATGCTTTTCCAGCACTCCCAGAGGCCCACAGAGCAACAGCAGCAGCAGCGACAGCTCAATCAGAAGCTACAGCATCCCCACATCATCACCGACACACCGAGAAGGGATGCGGGAGACGGATGATGCTGCACCTGTACGCCATTAAAGAAAAAGAGAGAGAGACAATTCTCTTAGCAATAGCATGGCCTGGAAAGGAGCAATCCAGACTCAGAGAGACACATCCGTAAGCACACACACCTTGTTAGACATAACGTAGAGTGAGCATCTCTTATTTCTGCTGGGATGTAAAGATCAGGCTCTCTCCTCGCCCGAGGATGTGGAACGAAAGGAAGAAATTATTCTGTTTCCTTTTCCTTTGTCTCCTGGATTGTTATATCCCAATTCCACCAAGTCATCTGTCCTCTCTTGTTATTCGGCCTTGCTCTTTCTTTTTCTATCTCTCTCTCTCTCTCTCTCTCTCTCTCTCTCTAAAATCTGCTCATTACAGGACTGTTCCACCCCAGCCAATACCCCTCCCCCACACACACATATACACACACACACACACACACAAACACACACACACACACACACACACACACACACACACACACACACACACACACACACACACACACACACACACACTCCTTCTCTCCGCTCTTAAAGCGATAGAGGCTGAATGATGGTGTGAAGACCTGCATGTACCGAGCTCACTGGTCCCGTCGGGGATACAAGCCTGCTTTTCTTAATTATCCAGCCTCATTTCACTTTCTTCTTCTTCTCACACTGAAATCTGGCTGTCAGCAATCTGTCTCCTGATAACGGGACGTTAGTGAGCTCACTGATCCCCCGCCATCCTCCTCCCCCAATTTGTTGTTTCAGTCTCATTGGTGAGTAAGTAAGCAGTGTTGAGAGGCTTTCCTTCATTAAACAGTCATAAACCAGTGTGGTGTTAAGATGTCACCACAAGCTGATTAAAGGTTGATAGTAGTTATAGGGTGAGTCTGTTTCCAATCGAGAACTGAAGCACGATGTACTGGAAATGTTTCCATCACAGAGCAAACCATCTGCTGGGTTGTGTGGTTACCAGAAAATGGGGTCATAGAAATGAGACCAAGTCGCATTAAATAAATAAAATAGAAAAAAAAACATACACTGCAAATGTGCGTTTGTGTTCTTTCTATTAAATTAGACTGAAATTCACATTTCATGTTATTACCAGAAGTTAAAAGTTTTAATGAAAATTAGTCGATAATTTATATGTAATTGATAAAAATAAAATGTAGAGTTTGTGTAATCTGGAATTGTTTTTAGTAGAGATGACAACAAGAGTTTGAATTACTGAATTACGTTAAATAAAATAATCAATATAAAGTTTAACAACACATTCCAGAATTTATGGTATTACATTTATTATGATACAGTATATCATTTAAATAAAAATTCAAAATGTGAAATAATTACATTGTTTTGCTGTTTCATTACTCAGGTTAATACTTTTTAATCTTTGTGATTAGGTTTATTCATTAAAAAAATATTCTCATTGCTTTGCTATTTACAAACTTTTGTTTTAAATACAGTACATTTACAATGAGAAACATCACTATAATTTGCTTATATGATATACAGTATACCATATACTACGAGCATATTTACTTACTGAAGCCTCTCAATAAAGCAAGGAAATTTAAAAAAAAAACAGACCACAAAATGGTTCAATAGGTAACCTGTTTTTAAACTAAAAAACATGGATTTTATGTTTCTGAACAAAGTGTTAATTTGTGAAGAGACCAGCTGCTCCCTTCATTTCAAGCCATCATGCTAAACTGAGCGACTGGCTGCTGACTGTAGTTCCATCACACACACAGGAGGCAAGGAAGCACGAGAATCCACATTTATTTATTCATTTTTTAGCTGCCGTTGGGGTTCAGAAAGAACTATTTTTACTCGTTTAAAATCTTAATGATTCAGTAGAGATGTAATATTTTGGTGCATGTGCATGCAGTTATGGTATGGATTTTTTAAAATTATATTATGGTATACAGGTTGCTGTTTTTTACGTTTAATGTTATCTTAAAATGACTTTAATCCACAGCAGAGGTGATACTTTAAGGAAACAGCTCACCTCTAACCTTCATACCATTTTTTCTGTCCACTGAATGAAAGTGAAGGTATTTTTGTCACACAATGGGAAACTTTTAAGATTCACAAGATTTAATTGAGCTCCATCTGTAAAGGAATTAATATTTGTAGCCATAATTATAATCCAGATTATTCTGAAATGGGCTAATCCACATGAGTACTGTTATGGTGTTAGGTGTCTTTCCATGCTGTAAATTCTGTAATACATGATTTTAACTTAAGAGTTCAGTGAAAGACGCGCAACAATTTAATGAGCTCCTGTCTACTCAACATTTACCACTGCTCCTCCTCACTGACTTGAGTCTGAAACACTCCGATGTAGGACTTACACACGTAAAGGAAGCATGACTACAACCCACACAGTCGTCATATTGCATCTGAAACTAGACGCATGCTGCCCTTTTTAAACACTAGTGATTCAGGTCTGAAATCAAGTAGTAAATAAAACACAAATCTGGTGTTCAGGAGTTAACATTGTTTTAGAAGAAGAAGAATACTTTATTAATCCCCGTAAAGGGAAATTACATGGTTTTTCCTGGTCATTTTAATCAAGTTTCAAAAAGAGAACCTTCTGTTTGAATGTTGTGGATAATATTGTTACAACAAACTGTTCTTTCTGGAAATACAACAGTGAGATTCTTTATTAAGAAAGAAAAAGCGACGGTAACAGAAGAATAAACATACAACAGAAGAAAACAGCAAGTTCTGAAGAACTAAGGATTCCCTTCAAGGGTAAACTGGTTCAGGTGAGGATGTCGTGGGCCTGCTGCTCCACCAGCATCGCCATGTTCTTAACGTCGCCACACCAGAAGTCCAAACGCTCCTTCATCCCTTTAATCTGAAACAGGAAATGTGTGAGCAGGAATCCAGAAATGAATGGGGTAACTTTCACCTCTGAGACTTTGTGTCTGCAGATAAAATGCTCTTTTCTTTTGTTTCTTCAACACACCGACTCAGCCCGTCTGATCAAGCTGTCACCTGTTGTGAACCTCCAGGATCCTTTCAAAATATTTTGTGATACTTTTTTGCTTCCTCACAATTTTTAAAAAATATGTCTTATGAGGTATGGTGTTGGGGGGGGGGTAATTTTGAGACTGCAGTACATTATGTGTGGAAACGTTTTTTGATCTGAAGCATTAAGCTAATTAAAACGTTTTTGTTTGATCTGGTTACATAAAAAGCAGATAAATTGACCAATAATTCTAATACAGGTTGGGGATCAGCTGAAGGTGTGTTTGGGTCCCTGGATGATATGAACAAACGGACTAACCTGCTGCAGGTCCAGCACGCGAGGCTGCACCCAGGTCATCTGCACCTTCTTGTCCACCTCATCAATGTTACCTCTGATCAAGCCCACAGACAGAGCCTTCATCACCAACAGCTCCACCTGCAGGACACAAACACACACACAGCATGAGAAACTACCGCTTTATTTCCTTAACAAAATTTGACACATCAAACGCACCACACAAACAACAAGAGAGAAACTCAGAAGTGATCATAGAAAAGATTTAGACATTTACTGATGGGCAACAAACCTCATTAACAGGGATTTTGGCACTCTGAGCGATCTCAGTGAAGGTGAGCTGCCGGTGGTTTGCAGGACGAGTGAATGTCATCTAGAAGAAAAGGAAATATTTTTAGTGATTTAACATCCTGTCCATGACTTCTGTTTAGAGTCAGATTACTAAATTGACACACAAACACAGCATGCAGAGACGCCTGAACTCAAGATGGGGAGCAGCTCAGTAGAGCTGTGCTACATTAAATTGGTCTTTCATTATACATATTTGACTCCAGTTGTTTCTGTTCAGTTTCGTACTGTCAGACTGGTTTGAGAATGAAACAAAGGCACAAGCGAAGGTGAATTACGTGCACTACCTCTTCATAGATTTACTACACTTCTTTTCTTATGCACGCAGATTCTGTATTTGAAACATTCTTTTTCAGAGGCAGTAGGTGGAGATGAAGAGAAATGTCAAGGTAAAACATTTTTACACTGACATGAGTGCAAGTAAATTCCTGTAATTGTTCCAGGTGAATGTTTGTTACCAAAAACAATGGGTACGAGGGAAAGGAGGCAATGGGGTCATAGTATTCCAAACTGCTTGTTACCACACGCTCACAGAAATAGAGTTAAGAAAAAACTGAAATCCAGAAGAGGGTTGACAAGAAATGTTGTGTGGAGCTCCATGAACACAGAGGAGAATTTGAGTTACAAAACACATAAATACAAAAGGTCAAGGCCAAAGTTGTTCATGTGTGTGAAAAGATTTCTGAAGAATCTGTTTTTAAACCCAAAGGCTAAAATTTATTGTTAGAGTAACATCCATATGGATTCAGAATAGACTAAAGACAGAATGCCTTGATTTTACACTAACTGCATCGAACACCTTTAGAGGCTTACCTCCATCACACACAGCAGCTGGATCTTCTGCATCAGTTTAGGTTCATGTGTTGCCAGATCAGGCTACAAACAAGAAAGAACTCAGAACAGTCAGCAAGTAACAACCCTCTGACCAGGTTCTAGATATTAAATTCTGTGTTGTTATCCAACTTTAAAATCTATATATTATGCTACACGTAGAAGCCGCCGCTCTTGTATAAAAGGTAACCTGTCAAATACACAAATAAACACTCATGTCAACCAAATGATCATATAATCAAAGTGGTCAGCTTGACTTCACTGAGAAGCATCTTTTGAGTCGTTGCATGCTGATAAGAGATCATCCCTCCAGCCTGTAATGTCTCAATCACCTGTTGGCCCCATGAAGACTTTAAGCTCTGGAATTTCTCCACGTTGCCTCCATTGAAAGCATATAGAGTGTCAATGAGCCACTGTTTGTCAGTATTCCTCAGGGACTCAAGCACTGGATGCATCAGCTGCAAAGACAACAGCAGACATGTAAGACATCAAGTGAAAAGCTGACCCCAAAAAATAAAAAATAAATAAAGATCCATGCAAGTTGAGTGAAAATCCCACCAGCTCTCCAAAATTATAAACTCCTTCTCCTAAGAGTCCAGCCAATCCCAGTGTGAATGCCCTCTCCTGCTTCTCTGTCTCTGTGGACCAAACAACAATCAATCATCAGTATGATCAGTGTGTAACGGTGTAAGAGTCGTAACCCATCATGCATTTTTGATTACCTGGGAGATCTTTGATGTCCACACACCCAAGGTAGCGCAAAGCATCTTTGTAGTAGGCGGCGTGGTTCCCAATGATGCGATAATATTTGCTTGAGAGGTCATAAAATCTGCCATGGACTGATGTCACTCCGGGCAAGTTATTCAACATTTCCTCAACATTTTCAATGATTTTCTGGAAGGCATAAAGACAACATGTGGCTATGTGCACTATTTTCATAATTAGGTCAGAACAGCAAGCTGCTACTTTCTGCTGCTGCAGTCATCTGAACATTTTGATCCTGAAAAAGTCACCACACACACAAAATCATCACACAAATAACTATGATTAATGACCTCAGTGTCTTTTTGTGCTTTCACACACCATTCCAGGCTCATCACAATTTAAAAATATGTTTTATGAAGGAGAATAGACATACATTGGTGATTATACTGAGAATTTCTCCTGAAAGCTTCAATAATAGCATAGATGGACTACTCAGATGGACATACTGTATCTGTTCATGTTTTTTGTTATTTTTAGTCTGAAACCAGATGAACACAGATGACCAGGAGTGATTCAAATGATCATCAGCCGCTGGGAGTGAGTGTAAAAGCTTTTACCTTTGTCTCCGGAAGATCGCTGATTTCCAGTTTGAGTCTGCCAATAGATGTCTTGCAGAGAATGACGGCTTCCTCGCAGCTTTTTACCTGATCCAGAAAGAGATTTTATCCGTTAAAACTACAATGCCATTTTTCATAATTTACCATGAGTTTATCAAGCAAATCTACCAAAAAAACCCCAATAACAAACTAAAATTAAAAAACTGAAAATAATATATTTTTGTTATGCTTATCTTGTTCAGCTTTTGATTTTAGTTTTACTATCATAAATATGCTATTTTTTTATGATGGAGTAAATATGTTTTGTCTTATACAGACAAATATTTGTAATGTAGTCCCCTCTCAATGATAGAAAGATACAGTTGTATTACTGGAAAGATGTTTAATAGCAAGTCTTTTCAAATCAGTTAGTGATCTAAAGGAGTACCAGATACTCCAGTATATGTGCTGTACAGAGTAATTTCATTTGCTTCTTTGTTTTCAGTCCCTGTCATCTATAGTTGTTTAGCTGATTATTACAATGCTGTTATTATGAAGCTCCAGAAATAATTTGTGGATTCTTTTCCAATAGGGAGACAAAAGTTTAAATAAAAACATAATTTTACAACTTTTTTTTCCACTACAGAAATGCTGTTATGGATAACACGTTTAACTTACAAACTAATGATTATAATATTAAAAGTCTGCAATTAATCAGTCAACTTACCTTTTCCTTGGTTTTCTCAAGAAATGTGATTGCATCTTTAGGATCTTGAAACAAGCACATTTTGACAAACAATTTAATAGGGGTATACCACGGCTTATACATCGTCTAAAAAGACAAAATACTGGAATAAATGATGGAAAAATGAAAATCAAATGTAGTTAATTTCACTGACCTCATAAATAATAATTCCTGTATTTTTTTATAAACTTATAAAATGTTTTTATTTTATCATCCGTTCATAAATAAGGCATCCATGACAGATGGTAAAATTACAAAATTGTATTAGTAAATTTCAATTTTTTTTCTGTACGTCAGTAAAAAATCAAATTTGTTTCTAAGCTTAAAATAGATTAGTATGTATTATGTATTAGTATGTATTATTGAAAAAGTAAAAGTACAGTACAGAGCTTAGAATGGTTATTTTCAGTTTAGCCTGGAAACAAATTAATTTGTCTACTGGAACCAGTTAAGAGGTACTGTATTTCCTTGATATTTTTATTACCTTGCATCTGTCTGGCAACATACAGTATGATCTCCATGAGGGACAATGGGTTGATTCTGATAAGGAAATATGAGTAACAGGTTAGCATTGAACCAGGCAGACAAACACAAGATTCTGAAGTTTTATGTGTTCTTTTTTTTTTAAAAATCTCACCTGTGCTCGAAGTCACTGAGGAAATTGTCATACAGCTTTTAAGGGAAAAAAATAGAAAATTAATATACCGTCTTCAATTTACATATTCGTAATTGGAAGCAAATTCTTTTTTGTGGCCATTCATAGTATTTGGACATTGACAACATTTACAGTTTAGGTCATCATTTAGAGTGACATTTTATGTACAATGCATAAGTAGTTCAAAATTTTACAACTAAATCAAATATTCACGTTACAAAACAAGTTAAGCCATTCTACCAAACAAACATCATACAAACATAATGTAACAAAATGTTGAAACAACCTTTCATTGTTGGAATTTTAGCTTCAGCCGTTTATCATCATTTCATTCTCTCTATTTCTGTGCTGCACAATAAATGTGTATCGATCTTGCACTCACCTGTATGAGGCCATCTCCTGTTTTGAAGCAAGGATCTTTAACAAAGTCGGTCAATTTCAGAGTCAACTGATGCCACAATCTGTCAAAGAAGAAAAGAGTATCCACTGTCACATACAGTATGTTCACCCCCTCACTTGAATTCCATACCTTCACCAATTTAGAATTACAATCCGTAACACAGTCAAATTGACACTGACACCTTGTTTATCTGGCAACATTGGGAAAACTGGAAAATAAACTGTAAGCACCACTTTGTAAGATCTAACTCAAAATTTAAAAAATTCATGCCCATAAGCCATCAAGACGCAAAACTTTCAATCTATACTAAATATTAGGCGGGGATATTAAATAAAAAGTCTTTAAATTTTATATTATAAGTAAAAATTATTTAATTACATGTCACCTCATTTAAATGATGTAACGATGAAGAAAGTCACTTCTGAATCTAAATAAATGCTGATAAAACCTTTGCAACACCTTTAACGTTGCAGTGCTGTGCTGGATGTTTCATAGAACTACTGATCGAAGCATATTTTTCTACATTCTCATCCACAGAGATGTGCACGTTGAGAATAGCTCTAAAAGAAAACCAACTATTCATCTGGTGAACCGACACATCCACAGCATCTATTTTAGCGACCTGCTAGCACAACTAGCAGAACATTTTTCGTCACACCTAACTGTGTGATGATGGGTTCAACGCTTCGGCACATTATTATATCCTAAGTTAAGTAGTTTATGTGTAATGTCTGAAGTAGTTTCACTCTGACATTTAAGAAGCTTGCGGAGAACAGTCAAACTTCAGCTAAAGCTAGCTGTGTCAATGACTCAGCGCCCATTTCAAATGAATGGTACAGCTAACACCAGCTAGCTTAGCGACGGCGCAGCACGAGAACATTAGCTGGCTAGGTTTACTTTACCTTTTGTTGTAGAACTCCTCTAACGTGTGCCACTCTGCCGCCATCTCCGGTGTAGAGCTGTTGCTCTGCTGATGTTTGAGGTATCCGGAAACATCTTTCATTTTAACGACTGAAACGACTATCTTTCGTCAGTACTGCTCAGTTGTTGTTAAAGGTTTGTGCTACCGTCAAATGTGTAGCGGGTCTTCTTCTTCTGCTTCTTCGTCCTCTTCTTCTTGGGTTTGGTTAGTGAGTGACAACCATCGTTGGAAGAATTAGCGCCACCTACTGGACCATAACGTGGAGCGTTCGTAAATAAGGCGGTTATTGGTTAAGCGCAGAGCCCCATATTGATTTGAGTGATGGATGTTTCTTCGCTCCACTCCCTGTCTCCTGTTTTACTTTTTCTGTCCTGTCGCATATTGTAAGGGTGTCTCCCTCTGCCTCTATCATTATTACTACATATGTGCAAATTCTTACCTGATTTTGCACATTTGTTGTTTGATGATAGCTTTTTAGTCAATTACTTGACTAAATTTCTATCTTTATTTAATTGTATTGATTGCGTGGCAAACACATCCACGTTCTTTTTTGTCTTCAAATCCCACATTAACAGGAACACAGAGGAAACAAACAGTCACACTTTTTTTTGTAATCCATATTTTTGAGTGTATTTTGATTAAAATATCCAGTTTGAATCTGTTGTTTTCAATATTGATGTTTACATTTATGCTTTGGACCAAAAGTTGTGCATTCAGTTCTAGGGTCTTTGGAATCATCTTTGTAGTTTTTGGCAAATGGCATCCCACTTGTCGCATCGCTGCAATTTTCTGGTTCATGAGGTCACATCATCAGGGATATTGTCCTTTTTAATCATTCTTTCAGATAGTGAAGCCCTTCCTTTTCTGTAGACTAGAGTTCCCAGAATACTTTCACTGATATTTCTGTGAGATCCACCCCCCTCAGTTCTTTAAACATCCATTCTCTCCCCATTACATTGTCTAGATGAGCCGAGTCTGTGGTTTACTGTTTGATACATGGACACCGTCCAGTAGGATGTTTCCCATCAATGTGCTGCCAGTATGAACAAGTCTCATTCTAGTCATGGTTACTTGTCTTCCCATTTAGATCCCATCTCTTGCTGTAAGCACTATTTACTCTGCCAGCTGATGAATACATTTCTTTTCCATATCTCTTCCCATTGCTGTTGCCAGTCAGTGTTACGTAGTGCAAATTACATTGGGATGACATTCCTGTAACACCTACAGTAACTACAAGCATCATGATCATTGTCCTATCAATGTCTTTGTTTTATGTGTGTTCATTTAAGTGTCTGCTCCATACATGAAGCTAAATTTAGATATTCCCTTCAGAATTACAAATTTGTCCTGTAAAATATTATATAATTATGGAAATATATTTAAATACATAACCGGTCATGTGCAAAAAATAAACAATGTGATTTACTGTGAAAACACTTTCCAGTCTGAAAACATATAATATATAAAATATAAAATATATAGACATCACCCAAAAAGAGATGACTTCATTAAAGGTTATTTCTGATCGGTCATTCTTAAACCAAGTCTGGTGACGTCAAACAAACGCAGGTAGATGGGGTTTTATTACATGACCCAATCAAATACAACTTCACATGGAAATGAGCGGTAGTGTCTGAAACTGGTGAGTTTAGTTATTTTAGTTTAGTTTAGTTTAGTTCGTTTTGTTTTAGTTTAGTTTAGTTTTTTTTGTTTAGTTTGTTGTGTTGTGTTGTGTTGTGTTGTGTTGTGTTGTGTTGTGTTGTGTTGTGTTGTGTTGTGTTGTGTTGTGTTGTGTTGTGTTGTGTTGTGTTGTGAACACTAGGGGCGCTGTCCTCGCTGCAGTCCCTGCAGCGCCACCCGTGTTTGACAGACGCGCTGAAGTGTCGCTGCGGCCGTCAGAGGGACAGAATCCGAGCAGACACACAGGATGTGGCACCGAGAGGAGCTCCTGAAGCCAATCTGGCACGCCTTCACAGCCCTGGATGTGGATCACAGTGGAAAAGTTTCCAAATCTCAGCTAAAGGTACGGTACTGTTCTACTGTGTTGTGTTTTATCCGCCCAGGATTAAAAAACCAGAAGTTCAGACTCGCTGTGCTTCATTCAGCACTGGAGCGTTAAATGAACGGGTGACGTCACAGAGTTTAACATAAATTAATCATCATAAATATCACTTTCATTTAAACCAACGTTAAAGACACGACTGAACCTTTCTTGTGTGTTCTAATTTTTAACAGTGATGGATTGGTGTAGTTATTATGTAATTATGTAAGCTCAGCACTGAGAGTTTTAAAAGGAAGAATATGTAAATGTGTAGAACAGCAGCAGCAGCAACAACAACAACAACAACAACAACAACAACAACAACAACAGCATCTGTTGTTGGCGAATAAGTAAAGAAACGAGTGAAATGAGAGTTTACTGGAGCAAAACCCAGAGCCAGGTTGTGTTTCACTGTTTTGCATCATGGGATACTTTGTTTGAGTCGTGTGTGTGTGTGTGTGTGTGTGTGTGTGTGTGTGTGTGTGTGTGTGTGTGTGTGTGTGTGTGTGTGTGGTTGTTGTTGTTGTTGTTGTTGTTGTTGTTTTTTTTGCTTGTGCATCTCAAAGACTACAGGGTGGTCAGATTAACAACAAAAATCTGTCTTTCTAAATATGTATTTATTATTTTAAAATTAAACAGTTAAAAGTGTTTTCTCCTCAATTAACATGGCAAAACTGGATGGATGATGGATGGATGGATGGATGATGGATGGATGATGGATGGATGGATGGATGACGGATGGCTTCATGCTGACGGTGTCTTTTGTTCCACGCTCTCACGATGCCTCTCAGGTTCTGTCTCACAACCTCTGCACGGTGCTGAAGATCCCTCATGACCCCGTGGCCCTGGAGGAACACTTCAAAGATGACGACAAAGGGCCGTTATCTGACCAGGGCTACATGCCCTACCTCAACAGGTTCATTCTTGACAAGGTGGGCATGAAGGTGCTGAAATACAACAGACGCACCGCTGTAATAACAAAACAACAATTTAGGATTCAGGAACGGATGTATGCAAAATTCAAATCTTCTCGGACACAGATGACTAACCATGATCTGGTGTATTCTGTGAAACAGGAAATCACTACAACAGCTTCACCCCGAGAAATAACCAGTTTTATTTCAGCTAACTGTTCAGTGATAATAATAAAAAAACATTTACATTTGTCCTTCTTTGCACTGAAAACATATCTGTTGAACGGTTATTACAACGGCTCTCATGTCAGTCAGTAAACCACCAGAGTTCTACTCGTTTCCACTGGAAGCTTTTTTCCCTCTCCTTTCTCTTGAAGGCTCTGACTTGAATAAAAATGAGGCATTCAATGACATCATGTTTGTACCTCACATCCTGCAGACTGAAGGTTTTGAAAGGAGACAAACAAGAGTCTCCTGCTTACCATTTGTAAACACACTGTGCTCACTGGTGCTGACCAGTTTGACTTTGACTCAGGCTGAAGGCTTTATCGTCATTCCCAGGTGCAGCAGGAGTTTGACGTACTGGAGTTCAACAAGATGTGCTGGACTCTGTGCTATAAGAAAAATATCTGCACTAAACATCTACTCATCTCAGACGATGATGCTTTCAAAGTCTGGTGTATATTCAACTTTCTGTCAGAAGACAAATACCCACTAGTCATCATCACTGAAGAGGTGAGAACATCATGACCTGCAGTTTCTTTGTTGTTTTTTTAAAACTAGCAAGCAAACTAAAGAATTGAATGACTTGATGATACTCTGTAGAGGTGAAAACTTATGTTCAAACAAACAAAAACATCATCTTGAGTTGAGACAGCTGTAAACTTCCTCCTGCTGGTCTTGGTTTGAAGCCCACCTTTATCCGTCTCCTTAGACTGAGTACTTTCTGCGTAAGCTGATGGAGGCCATGGGGAGTGGATGGAGCGGGGGGAAGTTTGCGGATTACAAGCTGCAGCTGAACACAAAGCGCTTCCTGACAGCCTGGGAGCTAATGGAGCTGCTGGGGATGGGCTACTTCAAGCCCATAAACCACCAGGCCCTGTCCATGAGCATCAATGAAGTCTTCCAGGAGCTCATACTGGATGTTCTCAAGCAGGTGAGATGGGACACTGATCCGTCTGTCCAAACAGGAATCCCACCTTCCACCCACATCTACACCAACCCACACTTTATGAGCTACAGACATACATTTTGTCTGTAGCCTGCTAAACCTTGCAGACAGCACTGAGGGCTAAAAACATCACTTAATCCTCATATTGATTTACAGGTTAAAAGCAGCTACTTATGATGTTTTCACATGGATGAAAGTCGTGTAAAATGTGACAAAATACATAACTGTACCCCCAAACTTAATTTTTAAAAATTTTTTTAAGTGCTACATGATGAAGAAGGGTCACAAAAGGAAGAACTGGACTGAGCGCTGGTTTGTCCTGCGGCCTTCCTCACTCTCCTACTACATCTGTGAGGATCTGAAGGAGAAGAAAGGCGACATCATTCTGGACCAGGGCTGTTGTGTGGAGGTCCAGCTGTGTGATTTCACTTATTTCTAATGCACCAGACTCTGTATGACTGTTTGGTCTAATTGGACATATTCAGGGTTTTATGGTCATACGTCACAGCAAGTTATTATTCATAAATTATATTCCATATTTCCCAAAAGACTAATTATTTAGTCCAAAATTTGATTTATAGCCTGTTTAAATGATTAGAAACCAATACACCACATTTTGTGTGTTTTGTCCTGCAGTCTCTACCAGATAAAGAAGGGAAGAAATGCCTGTTTATCATCAAGTGTGCTGATAAAAGCTTTGAGATCAGTGCATCAGATAAGAAGAAAAAGCAGGAATGGATTCAAGGTACTGAGATGTGCTTCACTGCTTTTTATTGGCTTCATCTACATGTGAATGTTGATGTAACTTAATGCTTCTAGATCAGACATGGGCGAACTATGGCCCAGGGGCCATATACAACCCTTCAGGCCTTGTAATCCGGCACGCCAAACTTGTTTAAACAATATGCATAATTAATTTTATAATTTTATACAATAATAATTGTATAAAAAACAAAACAAAACAAAATTGTAATTTTAACAAGAAGCCTTGCATGTGTATACTTTGCTGCCTCGTCAAGGCCAAAAGCTTTTATATACAGGTTTTTACATTTCCTTTGCAACAATATAAATACTCAGGCTTTTCTGTTCACTGAAACACACCACCAGTGGTGACGTTGTGGATTTCACGCTTGGACAAAAATGAGGTTTTTAGTTGAATAGTCTTAGCTTGTAGTCTCTGACTCAGAAGAGTAAGAACCGTTTTGGTAACGGATACCTCGTTGTGTATTTTGCGTCAGCCGTTCAGTCGTGCATCCAGCTGCTGAGGCTGGGCCTGCTGCCTCCTCACCGCGAGGCCCGGCTGAGGCGTAAGGCGCTGAGGCAGAGACAGCGGGCCGAGGAGGAGGACCTGGCACAGAGGATGAGGCGGCTCCAGGCAGCCAATGAGAACAAACAGAGAGAGCTGGAGGCCATGAGGAAGGTACTGGTCCACGGTCAACACTAAACGTAAAAGCAGACTGAGAGGGAGGCTATCATACCGTCATGTTGTTTTCAGTAGACATGTTAAATAATAAACAATTTTCATTGTTATAAGAACCTACTTTTGATTATGTAGGACCGATTTTCACCAGTTTTTTTTTCTCTTTTTTGTTATTTTTACAATAATTTTTTGTGAAAAATGTGTTGCGGAAATGTTTGGGTTTTTTTGTCCTCTGAATCATTGGAGAGTTTCAGCTTTCTTTTTTATTTGTGTTCACTCTCTGTCCCTATTTTAAGCCCGTAGATGTTTAGGATAATCCTAAAGGTGTGCCAGAACACAAATCCATCTTATTAGTATGAATTTCAAATCAGGTAGAAATATTAGAGCTTCTGTTTAAGAAAAAACAAAACAAAACAGAAGATAACAAATCATTTGTAACTGTGATCGAACTTTTAAAGAATGATTTTGTAACCTGAGTAATCTACTTTTGTCTAAGACACATCCTCACTCGTCTGCTATGTTGGATGTTTTTCTCATAGTTTGGCTTAAAATAACCCAAACAGACAAATGATTAAACACATGATGGAGCAGAACAGCAAAAATGGAAGCAAAACCCAATATGCAAACAGTTTTATATATAAGTCAGAAACACCTGCAGTGTCTGGAAGGACAAGTACAGTATATGAACTCTGGCATTTAAACTCTGCAGCACATCAGTGATGGTTTCTCACTTCTCTTTTTGCGCCGATCAACGTCAAAACACTTTCATCTATTGAATTCTTTTAGACACAAGTATAGTTTTCATGATAACATCTCATTTCATGTCCTTCAGTTTTCTATTATTTATGCATGAATATTATCAAGGACAGATAAACAACTTGACTTTTATTCTTCATGATTTGACTTAGAATCTCGTGTTGGACCACAGGTTCCTCTCTGTAGGGTTCTTCAAGGGTTTTCCCTCAGCTCTCAGCTCATGCATGGAGGGAATAACTCTTGTTTTCACAGAAAATGGAAGAAGCTGCAGCAAAAGCGGCGACAGAGGAGCACAAGAGGAAGAAGACTCAGACAGACCTACAGGATCGCTACAGACTGGACCTGGAGAGAGAGAAAATGGTAACGGCTGCCAGTGAGCCCATAACCTTAGTTCTTAGTCCTGATCAAGTGGGCTGATGCAGCTTACTGTATGTGGTGACACATTGTCATGTCACAAGTTCAGAAGAAAAGTCATCAACCTGATGAAATAAGTCGGGTCATTCTACGTACATTTTCATCATCCCGACCTAAAATGACAGAAGGGATAGAGTATTCAGGGTGGTCGTTTGTCGGACTGTCTTTGAATGCATCCCAAACCATGTTGTGTTCACTATATCTGGAAAATACTGTCGTACCGGATTCATTTTACACATTAAATTACCAGAACTAACTGTCCTTTATAACGTTATAAAAGATTGAAAGCTATGCCATATGCTGATGTATTGTACAGTGTTTTCCTACAACTTAAACCTTCACCCATCTGAAGCTCTGTCCTTTCAGGAAGCTTAAAATAGTTATATATTCCATGATTCTGAGTCACATTTTGTCTCAGGGTAAAGCACGACAACTGACTAATGCGACTATGCAAGTGTCAAATGTGGAACAATTTTTTGTAAATATTTTCTGAGCCTTTCAGGCTTTTATTGAGGATGTGGGACTCCTGCTGCACCAAACATCCTAAACAGCACTCTGTAAATGACATGTGTCAAATTCAAGGCCCGGGGGCCAAATGTGGCCCACCACATCATTTTCTGTAGCCCGCGAGAGCATAAAAGGTCAGAGTGTCTAAAAATAAATAGGTAAAAAAAAACTAC
This sequence comes from Antennarius striatus, assembly GCF_040054535.1. Lineage (NCBI taxonomy): Eukaryota > Metazoa > Chordata > Actinopteri > Lophiiformes > Antennariidae > Antennarius > Antennarius striatus. Next base: position 23,089,118 of record NC_090776.1, on the reverse strand, counting down.
ATTTCCCACAATGCAGTAATGAAGCACATTTTGAAAGAAGCTAATGTCCTAACCTGTGTTTGATGTTATTTTTCTTTATTCATTCGAATAGTTTGATCCTTGATTTGATGGAGTTTTGTGGGTTTCACAACCTGACAAAGTAAAAGGATTTATTTTAAAACATAGCAACAAGCAAAACATATTTTTTTGGAACTTAAATAAGTAATGAATTCAGAGCTTTTTAACATTAAGGAGTAGTTACCTTAATTTTAAATAACATATAGTTACATTTATAAGTTACATCTGGCCCTTTGAGGACAGACATTATGCCTATGTGACCCACGGCGAAAATGACTTTGACACCCCTGCTGTAAATAGTAGAAAACTTTGTCCAGGTTATGGAATAATATCAGCACTATATAAGTGGTGATTGATGAAGCTAAAGTACAGCAAATGTTCCAATTCAGTAAAAAATGTGATGTTAATTTGTAGATCTTTGTTGAACTGGCGTGTGTCTGTTTGTGTGTGTGCTTGCTGGTGCAGGTGCGTCAGCAGATGGAGGAGGAGGTGGCTCAGAAGTCCAGTGAGCTGGAGCTTCACCTGCAGCGCATCCAGACGCTGGAGCACATGTACCGCCAGCTGGAGGAAGCCTTAGAGGACGAGAGGCAGGCCAAGCAGGACCAGGAGGCCATGCGCAACCTGCAGGCCAGGTCTCAGACACACACAACCACACACACACACACACACACACACACACACACACACACACACACACACACACACTGGATAGCAAACACAGTGATATCAAGTAATGTGACTAGTAATATAAAATACAAATCAGTTGAACAGGTGCAGGTTAAAATTAAAATTTAAAAAGCATCTTAAATGTATTTTGAAACACACTCCCGTTACCATCTCAGGCTTTTGAAGGAGGAGGCAGAGAAGAGGGGGGAACTGGAGCAGATCCACTTGCAGCAGCAGAGGGCGCTGTTGCACACCGAGGCAGAGAAGAAGGAGCTGGTGGCGGAGCGGCTGGCCAAAGACAGAGCCCTGCAAGCAGCCATGATCCAGCTGGAGAGACTGGAGAGGGAGCGGCACGGAGCGCTGGAGCAGTACAAGGTCAGCCCCCCCCCCCCCCCCCCCCGAGCAGCGTGACTGATCTGAAACACAAGCAAAGAATGTCTTCAGAAATCATCTGTGAGGCCGTTACCTTTATGTTGTCCTTCATTCCATCTATCCGTTTCCCCCCTCTCTGTTGACATCTGGTCTTCTTTGATTGGGTTTTGTCTCTTTTTCCTGATGTCCTCTGAATCTTTTAGGAGGTGTCCCAGAAGCTTGAAAGAGCAGCAAAGATGACAAAGACTTGGAAGGACAAGGTGGCCAAACATGAGGGGCTTGTGCGTCTCATCCAGCCAGGTAGAGAAGTCATTGGTAATCGTGGATACATTAACAATTACACCTATAGTATATGATCACCGTGTAAAAACCTAAATATGACAATGAGACTTCTTGATTGGATTTGACTTATATTGTCAAGTTCTACGAATGATTTATAGAAGCATCTTTATATTGGAATATTTGAGCCAAACGTCTGTGGACCAGGTTGTCAAAATACACACAAGGGATTTAAAAAATGTATTTGGTTCCATTTCAGGAATTTAAAACCATTTAAATAACATTTAAGCTCTTAAGATTGGCTAGAGGTCAATATGGAGATTTTTGTGACGATTTTCAACATACAAGGTTTGTTCAGAATGAATTTTATGATGACTTTTTTTCTGCAAAAGCTCTGCTGCCGTGATCTAAAAAAAGCACAAATAAACATATTAAATTAACACACTCCTATAAAGAAACAAAAATTTGGGAGAAATGGACATCTGTGAAACTCCAGTGAGGGAAACATCATCTAGATTTTGCCAGCGGCGTGTTGGAGGCAGGTGAATGCTTACATTTTCATTCAACAAAACTACTCAAGTAAATGTGCAAATAATTTTTACATTTCATTACAAAGCAACATTTGTAGCTTTGTGGATGCCCTCGCCTGGTCTGAATAGAGTAGTGACTTCCTGCAGCACTTTTGGGATGAACTGAAATGAACCAACTTCAGTACTTGATTTCACTAGTAAATAAAATTTATTAGTGAATAACACATTTTATGATTTCATTATGATAATGATTTATTTTGGTCATTGAACGCTTTACTGTGCTCGGGTAGCAGCGGACTGAAATGAATTGCGACTGGTTTATCTGTCTTTGCTTAGAAGTTTCCCCCCCTTCTCTCTCACCCGGGTCCTACAGGACTTAAAGAACCCCAGAGGATCACAAACTGGGGTCCGGCTTCATTCACCAACGCTGAGCTGGAGCTGAGGAAGAAGATGTGGCAGGAGAGGAAGAACCAGGGGGCTCAGGCTCAGTGAGCTCAAGTATTCCAAGACACTGACTATAAATTAACACAGCAGCAACTGGTGCATTCAACATCATACATTAACATTCAAAGTCAGTTTGATAACATGAATATGCTGATCCCCCAGATCATTGTTAAAAATCAAACAGGATTAACTGCATTTTATCAGTTTGAGCCATAACAGAAATTTACATTCAAGTATTTAATTCTTGACTGTAGAGGAAGTAATAAAGTTGTTTTTTTTCCTCATTGCCATTGTTTTTATCAGCAGACTTTGATCTCTTAGGAACGACCTAAATAGATCTTAATAGAGTTCAGATCATTTGTCAGAAAGGTTTTTTCAGTCTTATTTCTGTCCTTTTTATTTGCAATTACACTCCTTCTTAATTACATGTGTCATGTATTGAATTCTTTTTATTATTAGAAGCCGTTTAAAAGTGAAGATGCCCAAATGTTAAAAGGAACGCATGATCTCTGCCTTGAGATCATGAAGACTTTCCACCAGGTGTCGCCATGTGAGAAGATTTTAGCTGCACTGGTGAAGCCGATGGATTTGAACAGCAAAACTCCAAAACGCAGATGAACGATCTAGGTTTAACTTGTTGGTCCTTCTATTTTTCATCCAGACATCGTTCCCCAAGATGAATCAACACTGTGTTCCTTCACCTTTAAATGCTCAATTCAAAACAAACAATTAAGATGATTTAGATGGTTAAAAAAAATAAAATAAAACATGCATATTTTTTTTTTACATTTTTTGAATCTCATTTTACTTCACATTTTTCATTCAAGCATTACAGATTTTGTAAGGTGGAACCGATCCACATTGACATGCAGTTTAAAGAAGGATTTAGAGAGAGATCAATAACATAACAGCATCTTTCCTGTACTCACATGGAAATCAGAAAATACGTACTGGCCTTTTTGTCAAATACAAATGTGACGTCCAGTTAATGTTGGGAAAAACATTGTGTTTGTGTGGTAAAAATCTATCAAAATCCAAAAGTATAGATGACAGACTTATCAAACAGATGAAGGAAACATTCATGAATCCATCAATAAAACCCAAGTAAAATATGATGCGGCTTTGGATAATTTGGTCATTTGAGAGATGAAACCACAATTTTGGACGCCCGTCAGCATCATTAGCATAGCTAACATCACACGTACTATTCCCAGTTAGAAAGGCATGTCTGTCGTGTTGCTTGTCCATGTTTCTACGCAGCTCTGAACGTCCAAACAAACATGGACTCTGGAGAGTTCCCTTCAGCCTTCTTTCGGGTTCATTCATGCTAGGGCAGTCTGTCAGGAACAGGATTAGGACCTGCAGGACATCGGTGGTGAAGTTTCCCTCCATATTTTATTCTGGAAACGCAAAAAAATCCAGGAAACACTAGAAGACTCAAGAATTCCAAAACTTAGCCACAAAGGCACGAGTACAAACAACCTGGTAAAGAACAAAAAGAGAGTCTTAAAAAGCCTCAGGGTAATGAGACTGATCAAGTCCAGGCGGCGATATGAGGGACAGGTGTAGAGACGAGACTCCGCCCACCAGTCTGGCCCCTCCTCCTGCCACACCCCAGCACAGCAGAGCAGCAACGCCGAACCGTGACACAATAAAGGTGAAAGGCAAGTATTGGGTTGGTTGAAGTCCGCTAACTCAACGCTAAACACAGCTAATATTCTCCTTATATGATCTGTAGGAGGTTGATCTTTCATTGTTACACAGTTTACATATAAAGATGAAATACTGATAGATTGATTTGATCCATTTTTTTCTACTTTAAATTGTCAAACTGTTGTCTAATAAATGGATTTGTTCTCCCATATAAAAGATATTTATATCCCAGAATGTGGGAAATGTGTGGTAACGTTTCCCCTCCTCAGGCTTTTCTCAGAATTAGGAGTTTCTAATCTCCGTTTCTAAAATGACAAAGCCCTCGACATTCCCAAAATAAGGATGTCTCTGGTTGCCTCCGCCTCATCTTCCATCTGTTTCAAAAGTACCCAGATGCCCAAAAACAACTCATCTGGTTAAAGTCCAAAATGTCCTCATCAAAACAGATTTGAGACAAGAACATTTGTTGGATTGTGCTGTGGTGAGAAATGTTGGCCAGGTGCTTCTCTTGGTTCGACTTGTGACAGTGAACATTTGACAGGGCTGAACCGGCTCGGAGTTTATCTGTGCAGAGTAACTCAATTAAAGTATCTGAATGGGCTGCAGAAACATTCATTCAAGCTTTGGAAGCCTCCACTGTTGACCCTAAACGCTACAAATCACGTGTGACTGCTTTTCTGCATGTGGATGAGCAGGCGTGTCTACCATCATCTAGAATAAGATCATCTGATTCATACATTTGATTATTTCCTAAATTGGCTCCTTTACGCTGCAGGCAGCTGACATCAACCTGATTTCTAGGGTGGGACTGGATAAAGTGTGAGGACCTGGTGAGGTCACGTTTGGAGTTTGGAGCTGGGACCAGAAGAAGGGCCCCCAAAAGCAGTGAATCAGCTCTCGCACTGCAGAGACTCCCAGGAAATGGAATCTGCAACACAGCCTGCATTCATTGCAATCACAGGGTCACATTGGCGATGTGATTTGGAGGGCCAATAAAATAAATATATAACATCTGTCACTTGAACATTTTTGAGGCCAATGGAAAGGCCAGTCAGCATATTTTTCAAGCTGTTTTCTTGTACAAGTGGAATTCACTGGAGCTGTGACTCTGGGGGGGATCCAAAACAAACTGATAGGTGCAACCTAGAATTTAGAGACTGCTTTTAATAAGTCTTCTCTTCATGTTTTCCTTTTTTGTTGTTGTTTTTTTTGCAGAGCAGCACATACTAATCATACTGAACTCCAATGTAACGCAAGGTCAGTGTTGCACAGCGCACGTTATAAAACTGTTTTTATGCTCTTCCCACATGGGGTTTATAAGGTTATCTTTTTTTTTATCAGAGTCAGAGACTCCAAAATAACAGCAGCACAAATTCAATCTGTGACTCATCACTCTTCAGCTGCTGCCATAAGGAGTTTGGTGCTTTGCAATGATAAACGAGTTGATGTGGACAAAGGACGCTGAAAAGGTGTTAGTTATCTGAAGTTAATGCAGACGTGACATTTATTTATAATATTAGTCTAAACTTATATCGTTTGTAAGATAACTTCATCATGCATTTAGATTGGTAAAATATTCTTAAGTGATGTAGCCTGTGTCTCTCAGATGGTTAAACATGATGACTCGTAATTTTGTGTTCATGGTTTTTATGGCATAAGCAAATGAAAAGCGCTGAAGGCAGAATGATAATAAGCACCTGCAAGGTTTGCATGTGTGATAGTCGTGTCATAATCATGAGGAATGCTCATGATTTCATTAAAAGTTTATCTTGAAGTAATGTTTAATGTAATTGTTCATTTGTTAAATAGTACAACGTGTGTCCTGATAGATTAGGTAATGTGTGAAGGTTATGGTCCATCCACATCAGCACTAATTCAGTTTTTCCAGCTGAAATATTTCTGGTTTGTCTTGAACTTCAGAGAGATGTGTGTGGAGACAGTTATTTGGCTGAACTGAAACTTCCAACTACTTTGCATGAATCTGGATGCAGAACAGGAGAGAAATAACTGAATAAAATCACCATTGAGGAAAACTGCTGGTCCTGCCTTGGGAGGAAATGATTCCTATCGTGCCATTCCATGCAATCCTTCTGGATAACTTCCTCTTCACTGCACGGCTCTTGGGCAGAGGTCCTAATCTCCTTACCCAAAGCAAAGGGCTAAATATGGAGCGGACTGCCAGAGACCCTGCCCGGATGTTGGTCTGCTGCTGCTCTGCACCTGCTGCCAGTAGCAGCCAGCTGTGAGACACAACTGACAAACACCCACAATAGTCCCAAATCTGAATAAACAAATTTGTTTATCTCATCTTATACTGATGAAACAAGTCGAGCTTAGGTTGTGGTTGTGATTGTTGCTAGTGGAAAATATTTTAGTTTAAAAATGTAAGTATTTGACATTTCATTTTACAAATAAAGGTTGTACGAAGTAAAAAGTCTACCACATGTTCAACTACAAGATGAATCAATGCCGTGGTAGTGAAACCCGTGATTGCTCACTAATACCTAACACGTCCTGCTAGCTATCTACTAAAAAACAAACAAATCTGGAAACCAAAGTCCAGATCTGCCGTTCTGAAGTCAACTAAGTACCCGTCCAGTTGGAGCGTCATGATGATCTAGATGATCATAGTGAACCTAAATAATTCATAGGCATTCCAAAATGTAAATGCTCACCAGTAAACTGATTGGATTCAGTCAGATAGGAATAAACACAGGTCAAAATAAACCTGAGTCACATGGCTCGATATTTATTGATTTTACAAATGTTGGTAAGATTAGGTGTTCATCTCATCTTAATCTAAGCACAACCACTTTATGATGCCAGGCTGCATTCAGAACACAGCAAGACAACTATGTGTAATTTATTCTTGATTCCTTCACTTTTTTGTTCTATTCTGCAAAGACATGGCAATCTTATAACACAATATAATATAATATAATATAATATAATATAATATAATATAATATAACCACAGTCCTTCTACATACAGCCTTTTCATTCCCTTTTAATTATTATCCTTTTGTAAGGATAATAATTAAATCTACTGCAATTCACACAAGAGTCCTGTAGGTCAGTGAATGTAGGTCAATGGAAAAAAAAAATTTTTTTCATCTACTTTTTCAACATGAGACCAAATTTAATTTTAGTTTGTCCAAAATAGTAAGGATCATATATCATAGGTGAGATGGGAACATGCAGGCGTCGCCTTGTTTCTCGTCCCATGATGACTTTTCCCACAGAAGGTTAGCACTTTGCAAAAGAATGCTGATAAGTTTTTCACAGATTGTGATTATACATCCTTCTCTAACAGAGCCCATACATTTTTTGACAGCCAAGTGTAGATTTGATTAATGGAATAGCAGATACTAACAGCACACTATTAAACCAGTAGCTTGTAGCATCTGTTGCCACACTTCTAAATGATTTTTTATTACAGCAATGAAAGTGACAGTAATAATAAAACACATTTAAGTGATCGATTATATTGTCAAAAATACTAAGGGTTAGGGTTACATTTTGGTCAGTGGGCTCTGTAGAGCTCCTCATATTTAGGACCCCTACACGCCCCGATGGTGTGAGAAAAATACACACTAGGTACAACTCTACTGAAGGGGTTGTTAGTGCAGGCAGAAGGTTCAGGGTTCAAATACAGATGGAGGGCCTGTCTGCGTTTTTCTCTGAGTCTACTTCTCGCAGTCTGAAAACAATACTGGTAAGTCATCACTCTAAAATTAGTCCTTGGTGTGAACGGTGGTCTGGCTGTCAGCCTTGTGATAAACTGGCGACTGGTCTAGGGTGCATGCACCTCTAACACAATGTGAGCCGGGTGGACTTAGCCCTTCCTCAGCACAGCTCAGAATCAGTATTTATAGATGAATGGATCAACACCCTGGAAACTTGTGTCCAAACCATCTACTTCATTCAACCCCTTCATTAGGAAATTAAGTGAACAAACAATTTTTTTTAATTAGTAAAACAAGAACAAAAGCCGATTGGCAGTTTCAGGTAGGTTTGGTTTATTTTCTAAAAATAAAATAAAATAGTGTCACCACAAACATACAGTATCAATAAAACCTTCTGGTGTCTTAGGGTGTCTTTTGCATTCTTTTTTTTAAACATTAAACGTAATAGGTTGTACAAACGGAACGGATGAGTCAAGGATCGCTGACAAGCACAATGTCCTACATAATATATTCATTTACTTCCTTTAAAGGCCCTCTAAATAGACACAGAGCCTGCCTGTAAAGTCTGAGCAAAAAACAAAACGAAAAAATGTCTCCATTTCAATTCTAGGACAACTTTTCATCACAGAGAACAGGATACGCAGGTTTTTGCAAAATTAATGACACATTAAAAAGGATATTGTTTATCAAGTTAGACAAAAGGTTAGAAAAGTATATTTATGCTCAGAGAATACAGTTAAACAACTGAAATGTCACTTGGGTATTTACAGGAAACACATGAAGCTACCACAGAGTTACACATTTAATTAAAAAAAAAAAAATTTACATAACGTGAGACAAATGTGTTGTAAGACCTCATTAAACATTCAACAAAAAGAGAAAATGTCACTTATTTAAATAGAGAAAAATGTCAGGTAAATATTTTGAACTCACTGTGCAAATTCTTTTTGTTTCAACTGTCACGAGCAAACCTTGTACAGTATTTACAACGTAAAGTAATGCCTTTCCCCTCGCTGTCCGCGTCTGTCACAAATTCTATTTTTGATATGGAGTGCATATTTTAAAGCAGAGTGCAAACAAATTGCTTTTCATATTGTGCATTAAAATCTCTGAGTTTTTGGCAGTTCATATGTATTCAAGCAGCAATAACCTTTACTTGTAATAAAATATCTGATACAAATTTTTCTAGAGGCTATTTTCTACTTTTTAAGACTAAAATTCAACCCACAGTTTGAATGGCCAGTGATATTGCTTTTTATCAGTTTACAGCTTAAATAGGATCACATTTCCTTTGTAGTGCATTCCCATCAGCTTATCTTCTATCTTGTTGGAGGCACAGAGGAGGGAGCTGACAGCAGAGACCCCCACGTTCAACTCAGACTGAAGCAGAGCGACGACAGTCTGACCGGCTGCTAACAGGCGGTGAGGCGCGGGGACACTTTTATCCTCCACTATCAGGCACTTTGTTTCGCTACAGTCCCCGAAATTTCAGCTCTACATCTTAAAAGCTCGGCCCAGCTTCTGTCAAGTCTCCTCACGACACCTTCAACATTCACAAAGTTAATCTGAGTTAGTCTGAGATTGGCAGCTTAGGCGTCAGAGATGCAGTTCTGGATCTTGTCCATCCACAGCTGGGCGCTGGGTGCGTCTGAGGCGCAGAAATTGTAGACCCGCTTGCTGGTCTTCAGCTAGGAAGGGTGTCAGATATAGAAGTTAGATGTGGACCAAAGGGAGGATATTTTATTATCTGAGTAAATATCAATAAGATTAATCACATTAATCTAAACAGATAAATTCGAGCCACAAATTTCAGTCACATTCTGTCTTAGTCCAAAATGTGTTTTCAATATACTTTTAAAAACATAAACTGCAAGCAAAACAACTCAGAAGTTTTGGAGATGTGGCTGCAGAGAAACAGATGCTCTGCCTTGGGGGCCTGTTTCACAAAATTTGCAACACGCCAGCAATGATTTGAAACAGAAGATATTTTTCCGCTCACTAATTTTGACACGTCTCACTAAACGGCGTACGGGAAGATTCATTTGTGAAACGCTGGTGAAACTCACATCAAAGAAAGCCTTCTCGCTGATGTGTTTGGGAGCGCCGATAGTCGGCGCAGCGACCACCACCGATTCCACCTCGGCAAGATCGATGTGGCCTCTGCAGTTTGTGTCCTCCCCGGTGTCGTAGTACCTCAGCTGCATAGACACAAAGGTTAACCCTGCAGACGTTGGTTTTGGTGTCTGAAACACCAGTGAGACGCAGTGAGCTCACCTGGTGTTTGGTAACGTCCAACACAAACCAGCGGGGCTTCCAGGCTTTCAGCAGAGCTCCACGTTTATACAGGATCCCCTCAAAAGACCTGGGAAATACATGTGTGCTGCTAATGATGCTGGTAAATACGCTTACATTGTGTTCCTGTTAAAAGGGCAGGGGGGAGGGGCTATGACATAGTGTTTTTAAAAAATTTTTTTACTTGAAGTCTCATCTTTGACCTGCCCAATTGTGGAACACATGTTTATATTAGCCTCAACCTAAAAAATGCAGGACAATTTTGTACTTTATATTAAAAAAAAAGTCAACAACTCTTAAATATTATTGAAGAATTGCAGCTATAAATGATTTCCCAGTAGATTTAGAAGATTATGTCATATCATATTAAATCCTATGTGATATAATCATATCATTTCTCTATGTCATACAGTCAAAAATCTGAAGGAAAGAAAAGATCAAACCAAAGAAAATTTCCACACATTGGAGCCAAGAGAGTAAAAACATCCTAAAAACACACACACACACATACACACACACACACACACACACACACACACACACACACACACACACACACACACACACACACACACATACACACACACCAAACGTGGATTTTTATATTGGTTCCAGGACTCGGGGTTCTCCACCTACCTGTTTTCCTCGCTCTTCGGGGTGAACTGGTTGTAAAGCGTTGCGGCGCGGCGGTTGACTCCGTTGGCTGTGGCGGTGGCGCGGTCTTCACCCAACCCGCTGTCTGGCAGGTGCAGCATGGAGCGCCGCTGGAAGGCCTGCAGGCTGGATGTGGGAATGAGACCTGACAGGGACAGCGATTCTTTCCGGAGCTGCAAACAAAGATAAACTATGAGTAAAAAACAAACAAACAAACAAAACGGTGTTAAATCGCTTCTTCAGAAACACACATTTCCTTCTTGTGCAAGGTCCTCCTGAATGCTGATTCGGACTCTCTCCAAAGTCATCTGCCATTTCTCAGGAGCCTGGTTCAGCTCACATTCCAGCTTCTCTATGTCCTGAAGCCAAGAAAGACAACATACGTGAAAACGACGCGAGAACAAAACAGAACGAATCTTAGAACCAAAGAGCAAACTCCTTACGGTGATGAGTTTGGTGATGGCATCCGGCTGGGCCCGGCTCACGCTGTTGTAACACGGCCACACGATCCGCCTCTTACTGTTAGAGGTGGTGTCAGCGTCCTCTGAGCTGTCCATCCTCAACGTCATCATCCTCCAGTCGTAGCAGGGCCCCGTGGACAGAGTCTCATCTGTGAAGAAGTCCCATTTGTGCAGGCAGGGGATGCTGATGGACGGCTTTAGGATCACCTGCAGAGCAAACAGTTCCATTAGAAGCTCAATAAAACAGACACTGCTTTAATAAGGTGTTTATCTTTCAACATGCCACAGAAAAAAAGGCTAAAATACAATTACAAAGCGAAAGTATGAATTACCAGTGTGAAATAACTGTTTTAAGGTTTATTTCCAATGAGCTTAATCTCTCCTGCCCATCTGGTTTCTTTGAGTAATACAAGCATTATTTGATTAAAACACACGTTATCAACACACAAACACTCACCTCACTCTCTGAGGGGCTGTACAGATAGTTGAAGAAAATGGGACTCCTCCTGTGCATCCTGTTGATGCAATCCCAGATGCAGATGCCTCTGCGGGCCGTTTTGTCACCTTTATCCTCAAACAACAAGCCTGCAGAACACACGAGGAAACGGCTCTTTTAAAGAAATGTATTCATGCAGATGTCAGAGTTGACTAAATGGAACTGAAAGTGGAGGGGTGGCAAATCACTGAGCTGGTACAGTCCCCAAAATGATTAGAAGTAGGAACAACAACTGTAAATGACATAATTTCCTGTATGTTTGTTCCAGTATCATTCTGCCTCTATATTTTAATTCCATAATTCCCAAACCGTTTGAATTGTATAGGACACTAACCATGTTCCAGGCGCTCATAGTCTGAATCCAACATGAAGTTTTTAAAACGGTTAGAGATGTGATGATAGGCCAGGTACTTCAGGTAATACTGATTAAACTCAAACTCCACAGGATGTTGCTCCACAACCTGCAGAGAAATGAAAAGATGGACAGAAAAGTTTTAGCGACGGAGGAGGATCGTGTCCTTCGTGTGTGGATACAGAGTCACATCCCTTCAACGTGAATTCAAAAAGAAGCTGTCTTCAGGTCAGGGACACCTCCACTGACAGACACAGGTCAAACTTAACCGCCATGACTGTGACCCCATCCAGTGAGGACAGGAAGCCAATGGAAGAGACATTTTGAAAATCCGAGGTCACCTGGGTCCATTGGCAAAAACAAAAACTGCTTTGGAGATGAGGCTCTTCTATTTTCAGCTCTTGTCTGAAAAACTCTCTTGCCCTGTTTATAGATCTTCCCAAGCCCCCCCCACCCCCCCCGACAAACCGTCTCAGCTGCCAGGCATGACACAAATACAGAAACTATGTGTTGATGTAAGTGTATGGGAGTGGATCTGTGCGACCCCAAGAGTAACCAAAAATTCCAAATTCTTCAGTTGGATTTTCAGGACTGACGCAGTCCTCTGGACTTCAGCTGCATGAGCTTCATTCATGACACTCAATCCCCCCCCCCTGCCCCCCACACCCTACACCCCAAACATGTTAAAGCCTTCCCAGATACTTTCAATTCCCCAATCTGTAATTTTCCACATGCAGCTCTAAACACACACTGAAATGTGAAGAGATGCTGAAACACGCAAACAAGAACAGCTAGGTTCACGGACCATCTGGGCAGCAGCCTCACTGCACACTCCCTGATGCAATACACTATTGAAATTACATACCCAGTGTTGGGAAATGCAAAACTAAACTAAATGTACAGATAATGACAGCTACATTTCTCACCTTCTGTAGCCTCTCGCCTATACAGTTATGAGGAATGTCGTGAGCTCATGAAGACGGAATGAATGCCGTTAAATCATGGAGGGAAATTGGAAGGAAGTCGTGCAGTGAGAAGCAGAGAGCACATTCCGTCGCTCACCACTTCTAGTCTCACCTGGTGCACGCAGTCCAGGAACTGCAGGAAGACCGGCGTGAAGCCACCGCCTTGAGTGCTGGGACTCAGGTTGCTGCGCTGGCTGAACTTATGGCCGAAGGACAGCCACTCTTTTTCCAGCAGTACCTGAAAACCCTCCAGCGTCCGGTAGAAAGGATCGCTCAGCAGCTGCACCAAAGACATCACCTGCAGAGATAGCCAGAGAGAGGAAAGGGAAAAAAATAGGAGAAAATCACTCCATCCTCGGAGCATTAAGTTATTGAACATCCTATTAAATAAGTTTTCTTAAATCTGCATTATGAAATCTGTGCCTTTTTTTCCTCCTCTTTTTACCAAACTAGCAGAGAAAAACATTAACAACGCACAGCACTATTTAAACACGGAATAATTTGTATCATGTCTAAAGGATGCATAAAGAAAATCTAACATTTAAGGACAAAAACTTTTCCTCACATTTTTTGGAGTAATATAATCAAATGACAATGTGATTTAGCATCCTTGAAAAGGGTCTTAAATCATGCAGCATCATTAATAATAATAATGTATTAACTGTAAATTACCATTCTGTTCTGTAAATAAAACAAAGATTGAAAATGTAGTTGTTTATGATAAAAGCACAGATTTTTTTAATGTTTGGAAAACCTGTTTCTATTTTCTTAAAATATCTGCTACAGAATGTCTCTACAACATAGCTGCAATGATTTACTGTGACCTGATATATTGACCCAGTAATTGTGAAAACCTATTCACACTGAACACACTGCTTCAAACTGTGTGACTGAAACAGCAGGACACTGGCAGCTGTTTCACTACCACCGAGGAGGTTTTTTGCCATGCATGATTGAGATTCCACGGCAAATTTTTTGCTTTGTATCCCTTTCAAACCGGAAGACCGCAATCTAACGATGACCCACCTTCTGACAGAATAATGTCAGCTGTTGTCAATTGGGTTTATATAACATCGTAGTAATTGTCTTCAGCAAACTTGAACTCCCTCTGCAAAAACACCAGTTGAGAACTACTTGTCAACACATTTAGTGTGCCTGGCCTGCTTCCCTGCCCGTGTCTCCTCCAACACAACTAATGAGGCCTGACTTGTACGGAATGAGCGAGACGAACAGTTCATTGCTTCCCTACGGGGTTTAGAAGAACATCCTGCCTGGAGATGCGCATCGCAAAAGCGGTCGAGCAAATGTCTCCGATTATTGTGAGGCTGCAGCAGACTGGGGTGTGGATTTAATTAGAGAAGCAAGACACGAAAGAGCAGACTGGAGGCAGGGATTGACGAGGAGAACAAGAATTAGAATATATGGATCAGATAGCGGAGACAGAATGGCATCCCGTTTGCCGGGTGTCCAGTGGTGAGGATAACGGCGTGCGAGCCAGAGCATATGGAGCCCATTTGCTGTGTGGGGTGAGCGGGACCTGGAGCCAGTGATCTGTGGAGAGACGCTCTGGGTGCAACACGTGTCTGACAGAGGGGGGTCCACAGAGTGCGCTTTTAAAAAGCAGCCCGAGGTTTTAAATATTCTGCAACACATTTGTGGGATGTACACTGGATATATGTTTATCTAAAACAGGTCAATGCGGACGATGTCAGCTCAGGGAATAAACATGCATGAAGTGGAAATTAAAGTGGCAGATGAACACGACAGTTCTGGAATCAAAGTTGTTTACGGGCGAACTGTGAACATTTGTGATCAAATTTTGAAACCATTGCAATGAGTTTAATACTTCAAATCTTTTTATTCTTCTTCTCCATATTTGTGCCTCAGGTAACTAGGTATCAAAGCTAGTGCTTTGATCTATGGTCAAAGCTAGTGCATAGCTTTGACCTAAAGCTTTAAAAGGTCAAAGCTATGCACTTGTCAGGTACTGTACTAATTTCAGGGTACCCTGACCTACTCTTTGAGGGATGTTGCAGTCTCTGACTGCATTGGTTCTTGTTTATAATTGACTCATGCTTTTTGGGGTCAAATTTTCATCTACTTTAATCTTTTTGTATTTGTTTGTCTGATTAAAGTTAAGTAGATTTAAGCAAACAGATCAAATTCACAGGTTATTGTGGTCTTTAAATGTGAAACACAAGACAAACTGCTGTTAGATTTATGGCTTCGGCAGTGTTTCTAACTTTGCCAGCCGACAACATTCAGCTCAGGCTAGAGTGGCTGAGTAATACTAATGCTGTATAAGACTTGTGCTTTGGCAGAAACACCATTACAGCTTCAGAAAGATCACGATTAATGAATTAAGATGTGATTATGAAGAGGAGGAATAATAAAACCCTACAGCTGGACTCCAGGAGAGTTGTAGCTGCACACACTTCAACTCACTCCTTCTCCTTGATTTGTTCATGGGCTACAGGTTCAGCGGGGACACGTGACAAGCAGTTCATGTGCGTACGTCTTCTGCTTTATCTCTACTCCTGACTCTTTGCTCCCCCATCTTCATGTCTGTCTGTTGTGTTTATTCTCTTTACTACTTCTGTATTTTTCTCACTTGTGTTGTGATGTCCCAGCCATCTTCAAGGCTGAGGAGAACTGATGAGCCACTGTCCAGAAGCTCCACCAGAATCAGCGCCAGCTGCAGGATCTTGTGAAGCTGTGGGACATCGACACATGTGCATGAGAAGAAACATGCACATATTGGCAAACGCCCAATTAATCCTCTCTGAGAACATGTCATATATTAAGTTTACTGGTAAAGGACTTGTTGACTCCTGCCTCTCGCCAACAATATTTCTTAGAAATACTGTTTAATGGTGCACAATGTGTTCAATGTAAAGACAAACTTTCCCTCTGACAACAATGGATGTAGTCATTATGGGAATCTGATAAAGAGATGACAGCTGGGCTGTCCCCAAGACAGAGATCCTTCCTGAATCGTTGCTTTGTGTGTTTGCTCACCTGTAGAATCCATTCAGACTCCTCCAGTGCTTTGAGGAAGGAGTCCTCGGAGTCAGAGGAGGTGGCGCTGGGAGCGCAGGCTCTCAGCAGCTTTTTAAAAGAGGCTTTCACCTGCCGCGTGTCCGCAAAGTCCACCGGCACCAATTCACAGTTGAAAGACGAGTCCACCCTGAGGCCCTGCCAACACAGATACTTTGATGTATACTATTTCATTATGATAATATGGTGGACTTAAGAAGTAAGCTATTGTGTAATTATTGTTGTGTCCCTGCAGTAAGTTTTTGTCCTAAAATAGGGGAAGTCAATTTTGCAATGCCTTCCAGATACATTTATTTACATCCTGTACAGATCCCTTCAAGAAGTTGGCATTTTAGACATCCAGGATAGGCTCAGAACAGCTGCAATGTCTTCATAGTGAACTCCTACTTCTTCTAGACTCTGGCCACCAAATCAGGTGAACAATGCAGCAGTTGGATGAGTTCAAATCTGCATCCATAAATGGCCAAAACCACCACTGTTACCTCACAGACTACTGTTCTACCTCAGGACAGAAACATCTCTGCCCATTGAATTCAAGGCATAATGTATGACGATTAAAAATTTTTTATAAGACAATGAGGTGGATACATGTTTTTTTTTAGAAAATAATCTAATTTAAGAATTTTGATTTATATTTCTTCTTTGTTGTATTTATAAAAATGTTGTATTTTAATTTAAATCATCTGAATATTGAATCATTACAAAATTATTCCACAATTGATAACATGAGCGAGAGAGAGCTGCCAGTAAACAGTGATCCTGTTTCGGCTGTGAGCAGTGCTTAGAAATAGAATCAAAGCTTTATACATATTAAATTGTTTAACAAATCCACATCACATTAGCCTTTCAATGTTCACATAAGGGATTTAAAAATCCTCTTAAGTTTGGCCAGATTTAATAAACTTTTTCTCGATTTCAAAATTACTTGTAAATCTACTAATTATGCTTAATAAAAGTGGTTTGCCGACATTTTCTTAAAAAGTCTCAAGCCTAAAAAGAAAAAACTGACTGCAAAAACAAATGACTGCAACGCCTTTACCTAACTCACCCCAAATGACTTATCCTTGATTTAATTAACCCACCCCTACAAAAAGGTATAAATGAAGAAAACACGATGCTTCAGTGGCAGCAGGAGGAATCTATGAGCCATGACCTGAACCCATTAAAAACTGTGTGGTTGGGTGAGTAATAGAGTGTGATGGTGTGAAAATCCTCCACAGACTCAGCAGCAACTGAGGGCAATTCAGACTAAAGAGTGGGCCACCATCCAACACCGTGACATCACTTGGAAGTTGTGCCAGTTCAGAAGGAGGAGGATTACCACTGGAATTAATGCTGATGAGAAGAAAGTAATTCCCGATTGTGTTCAACGTTTTGTTCTACAGTTGTGTCAAAGGAGAAACTTATGGTTTGTGTGTTTTTGTTACTGATTTAAGTAAGATTACTAAAAGTTAATTGGCAACAAATTACCTGCTACTTTCATACAACACAAACAAAACTGGTAAATTAGACAATTTAAAGGATTTCAAGTTGCTCTTCCATGTTTTCGGGTCTGGTGCCGCTCAGTTTCCTCTTGATAAAACTCCACAGACACTGAATGGAGTTTAGGTCTGAAGACTTTGCTGGACGGTCAAACGCTGTGATGCCATGGGCATCAAACCAGATTTGGTGCTTTTGGCAGTATGAGCAGGGCCCAGGTCCTGCTGGAACATGAAATCTGCATCTCATACAGATCCTCAGCAGAAAGAATCATGACGGTGGATATTTCACCCTTGACCTCAAGCAGCTTGGGTTCTGTTCTTCCAAACCTTTGGACCTTGATTCCCGAATGAAAGGCAAACTTTACCTTGGATAACAGAGGACCTTGGACCACTGGCCAACAGTTTTTATGGGTTTTATGAGCTGGAAGCCCACATTATATAAAATGAAACAAATAAATACTTGAAACTTCTTAAATTTTGGGCCCTGAATCTATAATCTATGAAATTTAAACTTTTTGAATGGAATTACGGAAATTAATACCTTTTCCACTGTATTCTAATTGTCTTGAAAGGGTCTGTACATATTACATCATTTAAAAACTTGTTACAAACAGGACAATCATATCTGTGTAGGTTGCTAAAATGAATCCGATAGACCGTTTAGTTGATTTGCAGTCTTTTCTTTCTCACCCTTAAATGTGACTTTTCTCCAAAAATGTAGAGGGCAGCTTGTTGCTTCAGGAGCTGAGCCTGCAGACTGTTGCTACCTGCAGGGGGTGCCAGATTTTTCCCTGCTAGTCTGGCACCCACGTCTGTTGTCGGAGCATGATGGCTGAGTCTGCTGCTGGAGCGCAGGCTAGCCCACATGCCTGCAAACACACAGACACACAAACATTGTCAAACAGAATAAAGCTGAACGATGAACAGCACAATCCATGTGGACTAGGTTTACATGCACAGCAGTGCAACAGGGACAACGGAAAGACCTTCAATCTTTTCAGTCCATTAAAGAAGCAGATGCCTCTGCAAACTGGTCGTGTTGAGACATTAGAGGAAGAAGTTGTCGGAGTTTCTCAGGAAATCAACAAGTCTAGCAGTAAGGCTGCATGAATCACTATCAGGAAGGATAGTGATTCATGGTCTGCCTGTACAACAAAAGGCATAAACTAAAATGAAATAAAATGCTTCAACCATTTTACATTCAATTCAGCTGGATGTGTTTAAACCCACACCATTTTTAAAAAAACTTTGATCTCTTTGATTAGATTACTTCTACATTAACTGCATCCTTAGAGTCACATTTACAGAATAACAGAGCTGCATTCATTTGACTAGAGGAAATGGAGCCACATCTTGTGAAATTCACTGCTCCACTGCCATGACAAACAGATTCCTTTCCTGTCCTATCTGGATCTGGCTCTTCAGAGAGCAGTCAGCACCAGCCAAGCTCACACATTAACGACGGAAGAGGCCGCATTAGCGCCGCCACTTTGATTTGTGAAAAACCACAGGTCACAGAGAGAAGCAAACACCGTCAGTGATGATTAGTACAATGCCTGAAAGATTTCTTGAAGGGGTTTGTAGCCGGTGCAGAGGAGTATGCGATCTGGTTAGTGTGAACAGGTTAGAGTGGAAAAGCATGGCGTGCTTTCAATGTACTGTCAGGGGAGAGAGACAGTTTGACTTTACCTTGTTGGTGGATTCTCTCCTTACTGGCAGGTTTTTGGTTTGAGTGAGTGAATAGTTTATCTCTGTACTCAAGCACTGGTTTTGTATGGGAGGAGGAGGAGGAGGAGGAGGAGGAGGGAGAGAATGAGGGAAGATAAAGCATGGGAAAATAAATCATGTCATCATGATAAGGACATCACCACCTACATAACTAGTCTTCTCAGACCACAGGAATATTCATGCAACTGGTCAACTTAAGTGAAAGAATTAAAATGACTTCATTTTACATTAACAATGAATGTCATGGCATGCACGCTCGTGTTTGTCCACTGTTGGGATTGATGGAGTGAAGAGTCACATATACAAAATCAGTTATGTCATTTTTTTAGGTATAGATGTGATGCATTCATGTCTGCGTTAAACAGGTACACAGGTCGAGTACACAGGAGGCACAGCTGATGTCTGCCTGAGGTAGAGACATGGCTGACACAGTAGAGGTTGACTGTATTACATCTGATGTGCACGGATGTGGAAAACCTGGCAATAAATCCTTCTTTTATTGCATCAGTCAAAATCAGAATGTTGTCTTTCTGCTGACAACTTATCGCTTCACAACTTCTCTATTGAAAACCTCCGAACTAAAAACAAACAAACACGACTAGAAGTTCCACAATTCTGTATGTCTTTGATGGAGTTTAGCTAAGAAATAAGAAAAATGTTTTAAAATTAAGATCCAGACCACAGCATGTATTTTCTGACCAGAGCAATCTCTGATTAATCTCAGCTCTTCATTTGCAACTGTTTCTGAGGTCATCTGGTTTAGAGTACAACTGATTCCAAGAAGGTGAAGAATGAATCTGATATTCCAGCACTCCAAACCATCGTTTGTTATTTGGCTGAATTGCAGTTGTGTGGATAACAAATGGAGAATCTTCTTCTTATTTTCCTTTCGACTTTTCCCTTCAGGGGTCGCCACAGCAAATCGGTTGCCTCCATCTAACCCTGTCTTCTGCATCCTCTTCTCTCACACCAACTACCTTCATGTCCTCTTTCACTACATCCATAAACCTCCTCTTTGGTCTTCCTCTAGGCCTCCTGCCTGGCAGTTCAAAACTATTCACTATCTCTCCTCTGGACATGTCCAAACCATCTCAGTCTGGCCTCTCTGACTTTATCTCCAAAACCTCTAACATCTGCTGTCCCTCTGATGGACTCATTCCTGATCCTATCCTTCCTGGTCACTCCCAGAGAGAACCTCAGCATCTTCATCTCTGCTACCTCCAGCTCTGTCTCCTGTCTTTTCCTCAGTGACACTGTCTCTAGACCAAACAACATCGCTGGTCTCACCAGTTTTGTACACCTTTCCTTTCATTTTAGCTGAAACTCTTCTATCACACATCACACCTGACACTTTCCTCCACCCGTTCCATCCTGCCTGTACTCCCTTCTTCACCTCTTTTCCACACTCTCCATTGCTCTGGACTGTTGACCCTAAGTACTTAAAATCCTCCACCTTCTTGATCTCTTCTCCCTGTAACCTCACTCTTCCACTTGGGTCCCCCTCATTCACACACATGTATTCTGTCTTACTGCGACTAACCTTCATTCCTCTCCTTTCCAGGACAAACCTCTAGCTCACACATTAGCTTCTCCTAGCTTCTCCTCCACCTGCTCCCTGCTCTCACTACAGATCACAATGTCATCTGCAAACATCATAGTCCATGGAAATTCCTGTCTAACCTCGTCTGTCAGCCTGTCCATCACCATAGCGAACAAGAAGGGGCTCAGAGCTCTACAGCACACCTCACCACTGTCTTACAGTCCTCATACATGTCCTGCACCGCTCTAACATACTTCTGTGCCACTCCAGACTTCCTCATACAATACCACAGTTCCTCTCCAGGCACCCTGTCATAAGCTTTCTCCAGATCTACAAGAACACAATGCAGCTCCGTTTGGCCTTCTCTGTACTTCTCTATCAGCATCCTCAAAGCAAATACTGCATCTGTAGTACTCTTTTTTGGCATGAAACCATACTGCTGCTCACAGATGCTCATTTCTGACCTTATTCTAGCTTCCACTACTCTCTCCCATTACTTCATTGTATGGCTCATCAGCTTTATTCCTCTGTAGTTGCCACAACTCTGCACATCTCCCTTGTTCTTAAAAATGGGCACCAGCACACTTCTCCTCCATTCCTCAGGCATCTTCTCACTATCTAAGATCCTGTTGAACAACCCAGTCAGAAACTCTACTGCCACCTCTCCTAGACACTTCCAAACCTCTACAGGTATATCATCAGGACCGACTGCCTTTCTACTCTTCATCTTCTTCAATGCCCTCCTCACTTCATCCTGACTAATCTTTGCTACTTCCTGGTCCACAACAGTCACCTCTTCTAGTCTTTGTTCTCTCTCATTTTCCACATTCATCAACTCTTCAAAGTACTCTTTCCATCTTCCCATCACACTACTGGCATCTGTCAATAGACTTCCATCCCTATCCTTAATCACCCTAACCTGCTGCACGTCCTTCCCATCTCTGTCTCTCTGTCTTACCAACCGGTATAGATCAGTCTCTCCCTCCTTACTGTCCAACCTAGCATACAAGTCATCATAAGCCCCTTGTTTGGCCATTGCTACCTCTACCTTCACCTTACGCTGCATCTCCCTGTACTCCTGTCTACTCCCCTCTGTCCTCTCAGTGTCCCACTTCCTCTTAGCTAACCTCTTTCTCTGTATACACTCCTGTACCTCCTCATTCCACCACCAGGTCTCCTTATCTACTTTCCTTCCAGATGACACACCAAGTACTCTCCTACCTGTCTCCCTGATCACATTAGCTGTAGTTGTCCAGTCATCTGGAAGCACCTCCTGACCACCCAGAGCCTGTCTTAACTCCCTCCTGAAAGGCCTGCAACACTCTTCCTTTTTCAGCTTCCACCATTTCGTCTTCTGCTCTGCCTTTGCCCTCCTCATCTTCCTCACCACCAGAGTCATCCTACACACCACCATCCTATGCTGTTTGGATACACTCTCGCCTACCACTACTTTGCAGTCACTGATCTCCTTCAGATTCCACCGTCTACACAAGATGTAGCCTACCTGTGTGCTCCTACCTCCACTCTTATCGATTAGAAAATGGAGGATAAACTCTCCAAACATCCCAAATAAGCATTCTTTTGAGATGCAGTCAGTTTCAGAAATGGTCTCACCTTTGACCTCTATTTGAAACAGTGACTAAGACCTCAGACATACTCCAACACCAAACACAAAGTCTGACCAAGCACAAACCACTTAGTTCTGCTCAATTCACGTTCCAGTTTACTCAGCCACAAGCATGTCTCAACTTAAGAGCACATGAAGTTCATATCTGTGATATCACATTTATAGTAAACTCAATGTACGAAAACCACAGGTCACAAAACTGGCTGTAAGTTTCTGTTAGAGAAATAAATCCTTCACTAAAGCAAGTTTAAGTTTGCCCTGTGCACAAGGACACCTTCAAACTTCAACTTTTACTACACTCATCGACAAACATGTGAGGATGACCCTGTACATACCACTGTGTACATACATTACTGTTGTCTGACTTGTATTTGTATTTGAGCTGTGGTGATACGTCTGATTTTGAATGATTACAGCTCTGGTTTTTTCCAAGCAGGCAGACACACGATGATACCAACACTGACCTCCTCGGGTAAAGCTGTTTGAGAATGGGATGTCTAAATGGACCGGAGTCATCTTTGGTATCCTGGACGTCCTCCTGTCGCTGCCTGAACGAAAAAAAGACATTGCAACAAGATCAGTGAGGATATTTTTCACGCAATGTTCACACCAAATTACAAACAAGACAACAACAGCGCACCCCATACATCCACAAGAAACATAAAGTGTAAAGTTAGCCAAGCCTTTAAAACTCATGACAATACTGCAGAATTGACTTAATATAATTAATTTGGAGCTGGTAGAGTACTTAAAAAGCAACATACGCTATGAGTTTGTATGTGAATTCATCCTGGACTCAGCTTGAGTTAAGAACAAATGTATGTCCAGGATACAGACAGGGTGAAGTCTGAGGAGATGAATGAGCTGGTCAGCGACCCCAGGTTGTTTTGTGATACTTACATAACCTTTTATTGTACACACTTCCTAAATACAGTATTCAACCAACTAAGCCTCTCTGTTACTTTCTTTTTCTGTCCGTCTCACACCCACATACAAAGAAAAAAGAACTGCTGATCAAGGCAAACACATACGGGAAGAGGAATTATAGTGCGATGACTGGAAAAAAACAAGAACTGGAGGGGCCAAAAATAATTGTCCAGAACACAAAAGCTGCAGTATTTGCCTTTATCAGAAGAAGTGAACTCTATGTGGCCTCTTGTCCTTTGCAAAGCCTTTCCCACGATGGAGCAAAGACTATAACAACAAATTCTGGTCAGGTCAAGTCAAGCTCACAGACACATCGTACAGCTTATGGTTATGGTAATGCTGTGTTTGCATCATGAAGGCACTGCATTCAACAGTTGTGGACATGAAAATAAATAATCACCATAAAAATTAGATTTTTATTTCCTGAGAGCACTGTGAAAGACAACTGAAATATAAAAGGAAAACAGACATCATCATTTATGCATCTCTGGTTTTGGATGTAAAATTGATTTTTGTAAAAGCACAAAAGTTTTATTTTTATGTAAAGTAGACAATAATGGTTCCATTTTTACCAAAGCTGCAGTTTACCTGGTGAGAGGCCTATAATGGATCGGTTGGACAAGGTGCTGTTTCCATTCATCTTGAAGTAGATGGGGATGGAGTTGAGGATGGCTTGCAGGTACTTCTCTTGTTCTAGACTGCTGGACGACTCTGAGGACGAGGCAGGAGCTAAAGACAAAAACGCAGCAGTTATTTCTGACACAACATGACTATCAGTCCAAAGCCTTTCGAATTACAGTCCATAAATGAGTTTCATTATCGAAACATCAAATTGTTGAGTAGATTTCTGCACTCTTCCTCAAGTTATGCTTCTTATGAGAAAATATCACAGTCCTGCACATAAAATGAAAGTTACACATTGATGTGATTTGCACACCTGTCGAGGAAGGGTTCTGGGACTTAAACAGTCCCACCACACTCTTGCCGTGGAAGCCTCCTGAGCGGAGCAGTACAGCTTTCGTGCGAGGATGTTTCCAACACACAACGGGTAGTCGGTTGTGCCTGTAGCAGCGGGCCACTTTGTGTAAACTGCTGTCCTGAACTGCCTGAGGAACCACCAGCAGCCCTGGGTAGCTGATGGAGACAGAATGGATGAAGCAATTAATGACGCTCTCACCAGAAAGCAAGTGATACAGCCGTGCCAATGTTAGTGAATTATGTGATTAGGAAAAGATTATGACTGCATTTTTTTTTTATAAAAGGATTTCTGCCAGTCCAGTTGTCTGAAACAGTACAGTATTTTCTGCACTACAAGGCGCACTGGACTATAAGAAGCACCTTCAATGAATGGCCTATTTTAAAACCTTTTTCATACATAAGGCACACTAGATTATAAGGCGCACTGTCGGTTTTTGAGAAAATTAAAGGCTTTTAGGTGCGCCTCATAGTGCGGAAAATACTGTAAACCAAACTTCTGCTGAGCATTGGCATCTACAGACATTATGGCAGACTTAGAAATTCTTAAAATCCTCAGCACTGAATTAAGTTGAATCAGTGAGGATCAACAGGCTTAAAAAAAGACTGCAGGTAGACGGGATCCAGTGAGAGAACCCTGAGGTGTGCACCTGCGGCAGAGGGAGTAGAGTCTGTTCACAGCTGTGATCCTGAACTGCTCGCCTGACTTGGATCGAGATGAACTGGCAGTGATGGTGCCCAGTCCCAGACGCTGGTAGTCACGGAAACAGGACTGCTCCACCAGCTGCTCCATGGTGGACTTTTCTGAGGCCCGCAGTGTGCTGGTGGGGGGTGGCTCGCCATCATCCGATACTGAAATGCACACGATAAGTTGAATTGAGTCGTTTTTAACTGAACAGGCTTCAGTTCTCTGTCCACAGTATCAGGTGTCAGGTCTCTCACTCGAGATATCATCATCTTCGTGCCAGGTCATCCTGCTGCCTCTGTCATTCTTCTTCAGTGAGCTCTGGCTACCACGGCCCATGGTGATCTTTCCAGCCATCTTTGCTCCCTTGACAATAGTTTTGGACAGCGTTCTGCGAGATGTACAATGCAGAAAATGACAAAAGTTACTAAGTACAGTTCCAGCATAAAATTGAAGGGAATATTTGACATCAGAAACAGGTAGCAGTAACCCGCTGACTCATTTCTCATTAGCCTGCTGTAATGCAAACCTGAATCCGGTGTTCCTTTCTTTTTGCTTTGGGAGGATGAGCTGAGGTGCCGTTTGTCCTGCTGCAAAAGCAAAGGCGCTGAAGACGGATTGTGGGTAGCGGATCCTCTGTAGGTGTTTTCTGAAGAGCTCCACCATCTCCGAGCTCACCTCCTCATCAAAAGCCACCTTTATCAACTATAAGACATGTGAGGGGAGCCGATCATTTCTCAACAAATGTTAAGAAACATCAGATATTTACACTGGGCTCTATTCCAGCCACAATATACTCAAGTAATCTTTAAATGTCAAGTGCAGGCCAATGGGATGTTTATGTTGTAAGATACATCTGTTTTAACCCAAACATTTGCAAACTCCTGCAGATTTGTGACTTCCATATGTTGATGACGGATAAAACAGCCAACAACTCCAACAGACATATTCCAGTGAGGAAACATAACAATACTCTGGAGTTACTCAAATGGTCTTTGCTCCAGCAACATAATATCTGTGAGTAAAGACTGTATTTTTCCAAAAAGCTGGGCCAAACTGACGGCTCCTTACTGTGCATTTTAAGTGTTATCGCCTATATGTTAGTTTTGCAGTTTTTAAATCCTCTGAAACCCCAGTAAACTGGAGAAAAAAAATCTTAATATTACAATTAAATAAAAAAATGCACACACATTATTTTCATCTGATTGAAAACGAGAGAGACTTCACATTAACTAAAACACACTGAGCTGAGTCGGCCCATCCACTGAACATATTTGGAGAATTGTGAACGGACCTGGTCTGGTCTCAGTGTTTACCTGACAAGACGCAGAGCGGAGCTGCAGGCCTTCCTGCATGTTCTGCTGCAGCTGGTTCTGGATGCTGATCTTCTTCTCTTTGGTCAGGGTGGACACTGGGAAGGCTCTGATCACTGCCTGCTCCCCCACTGGACGCACAGGAGATCAAGCATCAGCATCATACAACTGAGCAGATCAGTCAAACATCTGGACCAGCTGTTAATAACTTAAGTGCAGTCATCCCTCGCGTATTCACGCTTTAAGATTCATGGCTTCACTACATTGCGGATTTTTAGTAGGTTGTCACATGATAGCGTTTGCCCATGCTGTTGGCTGACAGTATCCGTGTGTACACTGTGTTCCAAGACGCATGGAACTCAGCGCCCTTCTGTGTATTAAAAAAAACACATTTCTTCAATACACTAGTGATTTAAACAGTCGATAAGAGTGTGGGAAAAAGTAATATAGATATAAGGTGGTTTAAAATTATAGATGTTTAAATTACCGTAAATAATCAAATAAATTATGTGTTGCTATATCGTGGAATTTTGTTATTCACAGGTGGTTCTAGAACGCATTAACTTGTTCATGTCGACAAAAAAAATTCTATTTGTCTAATGATGCAATGAATAAAATGTGCTTCTGTTACCTGTGTAAACACACACACACACACACACACACACACACACACACACACACACACACACACACACACACACACACACACACACACACACACACACACACACACACACACACACACACACACACACACACACAGTGTTTCAGGGTTTACCCAGTGGATCATGGGGGATTCCTTTGAAAATGATACGGTAAGTGGTGAGAAAGAGGGCGCCCTCTGCTGGTAGGATGTGTGGGCCCCCCAGGAGGCCCCCAGTGGCCTCCTCCCTGCCATCAGGGTCCAGAACCACCCGCAACCCTTCAGAAACCATCTCCTCTCCAGGAAGCAGGGCTGGGCGCAGAATCTTAGGCTGATGGAGAGGAAAACAAAAACACACTTCATCAGGGGCTGACGCACACACCGAACCTACACACACACGTTTGACGGAGTGTCAGGACGGATTTAAACTACAGACTAAAAGGGTTAGTGTTAGTGAATCTGATGTTGTTTTCAAGACAACGTAAAATCAATGCATCATCAAGTCAAATCACAGCACCACATGAACTCTATGGCACGTAATTTAGCTTCTCATGCATGTCAGCACGTCTTTAAAAAACACACATCTCTCGAGACGCATACAGCGTTTGGTTAGGTTATAAAAAGTAGCTTGCTAAAAAAACAAAATCTGTAAAGATAAACTTAAATTCTATAAAAAAAACCATCATGATCTGTAAAAACTTTTTTAAAAATTGTAATTTACTGGACTGATGCATCATTAAACACCTGCCAACACAAGGCAACGTTATCCACAGAATACAGATTAATACTGTAACTCAGTTTCTATCAGTTTTTTTCCAGGTAGCTGTTCAGGTGTATCATTGTTCCTAAAACTGAAACGTGAAAGAAACACAATAAGAGCAGACGCATAAATACATTGAAGGTTTTCCAAAATACGTAATTATCGCGACTCAGTTTAAATATTTTATCGTTATAACTGTGTGTTCCTAGAGATAAAATGATTGTGAAGCATGACCCCCAAACCACCACAAAACCAAAGTTTTCCACTAAACTCAATACAACTGTCATCCGTAGAGTTTATGCCCCGTGTTAATTCCGCTCCTTCTGGTTTCCAAAGCCAGCAGAGAAACACTAAGTTGTTCCACTGGCACAAATATGATGGGTGGGGGTATTAGATCATTCACAGCATTTACCATTAAGTCAATCGCCAACCTGGAGGTGAAATCTGGTCAGGAGAAAACAAGAAGTTCTTGAATCCATTATTGCATTGACAGGAAGACCTCGGGGATTCATGACTGCTCTGACCATGGCTTTTCATTTGAGCTGCTCTCATCATTTTCATCCTTATTATTATTATTGCTGCCATCACTCCAACTACTCAGACACGAATCCAGAGACGATCACTTTTTAGTCATTTTTGGCACTCCACTAGAAGCGAGCAGTCCAGGTTGGAAGCTTCACTAATGACTCAAAAGTTAGACACAAAGTGCGGCAGGCAGACCTGAGTGCTCACCACGCTCTCCAGGTTGGTCCCCGGGCAGCGCTGGAATGATGTTTGTCTGTGAGTATGTGAGTGCATGTAGAACAATCAGTGTAAGAGGAAAGAAAGACCGAATGGTGAATTTGGAAAAACCTGATGATGATGATGATGGTGATGATCAGATATGAGATGAGATCCCCTAAACCAGACGAATCCAAACAATTGAATACAGTAATTCCTCGCTTGGTGGCGCTTCAAGATGCATGGCTTCACTACATTGCAGATTTTTAGTAGGTAGTAACGTGATACCGTACATGCATGCTATTGGATGACAGCATCCAGAAGTCCGCTGCGTTCCGAGACTCACGGAACGCAGCGGACTTCTGTGAAACACAAAAATGCTTGAAACAGTCGATAAGAATGTGAGAAAAGATAATACAGATATAAGATGGTTTAATATCAGTATGAAGAGGCTTCATGAATGTTTAGATAAATAGTTTGCCCTTATATTGCAGAATTTCGTTTTTTGGGGGTGGTCCTGGAACACATTAACCGCAAGTAACGAGGGATTACTTTACAATGAAGAGTGAGGGTATCTGAGATGTAGCGCTTCAGATGGAGTGGATTAGACTACAAATAAGTATGTTGTGGTATTTTTCTCAGGTGTCACTTGATTCCTGATGTCACTTTAAAGCTGGAATTGTAACACAAACTTCTTATTTTAATACAATCTGTAATTTATTTTTATCATTAAGTGTTAGTAGAAATTAAACATTTAGTTGAGGTGATTAAGACATCTTAAAGCAAAACTGTATCTAATTTATGTTGCAGTACAGAACCATGTGTTTACTACTTGACTGTACACAGCGCTGATGTCCACATGGACACGTGTAAGGCCACACTCACCTTCTGAATGGGAGGTAACCTTCTGCTCTCCCTGTGAACAGCCTCTAGAGCCTCCATCTGCATAGCTACGACGCCTACGGGTCACAAGTTGGGGTCAGTTACCACATGTATGCTCACATATCCTCACAACCACACAGTGTGTTTACAGATTTTAAGGTCATTTAACATGTCACAAATAAATCAGCACAGAGGCATTTGTGGTTATTGGCCTAAAAACACACGAAGAAATCGGGACAACGGCAGAGTGTGAACAAACACCATCAGCCGTCTACCTGGGATCATGCTGTGCAGGCTCTTGATGTGCTCCTGGGTTACTCCGCTCTCTGTGCACACCTTGTCGATGAAACGGGCGACGAACCTGACCACAGAGTTTGCCACGTCGCTGTTCTCAGAGTCCTCAAAACCACTCTCTGTGTCAAAGCTCTCTGCAACGCTGCCGGCAATGCTGCGAGACAAACATGAGGAAACAATGAAGAAGAGAACATCACTGTGTCCCGATGGAGACCCTGCTGTGAATCGAGAGAAGTCTTTTTGAGAATGCCTGGTGATAAAGGCGAGGGAACGCGAGGACAAGGCTAAGCCTTGCTGATGCTTGCATTAATCGCTCAGACTTTTTTAGCCAAGGTGAATGCTTCACATGAGACGGTGATGCAACCTTGTGTCTAGGTTCACGAAAGAGAGAGTGATGAGATCCAAATGTATTCTGCAAGATACAAACAAGTCTGGGGCAAAAAAATGAAAAAAAGAAAAAAGAGAAAATTTCCAAACAAACCAAATTCTTGGCTGCAGCATTTCTGCCTTCTCATTAGAAAAAACCCCCAAAAAACTAGACAACAAAATAGCAACAAACAACGTGTTCTTGCAAACATTTGGGAATTGAATGTGCTGTTTGTACTAGTTTAAAAAACCCCAATCATTGTTGATAACAAAAATTTAAATATTACCCTTGTGACTCAGTTTGCCTGAGACGACATAAACTGGAAAACTTTACAGGTTTATTTCTCTCTACTTATTCTTGAGTACAGGAACTTTAGTCCATTGCTATTTCACTTGGTGCGGTTGAGTAAAGAGTAGTTCCACCGGAGACCCCTCAAAGGTATTAAACTTCCAATAGAAAAAAATAGAGGCTCATTCTGTTTTTTTTTTTTTTTTTTTTGTGTGCAGAGTCAATAGAAGCCCTGAAGCTGCAGCAGGAGTGGTAGCGTTCCATTTTTCTAAACAGGAAGGTCTCGTGTCGGAAGTGATTTACGCCTCATCCACCCACATACTTATCACCTTCTTGAGAAAGGTACCCGGACTCCCTCATCATAAATCCTTAGCTTGAGGTTTGACAACTGTGATTGGTTTGCTTTATGAACACTACAGAAGCCAAAATTTAACAAATCAGAAATTTCTGTTTCGATCTGAGCGTACAGTAAAATTCCCTGTGTTATTAACAGTTAAATCCATCTTCCTCTCCTGACCTGTTTGTGACAATGCTGTTGCTTCCACTCTCCCAGTCGGTGACAGGGGTGTTGCGGAGGAGCTTGATCTTACTGGTGTCCAGCGGAACCAGCAGGTAAACCATGAGGCTGGCGTAATGGATGGCCTGACTGAACACAGTGCTCTCCTCATTCTTCACCAGCTCCTGCTGCTTCTCCTTACTCAGGCTGGGCCATGAACGCAGCTGCTCTGCTGCCAGGTCCATGGCCGTCTGATCCTCATTCCTGCCAGCTGGAGGCACCAGGCCGGGATCCTGAGGGAGTCACAAGCGAACAGTTGGAGCTGTTTGACCCCTTAAATCACAATAGTGTTTAGTCCCACTGCCAACCACATGATTTGACATGTATAGTGGAAAACAACTCAATGATACTGGAATAAACATCCTTTGGATTAAAACACACACTGGAATCATAAAAATCTATTCAGACGAAACAACAACAAAGCTCTGTCTGTATGTATGTATGCATCCATTCATCCATCCATCCATCTATCCATCCATCCATCCATGTTTAACAAGTCCAGTGTAAATCCATCCATATTCTGCTATTTATCTGTAGCTGGTTGTCAGAAGGCTGGAATTCAGCCCAAAGGTATTTGGTTCCTAACATCTGAGACAAAAAATGGAAGCAATTAAAAAGCACGTGTCCTTGAAGAGCAATTTTTAAAACTGCTTTTCTGTTCTTCAATTCTTCAATTGCTGTTTCAAATATCGGGGTTAAATAGATTTAATCAAAATCCTCACACATTTAATCAGTTTTTATCTTACTCTTATCCTAGAAATGATGCCTTTGTCCCCTGGGGAGTTAAGATAAAGGGCTCGGATCTGACCCTGGACCTCGCTGTAGAAAGTGGCTTCCCAGAACTGCTGGTTGGTCCAAACAGGATGGTCCTGAATGCAGGTGTAAGCAAACTGGTTCACGCCGGCAGCCAATTTCTGCAAGACAAAAATATAAAGTAGAATATTTACACAATACTCCTTTTCTTAAGTCTATGTGGGGCTGTTTTTGTTCTATTGTGTATGTAATTGTTTATATATATGATATATAAACAAGATCAATAGAACATGGTTCTTCAGGTCACCTAATAAATTTTTGAATGAATTAGGGAAAGTCTACCTTTAGTAAATATGAATGAAAATGGGGACTAAGAAATGCCTTGAAATGAAACAGTTATTTGTGTTCCTATTTCTCTGACTGTCAGGTGCCACAGTAGATGTGATGGTGCTTCTGTTTACTAGGAAATCACATTGTTGTTTATCGCTTCTCAGAACACTTTTCTTCGGAACCACAATGGTTGATCCAAAGTAAATTAAAACTTTGAAGTCACAAACTACCCAACTCCAGTCCGTACAACAATAAATACCAAAAGTTTCCTGGAATTCCAAATATGGTACCATCTCATTTGTCATTGGACACTTGAGGTCCAATTACATGATTTGAGCTGTAGGAAGTACTCCCTCGAAAAACGTTTGCCCAAACAGTGCAGAGAAGTGAGAAAGCAAAAAAAAAAAAAAACCTAGCGCGCTGTGAGACTGGAAATGAGATCAATCATTCCTTGTGATTCTGAACTTTTACACAAACAACAGGCCCTGACGGAGCAGCAGACATCCCCGCTCTCCTTCTGTGCTTTCAAACTTCGCTGTTATTTTTCCGTCGGGCTGAAGTACCTGTGGCAAAAGAAGAGGGAACGTACAGTGCCCAGCTAAAGGCTGTCTCTGCTCCACCACACAGTACATACAGTAAATATCACAAGGCAGTGCTAGACAACATGATCAGCATAAATTAGTATAAATACGCTCCCGGACAAACAGTAAACTGCTCCTATGTAAAAACACAATTTCCCTCATTTAAAGTAACATCTATTATAGCCTTGTAAAAAAGCACTAAACCAAATTATGATTTTTTTTTTTCAACCGATAGACATGCATATGCTTTTTGTTGCATAAGCAATTACAGTACATACAAGTTACACAAACAATGATGAAGTATGAAAAGATACACAAAAGTCACGAGCACATTCATGTGGGTGCACTTTATAAAAATTAATGAAAATTTCTCTAAGTACTAAATTTCGTTCTTAATTTCCCTCCGGGGATCAAACCAGTATATAAAATAAAAAAATAAAATAAAAAAAAAACTAAGGCGCTTGATTCACCACATACACACTGATGGATGTTTTATGTCTGAATGGTGAGTTACGCCTGAGTCCTGCCTCTGCAGCCGTGCTGAGACTGTTTTCTTTTGCGTTCTCATCTGGTACTCGCATACGAGTCCCTGTGGCCAATTACTGTATTGAAGGCAATTTATTGATGTTTACAGAAGAACTTGTAGAACACAGGCTTATTGTATGCAGCCATTATTTTAGATAATATGCCCAATCATGAATAGAGTCTCAACCAAAGAATGCGGCATGGCCAAACTCAATTTATTAATGGCTCCGCAAAGCTTGAACTTTGTGTGAGCTTTCCTGAAAATACGGTTATTAGTTTTTATTGCTGGTGACTGTTAATATTTTGTGGAAAGATAAACACATGCCTCGAGTCCAGCGAATGAAGAATTATCAATGCTCTTCTATTGGTAAAATCTTTCACACAATAAATTCAGGTTTATCATTATGATTTTATTAAAAGGCTAAAACCAAAACAGATCCAATAAAAATTTTACCAACCAAAGCATAGAACTAATTCCACTATTTGGGCTCCCTGGAGGATAAAATACAAGATGTGCAAAGGCATTCTTTCTGAATTACTGATCCTTTTACTTATCATGTTCCAGTGCTGATAAAACTGCGATAAGCTATTCTGATGCCTCAGTCGAGCTCTATTTTGCAGAGTCAACTGACACGACTTGGCTCTTCGGCAGGGTTTGCTCCATTAGTCGGACCTTAATCACGTCTCTTCTCCCCTTCAAGCCACTCTCACTTGCCGAAGATAATTCAAGCAACTTGAGGATGACATTAATGGGAGCTTGTTTGGATGAATGTTTTTTTTTTTTTTCTTTTCCAAAAATAGAGACGATTACACTAACTTTACTATCATCGGCGGAAGTGAGCACTATTTGGGAATTAGGCCAGAAAAACATTGGGTGAAAAGACAAGGACAAGTCCACTTTTTTTGACAAGAAGCTTTGATAGGACCAACCCTGGATCTGCTGATCGACTTACTAAACACATGTTTGTGTTTTAAAGATGGAGCTGGATGAAACACGGCCATAAACAGTGACAAAAACATTTGGAAGAAGTGAAGCCCTTTGGATAGTAGTGTACGACCTCTGTCACTACAGAGTGGTATGTGCTTTCCAGCAGATGTTGTGTGGGGGTGTCTGCTTGTGTGGGGGTCTGTACGTGATTTGCCTGTGCTGTCTACACTCATCCTGGCCGTTCCTTTTTGACTCGTCAGATATGTGTAGGTCATTTTGACCGAGGTCATCTCTTCCCAATATGATAATACGCAAAGATTACAGAGACATCCACAAGACAGATGGGGAAGGAGGAGGACAGGGATGGAGAGGAGAAAATAGAGGAAAAGGGAGGAGGAAAGGAAGGTAGGAAATGAAGATGAAGGAGGGAGTGTATCGCTATCAGACCCATCTGATTGTGTGACTAGTCAGGAGGAGGAATGCAGGGTTGAGAAAGGGTGAAAAACAAGAACATGAACAACAAGGGGTAAACCAAAGGAGAAAATATTGTGTACAGGTCAGGGGAATGGGCCATCGGGATATTAGATCTTGTTTTGAACTTGGGGACACGATCCCAAGGTCTGCATTGAGATGGCCTTGTGTATGAGCTGCAATATGAGCCACACAGCATCACAACTGTTTCTCCGTGAGGCTGAGAGATGGTGCATGCTGTCACTGAGGGGAGTGTATACTTGTATAATCTGGACACAATCCATCTCCTCATTTTTACAATGCTGCAAGAGCATAAATCACTAAACTAATAAACTAAATGAATAGCAAAATCATGACTGAATTCATTTTGTTCAATAAATTAATAGCATTTAGTCACTCAGAACAAACAGAACAAACATGTTGAAAGTCAGATGCATAAACACACTCATCACGGCATCCATAGGACATATCTGTGCAGACATATGATGTACAAGTAACATAAATGTTCCAAAAACTAAGTCAGCATAAACATAGTAACACTCCGGGGTCACACAGTACGTCACTCTACTCAAACGTAGTGGACAGCCCAGCGGCCAAATCCCCCCCATGAATAAACTATGCCTGAAAGAATGCTAACAGTCGAGTGATCTTGTTATGCAAGTCATCCAAAGTTGCATTTGTGTTTTTCAGTTTGTGTTCCTGAGCTGTGTTTTTTAAAATGTAAAGAAAAATGTGAGTTGTGACATACGAAGTGCAGAATGAAAGATGGACCCAGATGTCAAAGACACCCGGTCACCCCCCCCCCCCGATAACCACCCACCGCTCACTTTCACTTTGATAATAAATGGCAGGGGAGCTGTCTACAGATTAGTGAATGACAAGCAAATGTAAAACCTCACCTCAGACAAAGAGGCTCTTAACGGTGGCATTTAGATAAACGTTACAGACGCACGGCTAATGACGCACTTCATGCATCAGCTGTGCTGAAAGACATTTTGCAAATCAGTTCATAATTGCCTTTACCTAAAAGATTAAGCAAATACTGCGAGAAAGGGTCAAGCTGATGGGGAATCAAACCAATACGAAACTACAACCACAAACACACACACACACACACACACACACACACACACACACACACACACACACACACACACACAAAGTGGGTCAATGGTATTAGTTGTCAAAATATGAGCAGTGATGGATCTAATATATTGTCTACTTCTGTCCTGCAGATTCTGGAGCAGACAGTTTCACGGTGAGGGATAGTCGACTCATAGACTTCATGGGGATCGTACCGCTGTAAGAATGAGCACAGCGTGATCCGGCGAAGTCTGGCCAAAAATACCAAACGGAACTGACCAGAGTTTGACTCCTGAACTTGATCTCTTTAATGTGCAGTGCCTCATAAGGGAAGACAATTTTTAACCTCACGTTTGGGATGTAGCACCAGTAAAAAAAACAAAAAAACAAAACCAAACATAGACTTTTCATAATATTTGGATTTTACGTGCAATATAGCACGCATTATTTCTTCACTTTGTGGCAGATGCTCTAAGAATCCAAACTCAAACGAGAATATCAGAACGGGAGTTACTTGCAGAGAAATCTTGTTGAAAATGAAATCTGAAGTATATCAGACAGCAAAAACCTACAAGACTGGTTCAAGATTAGAGTCAAAGCCATGAAGTGGGTCAGTGCAGGTATCAGCTTGAGCAAGCTATTTATTTAATTGATACCTTCCGCACCTATTCACAAAGTAGGCTGTTCTCTGCTTACACAATGAAACAAAGATACTCCAGCATCATATTTAAGTGCAGCACCTTCGATCCACTTAAAGTTCAGTACCTGATATGCGTGTCCGCAATACTGTAACAGTCAGACAAAGGAAACAACAGTTGGAGAGGATGGATTACAGTCAGCACTAACAACATCCTACTCACTTCCTCTGAGTTCAGTCATCCACACATTTTGTAAAAAATATAAACAAGCATGAAGAAAAGTGTTTCAACCCCCATTTTTAGTAAGATTAATGGAAAACTGTACTATACTGTATATCTGCTAGAATCAACAATGAAGCATAGTCTTAAAACACCTACAAGCAGTTGCTTTGCTTTATTGGACACTAAAAACCTGCAGCCTATAGATGGTAAGATGATTCCATCAAGTGTCAGGAAATTCTAAAAGAAAATCATTGCTATCTGTAGAAAAACTGTTTTTTCAGCTATTTGGGCACTCCTAAAGGACAATGATCCTAAGCAGAAGTGTAAGTTCAGCAATGCTTGCATTGAAAAGAAGTAGTAGAAAATTCTTCAATGGCCATTAGAAAGTCTTTGGTGGGATTTGAAGAACAAGGGATGGGCTAAAAATTTTTTGAGAATTTGCCAGAAGGTGATGATGCTTAGCTTGGTGTCACATTTTCAGCAGGTCATAGCAATTCAAAGCTGTCTAGAAATGAACAAAGATGAATCACGTAGTTAGAAAAAAATGTATATCATGTATCATTTCGTCTTACATTTGGTAAGAAAATAATTTGTGAACACCAACTGTTGCATTGACCTATTTAAACTGCAATTATTGTAAACAGCTGATAAACACTATATTTTCTATATTAGAAAAAACTTACACAT
The DNA here is from genome assembly GCF_040054535.1 of Antennarius striatus. Classification (NCBI taxonomy): domain Eukaryota; kingdom Metazoa; phylum Chordata; class Actinopteri; order Lophiiformes; family Antennariidae; genus Antennarius; species Antennarius striatus. The sequence continues at coordinate 23,052,150 of NC_090776.1, read as the reverse complement.
AATGTGAGTAACAGGAATTCTGCCAAGATCAAATGTAATTTGACAATGTTCCTGTCTGACTTTCTCGAGGCAGAGCCAACACTTAAAGAACCATCACCTGTAAACAACAAGACAAAATGTACTCCGTTCTTATATCGTTCTTCCCCATTAGTGCCAGACAACAAAACTTTTCCACATTTTCAAGCTAAAAAAGTGTGTAATAGTTAATAGACAAGTTAATGGAAAATGTAACAGAAACAAAGTCTTTGCAGTATATTCTTGTTAAGTGTTAAACATGAACATTATTGATTGATTTTTTTTGATACTGGCGGCCACAAAGACCAAAAAAAACACACACATCAGAATGCCTACTTAGGGGAGTTACATCAGCCGAAGGCATGGGAACAGGTCAAGCCTGTCGCAGTAAGAGAGCGGGCCGGGCCCCAGTCCAGCCCATCATAGTATGGCACTGGTCTCCAACAATAAGTAAATGCAGACAGTTGTGTCTGTCCCCATGACAACAAGCAAGCTGTGGGGACATAATTTTGGGAATAGTGCAGCTAACCTGTGTTGATGGTGTGGTCTGGAAACCAAAGGCCATGGTACATTGTGTAATGTTTTGGATGTATGACCGCGTTGATCTGTGCACGCACATGATCAGGGATCAGCAAAGGTCAGAGTTCTGAGGTGCTGCTTTTGATCTGTGGCTATTCCTGCAACCTTCTTCACAGGGCAGTGTTCATTAGAGCCTGACTAGTGCTGGAACATGAGCACATTTCTTTATATTTATAGGTTTGCAGATATGATGTACTGTACAGTTAACAGTTCAAACAATCTTAAGAGCACTTTAGCGTCTGCAATGGAACACTATTTCTAAATTGCCTCAAACATTTTTTTAAAAAGAATTTCAGCCAAAATGCACCGCAATCCTGAAATTTCCACAGAAAGTTGACTGTGGCTGATATATTGGCCCATTTCAATACTATCACTTCAGATTTTACATCATCACAATGTGCAACATTCCACTGTAGATCATTGGTGAAGTAATTCTTAGGGTGACGGTTTATTTTTATTCCTTCAGGGGAGGTCTACTTCATCATCTTGTTGTCTCGTCTCAGCATCTCTTCCCAGAAAGTTTCACAACCGTTCAGTTTGAGTTGAGTGAAACTGATTATAATGCAAATGACTCACATGATGCTCCACAGAGGAAAAAAAATCACTTGTATCTGGTAACTGTAACAGTCTTTTTAATAATTTTCAGCCACTTGTTAACATGGAACCTTAATGACCGCCAGTGTATGAGCAAGGAAGCAGAAGAACCCGGACAAAACCCACACAGAGGTGGGGAGAACATAAAAACTCCACACTCCCCAGTTGGATTCGATACAACTTGGCTAACTCTTAATATACCCACCGACCGCTTACTCTGACCTCACTGCATTGAATGAGCACTGCTAACAACATAGCCAATGTTTTTTTTTTTTTTGCGAGAGAAACCTTCAAAATAAAACTGTCCAGTCAGTTACCATGGACTGTTTTTGGCCACACACATCCTTTTTCATTTAATTTCCTTACCCTGTAAAAGGCTGTTGACAGGGGCAGCAGCGCAGCAGCCACCGTGTATTCCTCTGAGCTGGAGCAGTCCTGTGGGTCAAAAAACAGAAAGGTAGATGAGAGCACTGCAGAACACAGCAGGAGATATGTACCGCAACTCTGAGCATCTCTTTTCATGGAAGAACAGGAACATTTTGTGACTACAGTAATGTAAATATTCTCAAAATAATTGTTGACTTTTAAGAAGTCTTTCAGGAGATGACTGCTACCAATCAGCAATGCACAGAGGTGATGTGGGGTTTAGCTATCCAAGAACGCTAACTTCCCGTTATATAAAAACATTCTGACCTGTTTTATGTCAAAGTGGTGGTTAAATAAGAAACAAATGCCCTATCAAAACCAATACACCATTGGGACATGTGCTTTCAATAGCCTTATATAATCCCAGCCTTGACACGATACGTCATAGTGTTCCGGTCCTCAATATATTGGATTTGTTTTGTTTCACATTCTTGAACGAGACTGCTATACAAGTCTATGTAATGGAAATTGTATGACATTACACAAAAATTCAAGTCATTTTGGCCATAAAATGGGTTCATTTATCAAGATGGTGCAACCAGCCAGAAATGCAAATTTAATTCTCTTTTTTATTTCGTTTCTTAAATCAAAGAAAAGATTCTCTTGGACATTAACAAAACATGCATGTCCTTCTATTTAGGACCCTCTCAGGTCAATAGGCGGCGCTTAATGCTGCTTTCAAAAGAACGGTAATCGGATGAATAGCACATAAAGAGGCTTGAGAAGGGAACAAAGAGGCCTAAACAAAAAATCTCCTGCAGAAATCACAAAATGATGAGAACAGCAGAATAAGAGAAAAGGATGCTGGACTCTGAAGAACTTAATTCACAGGAAATTGGCCCTTATCTCTGGTTAGCTTTGTTGGGATGTATTTGTTGAACTCTATAACTGAGAATTGCCTGAGGAAACTTGATTTAAGTGTACATATAACAGCACTGTTTCTGACCTGCTGCTGCACCTAATAACCCTCTGCAGGACCACAAACATTTTTTCTTTGTTACCAAATCTCTATTTATGAATCAAGAAAAAGTACAAACAGAGAGAAAAAAGCATTCTCAAAATTGACTTTAACCTTGGCAGGATAGACAGGGTGAAGAATGCTGCACTTACTGATGACTGTCTGTAATAAGGGGCCCCTCTAACCTCCCAAAACATTCAGAAATACAGAGAGAGAAGATGGTGTAAAAAATAAGTTACATGGCTGCACACGAAGGCCTGGCCCCGTGTCAACGATGTTTCTCTTTTAATGGTCAAATGTTTTTCTTAGCAGTTATTTGGGCTGCAAAATGTTCCCGCTTGAAGCAGCACCAAAGTATTGTTTACCGGCATCCTGAAAAACTCAAGGGGTCCAGGTCGCAGGGGGTCATAGATCCCAGCCACAACAGAAGAAAATAGAATTACACAGGGGGGGAAATGATGGAATAAGTAACAAACCTGTATTACCCAAAGGCTCAGTCATCACCTCATTGTTCTTTGAACCGAGACACGCACTGACCGCAGACTGCATGACTGAAAACTGCAGTCAAGCTGCAGGTGAAGATAATCTCATAGGCTACATCCAGAGGCTCCTCCAACACATACATATTGTATTAGAAAGACAATCTCAGCTGTCCTTACCTCAACAAGCCTTCATCTTAATCTCCTGGAAACAGACAGAGACTAAGTGACAGCTTAAACTATCTGGAGGCCAACGAGTAAAGCGGACTGATAAGCAGGTTTAAGGACTGCCGTAAGACTCATACATGAAACCTTAGGACATGAATTACATGAGAAATCTGATAAAGGTAATAGCATTGGTATTTAGACCTTAATCATTGTCATTAAACTGAAAAGATCCACATGGTGCAGGATGGAGAAATGTTGCTGTAGCTTCCAGGGTATTTCAAGACTCGAGGGACGGGGTTGTGTTGTGTATTCCCACATTTCTGTTTGCAAAGACACCCTGTGGTCTTCTTTTCCTCCAATTATTAACTGTACTCCTAACTGTTTTCCCCTTTGAACTGGTGCTATGAACTCCATCCCAGACACGTACACAGCAAACAGAAAACAAGAATGCGGAGCATGTGACAAACAGGAGGATGTGATGAAAGAACAGCTTCCGGCATATTTTAGAGATGTTAGGACTTCCAGGAAAGCTGCGAGATGAGTAAACTCTTGTGGCATGCTTTAAAGAGTTGTTTATGGCTGACATCATGAAAAGGCATTCCTAATTAAAGACTTTTAGAATTATTTTACGATTACTCAGTTATAGGAGGAAGCTACTGAGTGGACCTTTTTCCTGTCTTGACTTGTCTGCCACAGTGAAAAAATGAATTCTGATTAATGTTTATGTTTACCTGGCTGTACTGATGGATATCCTAGAGAAACGGTTATCTGAACATGGGAATGACATTAAGTTCAGATTCCCAGTGACCATGTGATTCAAGGCAGTCCATCATAGCTGCTATAAGGCAGACAGGGGCCATGTTCTCACAGCAAGAGGCTAAGTTATGATCTAAAGAGAAGATCATGCTGCAAAAAGCAGCCATCAGGATTCGGGCTCCGTGATGGGAATGGAGGGTACAGAAACAGTCGGTGGGCACTCAAGCTCATCAGTTTTCAGTTTCAGACAGGACCGTCAGAAAAAAAAAGTTCCTCATGTTGTTCAGGAACATCTGCGAGTGATGTGTGCTCTTGTGCCGTTCCACATCAGTCGGTCAAACTCAAGATCAGGCGGAACTCATGGACTCCGTACTTCCCATGGACCTCCCGCCCTAATCCCCTCTCGTAGTAAACTGCCATTCAGTGTGTTTTTGAGCACCATCATGAGGCCCTGGGGCATGAGAGAGCCAAGCACAGAGGGCTCATAATCCTATCTGACAGGAAATGGTTGGAATGCCAGGATACATCCACAGCAGGATTCATTCCCCCACATGGCTTGCGCAACATCTACTTCTAAAAAAATGGAGCAGTGACCAGTGAGCATGCATGTATGCACACATACAAGCACATGCGTACAAACACGCACACGTACAAAAATAATTCCGTAATTAAATACCGTAATGAAGGTTGTTACTGTGCATGACTCACAGACAAGAATTACGACAGACGTCTGAACAGAAAAAGATCATCAGCGTAAACTTTTAAACCCCATTCCAGAGGATGTATCGACAGTTTTGTGTATCTCAAGATAAACATGAACAAATTTACTGACAATTTACTGCTCACCTCATTATAACCTCCTAAACTCTGACCTTCACGTGTGCATCTTTGCTTTACATGTGTTCTCCTAGGGATGCGCTGCTCCCAAGTGAACGTTTAGGGTAAATCTCTGATTACAACCAGACAACAGACTGGCCATGTCGCCTCAGCTAAAATGTTACTTGATAAATGTTGTGTAATTGACCTGGAAATGGTGATTTCACTGCAAACCAATGTGTCACAACAACATGATGTCATTGCAAAGGATGAAGTAACTTTTTATGCAGCCAATGTCACTTTGGCTTTATTGGCTACAGAGGGATAAGCTAAAAACACACATAATTTAGGGGTGCGCTGGTGGATGGGTGCTAAATAAAAAGGCTGCATGCAGAATAACAAAGAAATTAGTGGCTATGGGATGGATTATTTAAATTTCTATATAATTCATCATATTATTTGTTATTTATTTAAAAAAAAAAAAGATGGTCATTTCATTGGCTGAAAGCCGAAAGGAAAAGAAAAAGATTCTACTGACAAATTACTAAGTCATCCCTTCTCTTGTTCATAAAAACAAACATGATGAAGATGATCAAACAAGCTTTTCTTTGCATGACTTCCTGCATGCAAGCATGGAAAGAAATAAAGTACTAACAAATCACTCACTTCTCACACATTATATTGGCTAAATGCACAGATGTTCCACCTGGCTTCGTTTGGTCCCATTGTGTCAATGTGAAGCAAACGAGATGTCACATGATCTACAATGTCCCTGGCTTTGGCATAGGGTGAGACAAGCTGGCTATTACCATTTGTTGGAAAAAACAAAGACTGGAATCTTAAGTCACTCCATAAAAGATGCACTCTGTGAGGACTGCTTAGAATGATTAAAATCACCTAATTTAAGGCAATAAAACATCAGGAACTGCAAATAAAGACCTGTCTGCTCTGGATGAGTGAAGCCTTAGCGACTCTTTATGAGCTGCACAAGAAGACATTCCTTACTGAGTTTGACAAGCAGCCGATTGCGCCAAGAATAGACCAACAATTGACAAACAATAAGAAGAATGGCTTGGAATCGGAGTCACGTATGCCGCCAGTTAGATAAATCAGAGAATAAAGAGGGTAGACACTGTAGAGGAAGGAAGGAGAGTGGGGGGAGCGCTCGTTTGTTCGACACCCTGACTCCTGTGGTCTTTGTTGAAGTACCCTTGAGCAAGATACTGAACGTTAGTGTACTCCCTGGGCTGCTAACTGCTCCTCATGGGTTGTTAAATGCAGACAAAGAGTTTCCCCAAGGGGACAATAAAAGCATTTCTTATTTCACAATTTATGTTATAAGGACAAACTTGTGCTACAAATTATTTAATGCACATTTACTAAATCAGAAAAAAACTGCAAGTAGTAATATATGATGTTTATCTGTTTTATCAATAATGTAAATAAACTGGTTCCATCCTAGATGCTGATTCTTTATGTAACTACAGTGAGTGTTGCATTGGTTCTGGGATTGGCCCCAGAGTTTGGAGTTTAAAGTGAACAATAACAATAATATTTAAATCTGAAATACATTCAGCCACATGTGTGTCTTTTATTGCTTTACCATTCATTTATTTTATTTTAGATCAGGAATGATCAGAATTTTTATAACAAAGTCTTTTGAAAGTCCAAATCTATTAAACCTACAATAAAAGAAAAATAGAGAAGAGCAGTTAAAATGGACTGTTTGAACTGTCATATGCATCCATGGCTGGCTGGACTGTTACTTCTGAGTCTGTTATGTAACTCACCTGGAGGGCACAGTTCATCATACGAACAATGTAGTCGAACTGCTGGTGGTCCATTATGGCACGGTTCTGTTGAACATGGAGACTCAGTTCTTCAGTCAGACACTGACGAGCAGCTTTTCCTTTCAGTGCACGTAATGCAGCTGGCAGGGTCTGTCAAGAGAATGGTAGAAAAAAAGAACAGAAACATCTAAATTAAAGTGAGGGGCCTTTAATTTAGATGACTGCAGACTGACCTTACTTTGGAGATGTGGACATTTAGGAGTGTTCATATGACATCTGCTGTGCAAAAATAGGGGGAAGAACCCTATATATTAATGTATGTAGAGGACACGGTAAATGGGCAGTTCCATGAGTTCTTTTTCATTTTCTTTTACATTGAAAGGTAGACTTTGATTAAACTAGCTAGTAGAGGGGACAAACATGTGGTTAGAATTTTTTAAAATTCTTTTAGACTAACATAACATTGGATTGGATAACATTGTAAAATGTGGCTTCATCACTACTTTTCTGTTACCACGGATGGTTGATTAGTGGACATTGTCTCAAACAAATGACTACATTCTGCAGTAAAACCAGCAAAATAGGGTGGATAAGTGATTTTTTAAAAACTTTCTTAACATTGTGAGGAGTCTTTGGGCAACCACCTGACTCAAATCCTTATGTACAGACATGCTTAAAACCTATCAGGGACAAGAATCAGTGACTAAACTCCTAATTCAATTTGGGAAGAAACCATTAGCACCTGTTTTCCCTACAATTAAAGTTACAGCCTTATCAAAGTTGTAGGTGTGTGTGTGTGTTCATGGTTAAGGAAACTAAATAAAGGTGTTGTTTATATGAATAAGAAACTAACTTGTGGACGGAAGCGACCCGCGGAGGGAATGTTTAGCCTGGGAGAAGGTTTGCTCTGTACCAACACTTGTTGAGAAAGTAATCACATATGTGACGCTGATAAACAGCAGCAATTTCATTGTTATCCAACTGCTGCTTACAGGAAAACTGTTGGCATTGTATGGAAAACAGCACGTCCACATACTTACTGAACATTAGGCAGCAGAGGACATAGAGGCTAACAGAGGTTCACACAATACAAAACATTGACAATGGTTTGATACAGAAATAAAGATCTCCTGTGTAACCTACTGCATCATGTTAATTTATCTCATTTTATTAATGTAGGTGCATAAAGGGACAAAAGAGGAACACAGATTAAAGATGTCAACATGGAACGAGACAGGGCTTGATTACAGGCCAATCCTATTTTTGTGTCTGCCTTGCTGCGCTGCCAGCTGGGAGACATTAGCATGATAAAGATGAGTAGAGATCCACAGGTTCACAAAAGGCCTCCATCTAATGAGGATGATTAGCTTCCCTGATGAAAGAGAACGTGCATCACCTTTTCGGTCTCCAGGGTATTGTTGTCAAAGATGAAGGAAATGCAATTCCTAACCACCTCCAGCCTGCGAGCGCTGTTAAACACTGAGCCACTCTTCCCCATAATAGAAACTGGATGACACAAATGAAAGAATACAAGATGACTGAAAGCAGGGTAAATACATATAGATTTATCAGAGCATTTTCACACTAGAAACATATTTTTTCAGATTTCAGTGTAAAATCTGTCAGTCTGTGAGAGATTTAACATAAAGAAAACACAACAGGTATGTGAAGACACGAGTATGCATTTTGCATTATGAAGCTCAAGGGTGGCCATACCAACGGGTGGACCAGCGGGTACGACACACTTCCTTTCAGAGCGGGTAGACAGGGGTGTGTTGCTGAACTTTGCCACACCCTCCTGCACCATCTTTTCCACCTTTTCATCTTCCAGAAGAGGGAAAGGCACCTGGTGCACTCGCAGGTGGGATCCCTCTGATGGCCGAGGCACTTTCTGGAACGCCATGTGCGGGTTTGGATTCTCCTACAGAACACACACAATTGAACAGTAAGTATTAATCAGCTGTTTATACTGTCAATGTAAAACCCCAGTACACCAGAGGAGAGGGTAGCTGTAGCTACATGCATGAAGCCTTACATTCCTGTACAGCTGCTCAGAGAGCTCCCTGATATGCTTCTGCAGCTTGGCAGGGATGAGCTCTTCTTCCTTAAAGCTGTCAACGTCTAAGGCCACCAGCTACAAAACACAAAACCAGCAAACAAACAAACAAACAAACAGAAAGCACACAAAACCCAGATTATTTAAATGCTGAAGGAGTGAATCATCAAGATGAACAGTGTTACAGTACCTCATCAAAGAGATCGCAGGCTCTGTAAGGGGGACCTCTCTCTGAGACAAAGCCAGCGAAGGCCATGCCATCCAAAACCTTGGTCAGGAAATCATTCTCAACAAGGCCTCGTTGGGCGAGAAAGGCAGTCTGGGTAATGTCAGAATTAGAGCAGTTATTAGCACACGTATATGAGTGAAACACAATCTGGTTAATATGGACAAACTGCAGAATGAAAGACAAAAAATGCTATCAAAAATATTTTACAATGAGATTGCAAAATCTTTTAAAGCCTATCTGTGCAGGGGGTCTCGAGATTAGCATCCTTTTTTTGCTGGAACAACTGATATGTTCTGCGTGTACAAAAAGAAGAATAAATCTAGTTTTAAATGACTACATGCAAATGAATTTAATTAACTTCATGCATGCTGATGCTTGTGGGTAGAAGAGATAAAATACAGTTCACTTAAGCCCTTCCAACTCTGTGATTCGAGGCGAATAAGCAGAGCGTTTGTTTATAATGTGATCCATGTGGGGTACTTTGAGGATGATGTGCTGAGGGGTTACCACGGAGACACCAGAGACACGAATAAACAAAATCCTCGGCACAAAACAAAAATGTAAACCTAATACGTTTCATATGGAACATTGCCGAGCCTTGCCCAAGGTTAGGGGATTGTGTCCGGAGCTCTTATAAACAAGTGTAGCATAGTATCACAGGAAAGTCACGGAGCCCCAGCAACACATTTAAAACATGCAAACACAAAATGCACGCCTGACAGGTTTATCTGTTAGGTCTTTACATGTAATCCCACCCTCACTGCTGGGCTCCACTTAAAACCACTCTTGGCAGATTAAATGGAACAATGTGATTGCAGAAGAACAATAGCTGAAGGAATTTAATTTGAGGTCACATATCGGAAAATAAAATTTGAATTTTAGCACCGGGAATTCAAAATGTTCGAATCTCACCTTGTGAAAGTGAATTACAGGCTCAGAATGGATGCGGATGAGCTGCAAGCAAGACCTGTAGCCCTGGAAGAGTTGTGCAAACAGCCTGAGAAAGACGGCCCGTACCTCCTTGTCCTGGAAAACACACGCGACTCATCAAACAGCTATGCCACACTAATGCAATCTGATTAGGCAGTTACACAACTGTTTGTTATTTGTATTTAGAGTAATGAGTTACCGTCATTTAATGCCCTCACTCCAACGCTAACCTTTCAGCAATAAGAGACTTTGTCTGATGAGGGCAATCACGTCCTCCTCATGTGGGAGCAGGACATCACTCCTTACAATGAGAGAGCCTGAGGATCGGGAATGAATGGAAGGCATGTGACGGAGAGACTGACTTACCAGCAGCTTGAGGTTGGAGGGTGCAGTGCGAGGCGGAGGGAATGCGTTGTCTGCTATCTCCAGATCCGGGTGCAAAACCTGTGAAGAATATGTTTCGAGATGGTCTTTTGGTTTTTAAGCAGCAGAACCTCTTGAATCTCACGAAGCATCAGTGTTTAACATTCCTTGTGCACCAAAAAGTAGAGAGATTTAACAGCATGAAACCATCATCAACCTTCAGAGATAATCAAGTTTGAGCACAACAATCCAAAAGTTACCTACATAGAACAGTATGTGGTTCTTTGTGAAAGATGGAGCAACAGTACACAAATTCTGAACTAGAACATATTGTTCTCTGTCTACTACTTAATTTAATTTTAACATTATATGGACATCATTCAAAAAAGTGTTTATGTCTCTGAGTTTACCAACGACAGGGCTGTCTGTGTCTGGTTCAGGACAGGTTCAGGGAGCAGGGACAAGTGGATGCACTCTGGAATCTTTATTGTTCCCCCATCCAGGTCAGCAATGATAACATCCAACTGGTGAATACACATAAAACACTGACAGGTCAGGTGGTCTGATTACAGCCAGAGGGAGTAAGGGTTGTTATGAAACTCTTCTGGTGAAGGAAAGTCCAGAAATGACACAAGACAACATCACTTTAAAACGTTAACTCCAGCCCAAACATGTCTTTGTTAATGATTCACAGGCCTATGAAAGCATTTAATAATTTACAATCATCAAGTTTTGCATGCAAGTAAGAAGGATTTCTGGATGCCTGAGACACATCTGTACTCACCAGATCCTCAATTTCATTTTGAAACATGGAGTGCACTCCAATGATAAAGGGAGTGGGTGAGCTCAACACCTCCAGCAGCCGTGAGGGCAGAATAGGGATGTATGGGTAACTGAGGAGGGAGAAGAACAGTGAATACACATGATGTGAACAGTAAGCACAACATGAAAAATTATCTTTGTCTTTACAAAATTGTACAACAAATTGGGCCCAATGTACAAAAGGTACAAGACAAAGTATGAAAAAGTGTAATGGAGGAGGTGCGACAGGCAGAAATGCCAAGCAGTTAACCTGTATCATCTAAATTAAATGTATCCTAAAGGCACCTTCACAGGTATTACTGGCTGTTAGTTTTGTATCAAGGTTGGTTGGAATATATTGAACAATTTGAATCATATTATTGGACAGTAGTAGTAGTAGTAGTAGTAGTGGTAATGGTAGTATTAGTATTAGTAGTTGTAGTACTAGTAGTAATAGTAGTAGTAATAGTAGTAGTAGTAATAGTAGTAATTTTAATAGTAGTATTAGTAGTGATATTAATAGTAGTAGTAGTAGTAGTCGTAGTGGTAATGGTAGTATTAGTATTAGTAGTTGTAGTACTAGTAGTAATAGTAGTAGTAATAGTAGTAGTAGTAATAGTAGTAATTTTAATAGTAGTATTAGTAGTGGTATTAATAGTAGTAGTAGTAGTAGTAGTAGTAGTAATACAGTAGTAGTAGTAATAGTAGTAGTAGTAATAGTGGTAATAACAGTAGTAGTATCAGTAATAGAAGTAGTAGTAGTAGTAATAGTAGTAGTAGTGGTAGTAGTTGTAGTTGTTGTAGTAGTAGTAGTAGTTGTAGTAATATTAGTAGTAGTAATAGTAGTAGTAATAGAATTAGTAGCAGTAGTAATACAGTAATAGTAGTAGTAATAGTAGTAATAGTAGTAGTAATATTAGTAGTAGTAATAGTAGTAGTAATAGAATTAGTAGCAGTAGTAATACAGTAATAGTAGTAGTGTTAGTAGTAGTAGTAGTAATAGTAGTAATAATACAGTAGTAGTAGTAATAGTAGTAGTAATAGTAAAAGTAGTAGTGGTGGTAGTAGGAGTAGTAATAATATTAGTAGCAGTATTACTTGGTAGTGATAATGTGAGGTCTTTTCAGTGGAGGGTTGATGACTGTCTTTGTACACAACCTGGTCATTAGGGGAGAACTATTGCTTTGGAAGACAGTTTTCTTTCACTGACTTGTGTAAATGAATTCCATTCAACATTGTCAGCGTGCTGTTTATCCTATAACATACATGTTTCACTAAAATGTTCCAGGGTTTGTTCATCATGACACCTGTGTCTGTCTGTTGTCACGAAGGCTGCTCATCTCCAGTTCGTTCTGTTTGTCACATTACATGGGTTCTTTTTTGAGACAGAGGTATGACCTTGATTAGTCAATGGACATGGAACTTCTCGTGTGTTGAAGTTAAATTTTAAAATTGCACATTTTGGTTTGCAATAATTTCTAACAATATATATATATATATATATATATATATATATATATATATATATATATATATATATATATATATATAAGGGAAAACAAATTCCTCTGAAAGTAGTTTTACAACATTTCGACATTTATTCTAAAAAAGGGAAAGAGTGTAACCACGATAACTTATTTTGAGGAAGTGACGTGAATTCTGAAAGTAAAAAGTTACTAAATATAAGAGGTTAAACCAGTTCAGACTTGGCTAGTATGTGGTGATGTTATACAGTAGATTCGCCACTAACTGAACAGAATGATGAACAAAGTTAATGATCAGTAAAATCACAACCGAGAGAAATCATGACACCAGCCAAGGTATTAGTGGAAAGTCAGTGTTTGTCCTGCTGCTGGGGTCAAACACACACACACACACACACACACACACCCACACACCTGTATTTAAGAGGAAACATGAGGGCTTCCAGGGCCCGGCATGCCTCTTCCAGCCTCTGATAACTGGTGGAGTGAAACAAAACCTTGTGTTCTGTCAGAACCGCACAAAAGAGGCTTAAAACATTTTGGATTCCTGGAAGAAGAAAACAACAAAGAAGAATAAGAATGAGGTATTTGTTGGCGTGTCAGTGCCATATCATCCATCAAACATTCACAGTGACACAGATAAGAGGACATGATATTCACCTGGGAGTTTTGTTTGTATCAAAGAGAGCTACCAGACAAAGTACTGCAATTCAAAACATACTATATCCTGTACAATATTGTAAAGCAGACCAGCAGCATCAGTCCTAATATAGAAGTTTTATTCTTACATATTGGAAGATGTTACATTGTTGCTGTAAATTTGGCAAGAAAAAACTAAAGGAGCATTATTTTCCTTGCACAGGTTGCTGCAAACTATAGTGCCATGGCATGTCTTTATTTTTGGAAGATGGATTTCGCAGTGTTTTTGTACTTTCCGTGACACTGAACAGCTGCAAATATACCAATTAATATCAGTCACTACATATAACATGCAAGGAGTCTGCTGCTTTTTGAAACTATTTCATGATGATAAGAACAATACAGCTCCACAACCAAGCAGGACAGTTTATGTAAAACCGAAAGAAAAGGAAAAGTCATCTCTGAAAAACAAAAGGAAATGACATGCTCCCATCCAGTATAAATAATATTTCAAACAGCAGTGCGACAATCAGAAGAAATTCTAAGTTTACAGTTCCTGTTATTGTTTCCTATCAAGCAGCTGACAGCAAATTCATCACACACTGGAGTGATAAAGAAACTGGCAGACATATATCCGCGCCACTGGGGGCACTGGGTCTGGATGTTTGGCTGCTGAAGTGATAAACAGGAAACTAAACCAGAGGCTCCACAAAAACCAAACCAAATGACTTGATTTAATCTTCTTCAGACTTGGTGTGTCCAAAATGTTGCGTGAAGTTATTTTTGGTAACATTTATTTTTATTAAGAGTGTACCTCCGGTTTCACAGACACCTCACATTCATGTGTTTACTTATCTGGACGACAGCAACGACGTCTGAGCCCTAAATAAGATGTGACAGCGACATCCTTGCACAACAGAAGTGATAAAGGTAACAAACAACAAACAACAGGGCTGCTGGTTTTATCGGGGAATGTACTTCCTGTGGAAGGTGACATAGACACACATTCCTTTCTGATGACTCAGGTGACCTGTGCGCACATAGATAAGATATGCTGACCAGCCTGTTGGCCGGCTCCTATCCATGCTTCATATGGACATGAGAATGACCTATTAATTAGAAACAATAAAACCATTCTTTACTGTTGGATAGCTGGTCAGCTGACCTGTGATGTTCACCCTCCTGCCGGCACATACAGAAGCCAGTGTAGGATGAATAATTAAACTAGCCGATTCGTCACTTTCAGTCTTTATCTACCTTGAGTTTAACTTAATTAGTTCTTGATGATGTTTGTTTAATCTGGAGGTGTACAAAAAAAAGAAGACATTTTGGGGCTAGCTGTTTCTGGAGACTCTCTATGTTACATTAACTGTTTCCTGCCTGTACCCTTGTATTTTAAGTCTCTCTCCTGTTATTCAAAGAACAGCAACATTACATTTCTTTCACATTATACTTCACATTATTATTATAATTTTACCAGGTTTAGCAATTTTCTAACACACCTTAACTGCAGCTGCTTCAATGAAAAACACAGCAGGATGTGCTGCACCGATTAAGGCCATAGCTGGATTTTATCATAATATCAACATGCTCTATTTACTGATAACCAGATTGGTTACAAAGGCACGACTTCCAAATAACTCAGATCACATGCGTATCATGAGATTAGCCCCCCATGTGGATGTTCATCACTTTCCCCAAACAAACAGGGGATGGTGAGAACGTGCTAAGGAAATAACACCCACTCTTTTTTTTAAAGCACACACTTTTCTAATAAAATAACGTTAACCAAGGGCCAACTTTCCATTACAAATAAAAACTCTGGTGAATAATATTTATTTCTGCAGATGCATTCTTGGCGTTTCACAAAATGAACTTTATTTCTTATAAAAAGCTGTAATAGTGAAAATAGAGCAAAGGTTGGGGGAAGCAATAAGCGTACAGTACTCCCTAAACACAGATTAACTCCCCCATGAATGAGTCGCAGTGAATCAGGCCTGCATCTTTCAGGCACACCGAGTAACCCAGCACTATGAAACTAGCAAAGTGTATCAAATCTTTATCATGTGATTGTTGCAGTCCAGACAAAATTACAGAAACACTGACGGTAAAATACACAAAAAAACCCACTAAAATGTTGCCTCAGATGCATGAAGTGCAGAAATAATCCAAGTTCTTAAAAGTTCACTGCAAAAGTCCCACTGTAGTTCACCATGTGATTAACAAAGTACAACTGAGCCTCAAAAAATCTGATAAGGATCAGGCCTGAATTAATGAAAATACTTCTTAGGCATTAAGCTGCTTTTATTTCAAAAGCAACAAGACTAACTATGAACAATGCCAGCAGTTGGATTAGACAAATGGTTTTTGGCCTAAAGGAGGCATTTAGCTAAAACGTGACAGGCTACAGCATTTAACAATTATGTACCAAGAAATGTTAAAAACTAAATGATGTGACACAGAGACACTCACAAGTTCCTCACGGTCTGACTAAAGAATCTCTTCCTGTTACCATCCCTACTTGGCAGTCGGTGAAGTGGCCGGACTTACCCAGCTGCTGGAAGAGCAGAGCAACACTTTTGCACGTGACAGGCAAAGTGTGGTTCAGAGGCGTCTGGATAAGCTGCCGGTCTCCTGCTCCCAGGCTAAACAGCTTCTGTGAAGACAATCAAAAACATTTACAATCAGAAATCATTTCTACAGCCATCTGGTCAATGAGGATGAGCAGTAAAACAAGTGACGGTCATCCGTTAAGACCTACTTTACAGCCCACCGTACTGTGTTTCGAACCAAATATAGAAGCTACTAAATAGAGGCTACACCTTCAGGCCCATGTGAATGACTTAGTGCAGCAAAGAAAACCTACAGTTTATATGTTCACTGAGATATAACTGTGTATTGTTAGAAATGTCATAGATTTAACAACAGCTACAAGTTAAACAGATATGTATAATGACGTATCTACAGGATGTACCAGAATGCAAAAAATGATTGACATCTTTAAGATGTACAAAACAGAAATCCATCAGTCCAGCTACACTTAAAGGATTTGACGGGTCTAAATTCATACAATACATTAACATACTTGCACATCCAATTATTTTGGACAAACAAGTCGGTTCCACAATTCTCATTCTGCCTAAATGGGGACAGGGTTAATTCTTTCCAAGACACATCTCCTCCTGTATTGAGTATTGCATCTGATGACAAGATCTCTGTAGCAGCAGGAAGTTAACGTATTTCACATTTGCAGCAAACAAAATAAGATGTATGGTGGGATTTAAATCCCATGACATTATAAAAACATATTCTCTTCGAGGTTAACAGATGTAATTTAAGACCGTGGCTGTCTCTTGCACACAATTCGGTTTAAGTACTTTGCTAAATTAATGGAAAAATGATAAATATATATTAGAACATTACCACCTGTGGCTGGAAAACATTTCTGGGACCATCTGGGCACGAGATGGCTGCACAACCAACAGAAATCATTTTAGTAGCTACAGCACTGAAGCCTCAGCCATCAACCACACTAAGTCATTGTCTCTCTGCTAAAAAATAAAGGACTGACACGAACATTTTCCAGCTTAGATCAGTCAGAAACAGGTCACTTGTATGGTGAGAAGGGTGTGAGTTAAGTTTTACCTGGGATCCACCAGCAACAGGAACCTGGAACGTGAAGAGGTTGGCCACCAGACCCTCTAGAGGGAAGCTCAGGCTGTCGATGTACACCGTGTAAACCAGACCCAAGCACCCCTGGATCGTCACCATAGGAAACACAAGTCAGATATTACACAAACAGTAGATACCATCTCATCAAGACTGCAGCTCACAGTCAAATACTGTAGAGGAAAAATATCTGGTTTGCAACATAAAACGATTATATTGGCCTGTGATATTTAGGTATGGAGTAATTGCACTGTTGACTCCATTCGCAGTTAAAAAACATGCAGGAAACACAATAAGTCTTTAACAGGAAAATCAAGGCTGACCTTGACTGTTAAATATTGATGATCTCAGCATGAAATTTAAAGGTCAGAAGTTCTTCTGCCTCTGTTTTCATGCTGAAGTGCAAGACTAAGTCAAATCAGGCCTATTTCATAGATGGTCCAATGTAGGTTTGTCTCATCTCAGAGCTGTGAGATGAAAGTGCTGAGTGGACAAAAATCCCTTAATAAAAAAAATAGTTTTATTCGAGATTTAATGATACGGCGTTTTATTACCCGGAATATTTCAGGGTAATCCAGCCTTGACACGAGAATGAGGCTTTTTGGTGCAAACACTTGAGCCGGCTGGATCAGGCCATCCTCCTCTGCATCCTCATCCTCATCCCCGTCAGCCTCAATGCTCTTTGATCCCTGAGACAACAAAAGGAAGGTATTTCAGTTTTAGAGTTCTAACCAGTGCAACAGACTTCAGATTCTGAACTGTCCTGTAGAACGTGGTAGCACCTCTGAGCTCCTGCTCTCGCTTGAGACGACATCATGTGCCTCAGATTCACCACAGTCTGGCTGCGATATGTCAGGTATTTAATGCATTGCTAGTTTGATTTGTGCATTTTCCAGGTTGTGGAAACATAAAGAAACATAAAGAATGTTCAGTGGTAATGTATAATAACGTGTAATGAACGCTGAAATTATGTCTTCAAGTACAAGTTTATGTGGAACACCCAGCCTCTGACACTACACTGTCCCATTGTCACTTGAATTGTGGATCATAAGCTGACATGGGCTTGAAAAAAGAACCAGAGAATTTTTGTATTCCTCTTAGAAAACAAATAGTCGAGATAAAAATCCTTTATCAGAAAAAGTCATTAGTAACTCCTCTGTAAAAATCCTCCTTACCGGACAGAAAGGAGATATGTGTTCATGAATGTTTGGACTATTAACGGGATTGTTTCCTAATCTGTTCATATTTAGAGCAGATGCTCACCACTTTGGAGCCAGTGTTTGAACACCACGCATTTTTTAAAATTAGGGTGCTTAATAAAACATTTTGGCAAAACAGAAACAAAATGTTCCATGAGTTCAAAACTTCTCTCCCACCCAGAGCGAATAAAAAACTTTATTAGAAATTCGTGCACAATGTCTAATTAGGTTAAGCAAGATATTTCATTTTTAGTCATATTCCTTATTTAAGATCACAAATCATGAAACACTTCTGAATGTTTTCAATACTTGTGTTAGACATCCATCCATCCACTTCCGCTTATCCGGGGTCGGGTCGCGGGGGCAGCAGCTTAAGCAGGGAAGCCCAGACTTCCCTCTCCCTAGCGACTTCGTCCAGCTCCTCCGGGAGAATCCCAAGGCGTTCCCAGGCCAGCCGGGAGACATAGTCTCTCCAGTGTGTCCTGGGTCATCCCTGGGGCCTCCTCCCGGTAGGACGTGCCCGGAACACCTCACCAGGGAGGCGTCCTAACCAGATGTCTGAGCCACCTCATCTGGCTCCTCTCGATGCGGAGGAGCAGCGGCTCAACTCTGAGTCCCTCCTGGATGACCGAACTCCTCACCCTATCTCTAAGGGAGAGCCCGGACACCCGGCGGAGGAAACTCTTTTCGGCCAGTTGTATCGGGGATCTCGTTCTTTCGGTCACGACCCACAGCTCGTGACCATAGGTGAGGGCAGGAACGTAGATTGGCCGGCAAATCGAGAGCTTTGCCTTTCGGCTCAGCTCCTTCTTCACCACGACGGACCGATACAGAGTCCGCATCACTGCAGACGCTGCACCGATCCGCCTGTCGATCTCCCGTTCCATCATACCCTCACTCGTGAACGAGACCCTGAGATACTTGAACTCCTCCACTTGGGGCAGTATCTCATCCCCAACCCGGAGAGGGCACTCCACCCTTTTCTGGTCTCAGATTTAAAGGTGCTGATTCTCATCCCAACTGCTTCACACTTGGCTGCGAACCGCTCCAATGAGAGTTGGAGATCATGGCTTGATGAAGCCAACAGCACCATGTCATCTGCAAAAAGCAGAGACGCAATACTGACGCCACCAAACCGGACACACTCAATGCCTTGGCTGCGCCTAGAAATTCTGTTCATAACTTTTATGGTGACAAAGGGCAGCCTTGGCGGAGTCCAACCCTCACTGGAAACTAATCCGACTTACTGCCGGCAATGCGGACCAAACTTTGACATCGGTCGTACAGGGACCGAACAGCCCTTATCAAGGGGTTCGGTACCCCATACATACCCTCCCACAGAACCCCCCCCGAGGAACACGGTCGAACGCTTTCTCCAAGTCCACAAAACACATGTAGACTGGTTGGGCAAACTCCCATGCCCCCTCAAGGACCCTGCGGAGGGTGTAGAGCTGGTCCACTGTTCCACGGCCAGGACGGAAACCACACTGCTCCTCCTGAATCCGAGATTCGACTTCCCGACAGACCCTTCTCTCCAGAACCCCTGAATAGACCTTGCCAGGGAGGCCGAGGAGTGTGATCCCCCTGTAGTTGGAACACACCCTCCGGTCCCCCTTCTTAAAAAGGGGGACCACCACCCCAGTCAGCCAATCCAGAAGCACTGTCCCCGACGTCCACGTGATGTTGCAGAGGCGTGTCAACTAGGACAGCCCTACAACATCCAGAGCCTTTAGGAACTCCGGGCGGATCTCATCCACCCCCGGGGCCCTGCTACCAGGGAGCTTTTTAACCACCTGGGTGACCTCAACCCCAGAGATAGGAGAGCCCGTCTCAGAGAAACCAGACTCTGCTTCCTCATGGGGAGGCGTGTTGCCGGAATTGAGGAGGTCTTCCGAATATTCTCCCCACCGAGTCACAACGTTCCGGGTGAGGTCAGCAGCACCCCATCCCCACTATACAGTGTTGATGCTGCACTGCTTCCCCCTCCTGAAACGCCTGATGGTGGACCAGAATTTCCTCGAAGCCGTCTGGAAGTCTTCCTCCAAGGCCTCACCTCTAGTCGGAACTTCTCGACCTCACACACCAGCTCGGGCTCCTTCCCTGCCAGAGAGGTGACATTCCACATCCCAAGAGCCAGCTTCTGCAGCCGGGGATCAGATCGCCAAGGTCCCCGCTTTACAATGCACCCGACCCCTATGGCCCCTCCCACAGGTGGTGAGCCCAAGGGAAGGGGGACCCACGTTGTCCTTTCAGGCTGCGCCCGACCGGGCCCCATGGGTGCAGGCCTGGCCACCAGGTGTTCGCCTTCAAGCCCCACCTCCAGGCCTGGCTCCAGAGGGGGGCCCCGGTGGCCCGCGTCCGGGCAAGGGAAAACGTGGTCCATTGTTTTTATTCATCATGAGGGGTCTGTGAGTCGTCCTTTGTCTGGTCCCTCACCTAGGACCTGTTTGCCATGGGTGACCCTGCCAGGGGCACAAAGCCCCAGACAACTTAGCTCCTAACTGTGTTAGACAGTTACAGTTAATATTGGGCAATAGTGGTTAATTTTAAATCACATCACACTTACACTTTTATGGAAATTATGTCTGATCACACGTCATCTATCTTTGCTAAAAATCATGACAAGATGTTGTACACGCACTAGTCTCAAAGTGAATCCGCCTGTCTCTATCGTGGATGCTCAAGTCCAATCAAGACTGTGATACAGCAACCTCATTCCAGACTAAAGCCTTTATCGCAGCCTTGTATATTTCTTCAGGTAGTGAAAACATGCCGTAGGTGCTTCAGTATCTCCAACCAATGAATATAAGATCAGAATATCCATTCAGATGGGGTCCCTTCATTATTTTTAGGATTTAATTCAATTATGAGACAAAATACATTCCTCTGTGGCCTACGTGGATTCTCCAGCTGACTAGATAAGGACGTCACATTTGGTAAGTAAAGTTTGTTAAGACATGCTCACGTTTCAACAGGAGCTTCAGTGCCATACACTAAATCCAGGAATGTGGGTTTATTTTGCAAACATATGATGTCTGGGCACAGCCAAATATAGCCAAACTATAATAATCAACTGATAAAAAGGTAAGGTGGTGCTGTGTTCAACGAGTCTATTCATTTAAAAAGTTAACAGGTTCAAACATCACAATATAGTGCGTAATATAAACAATGCATTCATATGTCGGGTCAAGTGTCTTATTGGCAACGACACACAAATATCTCTATTACTGAAGCCAATTAAGGAGAGACTAAGTTAAGAGTTTTAAAATAAACTCAAGATTTTTCTTGCTTCTCAGCTCAAATATCAAATAATGCAATATTCACAGTACAGACAGGTATGTCAGTGAGTGAGTTACTATCATGAATGACCATGGATGTTAAGGATAGATTTTGTTGACTTTTTCTGCACTTTCTGGAGTGGTGTCCCTGCTCAGTGCTCAGATCATAGATAATGACAGTTTCACAAATCAGTGAAACTTACAGTATTTTCCGCAATTTAAGGCGCACCTAAAAGCCTTTAATATTCTAAAAAACCGATAGTGCGCCTTATAATCCAGTGCATTCACCTTCAATGAAATATGCCATTCATTGAAGGTGCGCCTTCTAGTCCATTGTGCCTTCTAGTGCAGAAAATACTGTAATTCTAATTGGTGAAGTCCAATGGTGAAACTCTGTTAGCAGTGTTGAGATTGTGTTGTTGCCACTGGGGACCAGTGAGGTTAACACCCCCCCCCCCAATGTAGCTACATAAATCAGAGTATATTTTGTGTCTTCCACATGTGCCTGCTAAATATCTAGCAGGTGTAAAAGTGACTCAACAACTGCACCAAAGGTCATGATAAGAGCCCCTATAGCGTATTTATATAATGCACTGCGTAGAAATGTAAACGAACACTTCATTATCGCAGTGTAAAACCAGGTCAGCAACACTACAGGGATCCTCAATCTGTTCATTTGGGAAGCAGAACTAAGGTGAATCAGTTGCACCTGCTTTGGTGCAAATAAAAGTCAGCACATGTGCAATAAAATAGAAAAAGCCGAACTGCCATAAACCTGTGGGTGTTTTTTTATGTAGTGAACAGAGACAGCTGCTCTCGCCTTATCTTTCACAGTTCTTCTATCGTTTTATTTTTTGCTAATGCTTTACTGGTAGCATGAGGCGGTGCTTGCAGCCCAGTCAGGTTGTACAGGTAGCTCTGTCACCAGCATTGAGGAGCTACTAGAAGGCTGATCATTACAAAAAGGGGGATAGGAGGAACGCAACCAGTGCCCTTCATAATGACCTCCAGTAGGCTACAAGGGTGCATGTTTTTGACCTAACTCCCACAGTCTCCTTCTTATCTCCTTTGCCAGAGACAAGAATTTCCAAGTCTGTCATTGGTGCCTTGTTCTCTTCCCAGATGAGACCAGGTTCAACTTGACCAGGTGTGACAGGTGTGACAAAGCACAGTGATGCAATGATGTTATCTGTAACATCATGCAGCAAGACCGCTTTGACGATGGGTCAGAGATGATCTGGGGAGGCATATCCTTGGAGGGTCACCAAGACCTACCATCCTTAAAAAGAATCTCGTGCTGCATCACATGCTTCTGTCTAGACCTACTTATGCTGATTGCAAAGTATGCAAACTCCTATAAAAGTTGGACAAAATCACGATATTTATTTGTTGTCATAGTGACCTGCCCTACCTGTTGATAACCAAGTGTAAAAGAAAAACATTTATTTCCAGCTAACAGCTACGCTAGTCCCCAGATAACAGAAAACAACAACATAATAAAAAAAACCAGGACATTTTCTCTTAACTGGAACTTGTGTGGAAGAGCAGAAAACAGAACAATTATGATTCAGATTTCAATACTGATGGGGAGATAAACCACTAGCCTGAAGCTTCTGACAGGTTTCTTACAGCAAAGTGACTTCACCAATCAGTTATGATCACTGGGAAATAAGTCTATGAGTCGCCATATACTCATCAACAGCTGGGATATTTTTGGTTTCTCCATGAGATGCAAAAAGTTATCTTCTACTTGTATAATTATAGTCGCATTAACACAAGCAGCTAAACAAGTTGAGTAATGAGGAAAAGATGTGTTACAACACTACTGACACAGAATGTTCCACCAAAGAAACATACTTCTCACAATGACTGATTGAACATAAAAATGTTCTGCTAACTGAAACGTGAGGACTGTCTTCCACATGTGAAAGTATGTCAGATCACAGTGGGTACACGAAATTGGTCACTTTAGTCCTAAATCAAGTAGAGCAAATAAATGACTGTTGTTGTCTGAGTTGTCGGCAGGGGAAGACATTAACCAGACCATTCATAAGGGCAATAACAGTCACGTGTAGATATAACTGTGAAACATTGCACCACATGTGCGTCAGAACACAACATATCCTCCAGTGCTCTGGTGAGCCTACAGTAGGGACTGTTCAGAGGGTGACCTCAAAATTATCATTCCATAACTAAAGGGGATCGGTGATGGCATCACCATATTAGGCTCTGTAAAAACACATAAAAGAATTATAAAAAAAACAAAACAGTAAAATAAAAAATGATGGATCATCTTAATAAACCTCTACATCTAAGTTCAGGTTATATACACCACCATTATCAACATACTGATGAGTCCTTGGGCAAATGATGCTGTTACCTGTATGTATGGAACTCTTAATGGGCCACTGCTGCTAATTTCAAATGTTTAATGTTTAGTGTAAAAAAGTTGTTCTATATAAAATCACTCACTGCAGTGAGTTTGTTGTTTTGTAAAATCAAGAAGTGTCTCTATTGTGAAGTCTCCGGCCTCTTGTCTGTCTTTGTCATCTGATGGTCCTTACTGTGATTTCTGGATTGAAGCTACAAATGCCTGTGACTCTACCAATGATCAAACTGTTTTACACACACACACACACACACACACACACCACACACACACACAGACACACAGACAAACACACACACACACACACACACAGACACACACACGCACGTGTGTTACTATCTTACCTGTAAATTGACTTCCGCCTCATAGAAAGTGAGGCAGGAGCAGTAGTGTCTATCTGAATCAATATCTGTCAGGACAACGGTGAAGAAAGTGGGTGCTTTCCTGTCCCTGGACAGCCTCCAACCTCCAGGCTGGCAGAACTGCAAAGAAATTCAAAGAATATCACCACATGAGTACATCCCACCTCCCACTTCTTTAAATCATCCTTTTCCGGGTGTCAAAATAACTCAGCAAATTTAAGACTAAGTGAACAATTTGCTCTGATGACAGACTTGTCCTGTCGTCGCCTCTTCTGCACCGTTTCGTCCTTTTTTTATCCACATTTCCACAAACTTCTGAGTGGAGAACGCGCACACAATGAAATTATGTGCATGGGGATGTTCACAAACATTATAAACTGTTGACAATTCGGGTGAGGTTGAAAGTTAGTGTCAGCAACGTACACTATACACGACCTGTAAGAAAACTCTGTAGCATCCTGCCTGTTATTCATATTTTTTTTAGTTAAAGACGAGGTTCTCCCCCAGTAGGCGCCAAATAATGTACGAACCAATGTTAGCCCTGTTATGTTTCTTCCTTGAAGCATTTAACGCTGAACACTGATTGTTTTGCTATTTGATGTTAAATATTGGTCGAATTAACTCAGAACTTTAATGGAAATAAAACAGAATAATCAAACTTAAAGTGATGTGTTGGACAGATCATCATTCATGTCAGTGTGGTGGAATAACTTAAAGCTTGACTTAGCCTCTACACCCCCGAGGATAAAATTCATTGAGTAGAGGTAGAGATGCTACATTATGGTATTAATGTATTTTATTTCTTATGTTTTGTTTTTATGTCCTGTAATTGTTGGGGCATAGTACTTTTGTATTTAGAATACTAATGACATTTAAATGACCTCAAATAACAATTATAGATTGAAATTTAATAAATTTCGACTTACAAACAATTCATATAACGAACAACCTGTATGTTGAGGACTACCGCCATTCTAAAATGAGTTTCCACATATTCTATGATGGTAGAGGATTTGAAATTGTTAAAAGCTCAGTGGTTTTTATGTCTACTGAGACGTTCTGCTGGTTGTCAGAGTATACGTAGCTGGAGTATCTGACGCCCCCACAGAAAGAACTGACAGTATGTTCACCACACTCCAGCAAATTCATCTGCTCATCAAAGCAGGAGGTGGAATGTTCAATATTTATTTTCTAAAGAGTCACCAGCAGAGGTGCCAGGCTAAACCACCTGAGTTCATTATCTGCTTCAATATGAAAGGAAGCATCTTAAATATGTCTAATGGAAAACTCCCAGGAAAGTAGAGGGAGACTAAATTAAAAATGTGGTAATGTTGACACTAATTTGTTTCTCATTTTATTCTCAGGAAAATGAATGTTCAAAAAGACCTTTTGATAAGTGATTTTGATCAAATCATTAAATTATGTTCTGATCAACAGTCCAGAGCAATGGAGAGTGTGGAAAAGAGATGAAGAAGCGTGTACAGGCAGGATGGAACGGGTGGAGGAAAGTGTCAGGTGTGATGTGTGATAGAAGAGTTTCAGCTAGAGGAGAGATAGTGAATATATTGGTAGAAGGATGCTGAGTTTTGAACTGCCAGGCAGGAGGCCTAGAGGAAGACCAAAGAGGAGGTTTATGGATGTAATGAAAGAGGACATAAAGGTAGTTGGTGTGAGAGAAGAGGATGCAGAAGACAGGGTTAGATGGAGGCAACTGATTCGCTGTGGCGACCCCTGAAGGGAAAAGTCGAAAGGAAAAGAAGTAGAAGATGTTCTGATAACAGATTAATTTTCACTTACTGCTTGTGCATATTTGTATTATGAGTAATTATGATTCCCCAAGAAGAAGTCATCTTAC
This sequence comes from Antennarius striatus, assembly GCF_040054535.1. Classification (NCBI taxonomy): domain Eukaryota; kingdom Metazoa; phylum Chordata; class Actinopteri; order Lophiiformes; family Antennariidae; genus Antennarius; species Antennarius striatus. Next base: position 23,026,315 of record NC_090776.1, on the reverse strand, counting down.
TGGAATAAACCGATTATTTATATTTCTGAGTGTTCTTGTTTGTGTGGGGTCTATACAGTACACAAATTAATAAGTTTCAGAGATTCATGAAACACTTTTACAATTTGTGGGAACTGAAACTTTGCAAGTATGTGACTATAATTAAAAGCTCATCAAGTGGGTTTTAGCTGTCGGCGAAACAGTTCGAATCATAACCAATCCTGACACAAATCATCTGCAATATATGAAAGGAGGAACACTTATCTGAGACAGTGAATTCCAATAAAATTGCTATGAAAAGGATTCATAAAGCAAAGAAAGCCCCAAAAATGTACAATCAGAAGACAAACATGCACAAATGATTTGGGAATATACGTTCTGGAAACCCTGCTAGGAGACAAAAAAAAGTTCAACATGTAACCACTGAAATGATAAAAATGTTGAACATTAAAAGTTTGACAATAGTGAACATCACCACTTCAGTTGGTGGTGTGGACAAAAGAACTTAGTTACGCTCCAGAAAGAAGACGTGATGGTTGGATGAGATGGAGAGAATCCATTTCTACACCCCCCCCCCACCTCCTAACTGTTCATGACAAGGGCGAATGAGAGGTCACAGAATGGTATGGATAAATGGATATATTATTATTATTTAAGAGACAAACATTGTCTGGAGGAGGACATTTGGTCTGTGGCAGGTCTGTCTTTGTTTTTTCTGGAAGCTCACTGGCCCTGGCTCTGACCACGGTGTTTAGACTTCTCCTCAGGGGTTACACATGGGATCACTGGACACATTGGGGAAGAGAGAGGACTGGGTAGAGGAAGGGCGCGGGGGGGGGGGGGGGTGAGGGCAAAACTAGACGGACTAATGGAGAGATCAGTGTGCAGATAAAGACAAATATGGAATTAGTTGGAGGCAGAAGAGGAAAGAGAGGGGATGGAAAGAGTGCGAACAAATGAAAGAGAGATCAAGAGGGGGGGCGGTGGGGGTTGGAGGGGTCTGGATTGTTCAGCACAAAGTCTTGGACCAGGATGCCACCATAAGCTAACAGATACAATGGTTTGCAGGAAATCTGTTAAACCTGCTTTGTGATGAGGTGTGTGTGTGTGTGTGTGTGTGTGTGTGTGTGTGTGTGTGTGTGTGTGTGTGTGTGTGTGTGTGTGTGTGTGTGTGTGTGTGTGTGTGTGTGTGTGTGTGCAGATAGCTGGGATCCTGCCCTAAACTATTCCAACTATGTCATTCATTGTTGTCAAGAGACAGACAAACACCTTTGAGACGGCATAGCTCAGAAGATCACAGGAGATACAACATCCTGTGTGCACATCTAGTGTGCGTGCGTTTGCAGGAGTGCATGCATGTTTCCGCAGGTCTGCCACGAGATGCAGGAAGGCTGGCAAAGGTTCAGCAACATTTAACAGAGTTCAGTGTTCAGTAAACTCATTTATTCAAGAATTTATGCCTCCAGAAAAACTACTGACATTTTAAATCTGACTTGTGACTGGCAGAAAAATGAATTTCTATCCCAAACATTTTAAGGGTACTCTCTCAGGCAACACATCCTCCTAAGTACCCTCGCCTCAAGGACTCCTCGTGTCAATGTTGTTCAAATTATTATTATATTAATTCACCCCACCACAATTTGACAGGGATGTGCTTGAATGCTGACACAATGCTGCACAGTTTGCTTCTGTACTTTGCCTTCAGGCTAACCAGACCTGAGAACCCAGTCTTATATAAGTTAGCAGTTGCAAAGGGCATCGATGTCTCCCATTTGCCAAGTCAGGATGCTTTGCACGCAAGTTAATCCAGGAATCTCACAGTTCCTTCTGCCTGTACTCAGTTTTCACACTGGCCATTTGTGGTGTACATGTGCGCAGTGGCTGACAGGATACATACATACACAGACATGCAAACACCCTACACCACAAGCACACACATTGTGCATGAGACAAAGTGAGAGTACATCCATGAAAACATAACTTAAGGCTCAGTGCAGACAAAAAGAAAAGAGAAACTTAGACCTCAGTAACCTAAGAAAAAGTTGTGGCCTCTGCATAGCAGCACCTATTACACAAACACAGACAACACCTGACTGCCTCCTTGTTCACTGAAAACGATAATAATTATTAAAATGTAGCTCTATTTTCTTCACCCACTACATCAATCAGACTAGCTCCAGGGGTGCGCACACCACAGATGGACGACCAACAATCTGTCCTAATGATGGATTAGAGGTACCAGAATGGGGTCCTTCAGCAATGTAAACAAGAAAGAACTTGTGTTTTCTTTAAAAAAAAATCACACAAAAAAACATAGTTGGCATTAAGGCTTTCAAAATATTTTCATGCAATGTTTATCTCACATATACATGTTTACATATGGTCCTTCCTGTTTGTGAAAAAGCCACTTGGAATTTGCATTAAAAAATTTCTGCCCTACTTTTGTAAAACCAGGGAAACCTCCGATGGGCTGCAAAGCTTCCTACAAATGTTTATCAGTTCAAGTTTAACTGTGCACAACCACTTGTAAACTGAGAATAGATGCTTATGGTATGAGTTTAAACATCCAATTTGAAATATTATGTCATCTGAAATTCCATCAAACACATGGCCGCATTTGTTCAGCTTGTCCTAGCTGGCTCACGACCAAACAAGTTCACACAATGCAAATGAACCCTTTTACCATATTTTGCAGTGTACCAGAGAACATCTGTAGTTTGTAGAAACTGTCCAACACTGGCTCAGCAGTAGTAATATATTTAATGTGAAAGATTTGATTTGTCAGCAGGCTTGAACGAATAGCGGTATGAAGACGCATGTGGCGCCACTTGCATGCAGACAAAAATTGACAAAGATACCAAATTCCAGGTTTATAAAGGTCGCATGAGTGACGCATGAATCAAGCAATTGGTATTGTACAGTCAGAGAGCAACACACACACAGAGGTCAACACATCAGAAATATAGCCTTTATAAAGTACACATGCACGCAAGGTAGACCGATAAAACACAGCCTATATATAACAATCACAGCACAGAGATACAACACCCCCATTCCCAATTTAGAAATTAGTCAAGTGACAAAAAGCGCTTGCTGCATTAACATGAAAGCTGAGTAAACTGCTGTCCTCCAGCATCACATTACAGTATGTGCTGCAGTCTGGTATGACTGACTGCCTCACAACTGCTCCGTTCACTTCATCGACCAGAGACACTGGAGCTGCAATCTGACCTGCTAATACTGTCACAGCCAAAAGCATGGAGAGCAGCGCCAATAAAAAAATAAATACATAGAAAGCAGGGGCTTATCGTCATCATGACAGTGCTGCATTTCTATTCTGTGACAAGGCATTAGAACCTCATCAGTCAGGTGCAGGGCAGATATAACCAGGACCGCAGACGTCACCCACGATAACTCTGGAATAAGAAACTGGAGATTGAAGTACGGCTACCACAAACAATTGTTTTGATAGTCAACTAATGGGATCATATATCCAGTATTTATTCATTATTTAATGCTTGAGCAGTGGATATTTGCAATTTCCTCCGGGATTAATAAAGTATATATCTACAGTATATATCTATAAGGCGCATGGAATACAAATTACTGTAGTGGCTGTGGTTGCGTTTTGCATCCACTAGATTGAGCTGCGTTAAAGGGATTGCATTCACGACTCAAATTTTAAGAGCCAAGTCACTGCTAGCCAAAGGTGCCAATGCTGCAATTGATTCGCAAATGTGGTTGATATCTGAAACAGCAAGTAACTGTGGGGGGGGGGGGGGGGCAGTTTAGACTTGTGTCGTCTGTCTGGGTTTCTGACCAGATAGACAACAGTGTGGGGGTTGAGGCTACAGCTGAGAGCTGAGAACTCATCAGAGAACTGATCTTTAATCAATGGCCTATTTTAAATTCATTTTGATATATAAGGCGCGCTGGACTACAAGGCGCACTGTTGGTTTTTGAGAAAATTAAATGCTTTTGGGTGCGCCTTAAGAGTGCGGACAATGCTGAAATATGGCTAATGAATCAAATCGTCATGGCTAATGTTAACATTTACAGTTATATGAGTGAGTACTAAGTTAGCTCTCTGTTTATGCGAATATCAACAGCCAACTAGCCAGTTAGTTTATCGAGACAACGGCCCCTCTTCATCGTTGTCACAAGCCACAACCTGCTTCTTTTTTAGGTGCTTGTGCCTTGCAGTTCTGCTGTTGTGGAAGGCAAGTTCTGTCTTGCATATATTTCATTTCACATTGTTCTCTTCCCCCCCCCCCACAAAATAGCAGAGCCCATCTGGCATAACTTTGTGTGACATCACGGCTGACCCCAATTACGACTACAGCGCATGTGCGTCAAGGGCAGAATGGCAGAGGTGACAGTGGAAGGTGCAGCAGCAGTTTGGAGAAAATAAAACAAAGATAAAAAAAGAAACAAAAATACTAATTGAATACTTCTGTTGATTATTCAATTATTTGTCGATTTTAATAGTCGAAATAATCATGACTAGTCGTCATAATCGTAACTAGTCGACTAATTGTCGTAGCCCTCCTTAAGATATGGCAGTGCAAACTGAGAATTCTCGCAATTTTTTAACCGGTCTCAAAATCTCACGAGTGTAAGTATGAGTGCAAACTATTGATCTGCAAATGAACATTGGAAAATAATTTAATCAGATTGATCCACCGCAAGGAAGGTCAGGGTCCCATTTCTTATTAATAGAAATGTAGGCAAAACTCAAACATCCAATAACTGTATTTGATTTCTTTTATAAACTCTAATTTGATTTGGTTTAATAACGTCAAATAGTTTGGCAGCACATTTCTGGCTTGAATTTTTCACCTGGCCAACAAAGACAGCGTTCTGAAGCATTGGTACAGAGCTCATAATATAACTCGTCACTCTGGAGTGATTTTGACTTCAACAGACTTATGAAATTTAAGCGTTATGAAAGATATTTTGAAGCCGTCTCAGGACTGACAGGGGTTTGGCTGAAACTCGAAAGGTTTCTTTTTTGTGTTAAAAAGATATTCGAAGTTCAGACTGCAGCATTCGCAAAAGAATGTTCAAATAAAAGTATCCACAGAAAGAGGAGAAAATGCAGTAGCATGCATGCCAAGGCAGTGGTTGATTAAGCACTTTTAACGAGAATAAAATCACAATAGTGGAGCAGCAAAAGGACATCGAAGTAGCATTAATAAAATCCCCAATAGTCACCATTTTTGAGGAAGGGTAATTAAAAACCTGATGAACTTTGGATCAGTTAAAAGGGCCTTATGAAGGAACTATAGACAAAGCTGAAAATAAATTAACAACCAAGAAAGACAATGCAGTTTGGAAAAGTCAGCTTCAGATGTGCACTACCTCACACGTTTCAGTCATCCTCTTCCTCCTCCCCGGTTCTTTCCCCATTCATGTGGAATAGTCGCATGCCAGGAAGACAACACAATGGCGGAAAGTGAAGTGCGATGTGTTAGAGGCCAGAGAGGGCCTTCCAGGTGATGAAGAGGTCAATGGTGTGCTGCCAGACCAGAACTCCTGCCTTATCAGGTATGCAAGATGAGCAGCGACAAAACAACAAGACACAGCTGTTCAAGTCCAAACATGGATGGGCTTGGCCTCTCTCCAGCCATTTCCTCAAGGTCAGTGTGATAAATACAAGAAACAAAGCTGTCAACAAAATGGCAACAATACCACTGCTATCCAAACACTCTTTAGTAGTATTATCATTGAATTATTTTATTGTGACAAAGCTGAGCTCCATCTCAGAGGACATCACTGAGGTGGAATCTCCCATCCACTTTGATTTCTTGACTCGGTTTCCCGACTGTCACTAACATTCCTGGTTTTCCTTTGCTGTCTGTTATGCAACACCAAGAGCATATGGTTCATTTTAGAGATAGATATTTTTAGATGCTGATGATGGACTACAAAAATTAAAAAAGTCTAGTCAAGCCGGATGATGGAGTTGAGCAAAAATTACAACCTATGCAGAGTAAACAAAATTTCAGGCCATATTAAGGCCATGTGTGTCGGAAACAGAACCCTAAACTGAGCCTATTAACAAGATTTATTTTTAGCCCATATGTAGAAGTTTTTTAAGCAAAGAACAGTTTGGTCAAGATCATAAGGAAAGGATGCCGTATTTCCCAACATCCTCTGGGAAGATCTGTTCACTTCAGGGCAAATACTTGAGATTATTTCAAAATAGCATGAAACGAAAACATACTGCCAGCTCGCCAAATTTGATTTAAGAAGAGAAAAAACAGGAAAAATGAAATCTGAACTCTTGTGACTTCCCTATGCTAAACCAAGCAGCCGTTTAATTGATTCATCCTGCATTCTGAACCTAACTTCTTTAGACAAACGCAAACCATCAGTATGACGCTCAGGGCTTGCATAAAGACCTAATAAGATGAATTTTATCCATCCTTATATTTTCTTGAAGACAAGATGACCCTAATCCTGTCATCTTAAGCTGTTTATCCACCTTTCAGGTCAGGGGTGTCGCTGCAGACTATCCCAGCTGACTACGGGCAAGAGGCGGGATACACCCTGGACACGTAGCCAGTGAAATGTGGGGTCACATGAAAGACAAACAACCACTTACATCCACACCTATGGAAAATTTGGAGTGACCAATTCATCTAAGCAGAAGGGTTTGGAGGTGGAAAGAATCTGAAGAACCTTGACAGAACCCACCCAGACACAAGGAGAAAATAGAAACTCTGCATAGAAAGGAACCAAAGTCAAAACCTTCTTGCTGTGAGGCGACAGCGCTACCCACTGCGCCACCTAGCCACCCATGAATTTGATCATTTACGTCAAAAGTAGATTAACAAAGCTATATCTTTAAAGTGTAAACACATTGCATGAAAGTTGAAAAATGTACTGTTATTTTTGCGAGCAGTACAAAAATTCCTCTACAAAAAAACAAGGAAAATTGGTGAACATTCCCAACCCTCTCTAATAGCAGGTTCTCGGGAATAAATAGGTATTAAAAACCATCTGCATAGCACGATAACATAAAAGTGAAGCAGGTTCTGGCACATCAGTTGTGTTATGTAAATAAAGGTCCGGCTAGACAACACATTCTGCTTTGCAGTAAGCCATTATGAATTTAGCTTAAAGGGACAGTAAAGTGAAATATATGTTATTCATTATCATGAAAAATAGAAGAAATTTTTTTTTTTAATATGTCTAGCATTATCCGTTTGGTCAAAAAAGCTTAAAATCTGCGCCACAGCGGCTTCCGCATTCAGTGGTCACGTGGTGGTCATACATCACTGGGGCCACACATAGCTTAGCAGCCATAAGAAACTGCAATTCTAGACGCAATTAACACCAAAGGTATCATGGTTACCTGCGCGGTGAATGGTTGTGTCAACAGAACAGCAAAAAGACACGACTTTCAAATAATTTCACACAGTCCAATAGTAATAAATGGCGGTTAGCTCAATGCTAACATAATATGAACAATCCCATTGACAGACGTTAGCATTTCTAGCGCGATACCTTCCCAGAAGGTATTCTAAAGAACGACAGGGCCTTTTCTTCGTGTCTTTTTGCTGTTCTGTTGACACAACCGTTCAACACACAGGTAACCATGATACTTTGGTGTTAATCGCGTCTAGAATTGCGTTGTTTCTTATGGCTGCTAAGCTATGTTTGGCCCCAGTGACGTATGACGCCCACGTGACCACTAAATGCGGAAGTTGCTGCGGTGCAGATTTTAAGCTTTTTTGACCAAACGGATGATGCTCCACACATAAAATTTATTTTTTCTTCTACTTTTCATAATGATGAATAACATATATGTCACTTAAAATTAACTTTACTGTCCCTTTAAACATTAGTAGGCAAGTAACAACCCCTGAGTACAGCCCTTTGTTACACATTGATAGGCGCGGTTTATAACATGTCAAAAATTAGAAATTTAAAAACCAGTGGCCAGTGAGCTGTAGAATTATTAAAGAATTACACATGTGCCAAATGACAGTGGACAGCAACAGGCCATAGTAACAGTCGATCCTGGCATCTGAGGCAGCTGCGTTGAAAAATATTAACATGACTGTCCTACTTGGGTTCTAAACAAACTCCTGAAACATTCACAGAACATGGAGGTCAAGGATATAAACTGGCTGCCGCTTCTACCGTATATGCTCACGTGACATGAATAATTTCAAAATGAATGCTGATGCGTGTTCCTGTCAACAAAACTGAGCCATACTCCATTCTAAATAAACTGTTTGGCTGATTGACACTATTACATAATAGACTCTCAAACTGTCTGGTTGTCAGCATATTGCTATCAAAGAAACTGCAATGCCTCCAAGAACCTGCTACTGGAACCCATCTAGATTGTCTGCAGCTGTGCATTTGGCATAACCATGACCAGGCTGTGGATCAAACGTATGTATCATAGCCCAGAACACTATTTCTGGTTAACAATCGCCACAATAAAACATTAGTTATGCAATGATTGGTTTAAGGGGTTTGCGGGGTGCATTACTGCTTACTGTGGTGTCTTTTTTTAAAACATGGGGTAACACAAATCAGATGTTTTCACAACCTCCACACTGGCTTCATGTTAATAATTCATGATATTATTAGGTATTGTATTACAGTAGGTGGTATACACATACACTGAACATTGTTTTACATCATACGTTTTTTAATGCGGTATTTGAGTAATTTGTAAATTAATTTCCTTTATTAGATTGACGACACTAGTTGACCTTTTAAAACAATATTAATGTTCAGTATGAAAACATGGTTATTTTTCATCTGTAAAAGTAAACACAAAACATCAAAACACTCTTTCAAGCACATGGAGTTATGAATGAAAGAGAAGAGTAAACAACTTTATCCTGAGGTGGTAGATCAGTACAATGGCTCTCTTGCACACAGCACAGCAAGATAATGACTGATAATATACTGGTTGTGCAACAGGTGCTTCCTCCACTGCCTTGTTGGGGCCCTGTCGATGTTACAGTACTTATTATCAGCCTCACTTTACCATTAAAGGGTCAGTTCAGAACACAACAGGGACCATTCCTGTCCCAATATACCGTAAAAACTCATCAGAGCCAACAACGTTGTTTGCGATGAATGTTACAGAAAATATTCTTAGACTTCAAAATGTATTTATATGGTTCCAATTCTGTGCTATTTTCAGTGACTGAATTATAGAATACATACTACAGTATCCAGAACCAGTGAATTGAAAAACAAGTAGTTCCACAACCTAAATATGGTTTCTATTCACCAAAACAAACACCAACAGAAATTGGAAAAACCCAATTCATCTTTGTGGCAAGAAATCTGGTACAGAAATATTACCAGCAGAAACACACCTAGTGTCAGATTATATCCATTTGGACCAGTTTATCCGTACTCAAAGCTGACATTGAGCTACTATTAAATCAGAAGATCTATAGAGGCATGTATCTAATATTCATGCATCTAATATTCATGCATTAGGGGATAGAGTAAAGTGCATGTACTCTTTGATCGCAATGTAGTTTCAGGTACGTCTGTGATGTTCAGTCTACTAGGAAGGCCATATGGAAGATAGAACAACAGCATTGTCAGTCCATATATGAACAGTATGAGCTTGACCATCCCATCACAACATCCTCCACCTTGACTACAAATAATAACCCTCTGGCGGACAATGCAGAATGTTTTTTACATTCTGCATTATATGACCGTAGGTGCGGGTATTTTTTTTTAATTTTTTTAAATTTCATTTACTGGTTTGATCCCCGAATGGAAATTAAGAAAATTATGGTCACTCATTTATTTTTTTATTTTTTTATTCAGTTTATTTTCTTCTTTCCAGACCTGTTATTACAACAGATTTCACTTTCATCAGTGTTGAAACATCATCAACAACATCCGGAAAAAAAAAAAAGGGTTGACGGGTAGAAGCCGTTGGCTAGTAAGGTTCCCGTCCCCCAAATCAACAACATCTCTCTCATTGCAGCACATTGTCAACCAATTCATACATTGCATGTCACAAATCAATTTCAATTATTCTATTCTGGTACATTGTTGTTTTAATCCGTCCATTCAGTCCAATAGGCGTGTATCTTTGCACACGTCTTTGTCAGTTCTTAAGAAGCAGTCATAACATCTTACATGTGCTCATTTACTGCCCAAAGGTTACAGTGACTTTTGTTTCACAGGCATGAGAACATGAAGTTTAATTAGCCATAACAGTGCAGTCCTTTAACCATCATTTACGTCAGAAATATAACCTTGCAAAATCATGTTTTTAAATGCTTTTTTAAAGGCAGTTATAGTTCCAACACTCCTTATTTCATTATCCAGTTTAATCCAATTTTTGACGCCAGTGAACGATAATGAAAATGTTTTTAATGTTGTTCTTGCTTTCTTCTGTATAAATGCAGTGTTTTCTCTTAGTTGGTAATTGTATTCATTAATCTGTATTTGTGATTGTATATTTTGAGGTATCCACTAAGTCATTCTGAAAATACACCTGTGCCTACCTGCATAAAAGATATAGCTCGGGCCTTAACCTTACCATGTTAATTTACAGTTTGTAGAATGCTACACAATTAACTATGTCTAAAAATATCACTAAAGGGCTGAAGAAGTAAAACATGGGGGTTACCTTATAGGGGTGGTCATAACATGAGGTTGGCAGTACACTGGTATGTACAATAGGATGTGCAATATACTGTATTTGTGTGTGCATTACTGTTCCATTGTGTAAAAAATTGCTTTAATAAGCATTGATAAATATGTGCAATAAGATTTATTTTTGTCACACGTTTGGTACTTTAACGGACAGTTGTGGTGAAACATTTTGAGGACGGTACACCCAAGAAAGTGCAGCAAGCACCAGGGCGATCTTGTGGGATTGGGGCATCACCATCACATTACTGTACATTAAAAACAGACTGATATTCTTGATAAGGTAAAATGTTTGGATTGCTGTGGACTGGAATGTAGTCATTTTCACTGATGAATCCTTTTTCTGTTTTTTTGGGGCATCCAAAAAAAAAGCTTGACTTGAGAAGAAATGGTAAGCGCTTCCATCAGTCCTGTGTCATGCCAACAATCCTGTGTGGGACTGCTTCTAAGCGAAGGATGTGGGCTCAACCAAAATTTTGCCTCAGAGCACAGCCATGCATAAAAAGTAGTACGAAAACATCCTCGGAGAACAACTTCTCCCAACCATCTAACAGTATAGTGATGAACAATGCCAATTCCAATATCATGGAGCAGCTTACCATTATTTCATTGATGATCCCTAAAATAAGTGGCTCAGGGAAAAAAACCAAAAAAACCAAAAACTTAAATCTTTTGGATCCATGGCCAGGAGACTCTCCAGTCTTTAGTTAAATTGAGAATTTGACAATGAAGAAGCACTTGGAGAACTAACAATTCCCAAATTTTGACAATCTTTAAGCATTGATTATGCAATAATTGGGTGCTATCAGTCAAGATATGACCCAGAAGTTAATTGGCAGCATTCCAGGCAAAGGTCTTGAAAAAGATAGCTCAACACTGCAAATATTGACTATTTGCATGAGCTCAATTTCTCAACAGAAGCCTTTAAAGTTTAACAAATCCTTGTAATTATGCTTAAGTATACCAGAGTAACACTTGACAAAAAGATTTAAAAACACTGAAACAGCAAACTTTTTGAAATCTAATACTTGTGGACACGAGAGGACGTGACAAATACCCAATATTGTCAATTCAAAAGCAACAGTGTTAAAAGGATTACTATAAATGTCAACAAAGAAGAGTGATGTAATTTGGTACTGCAGTATGTTATTATGCTGTCAGTGGGTACAACAGTTCCAACAGTTCAGACCATTTTTTACTTGTGATTTCATATATCCAGCCAATGTCAATACCAGTAGTTTCTCAGCAGGCTCAGGAACAGCTCAAAATAGTTTATGTCTACCATGCCAGCAGTAGCTCAGTCCAGGGTGGCTGGTTCAAGACCAGCACAGACCAAAAGTAAGGAGTGTGAAGTGGCAGCTGGAGAGGAGCCAGTTCAGTACTGCCAAAGTGCCCTTGAGCAAGGCACCCCCTCTTCCCTTCACTCGACCATATCTTTGTCTCTCCCCAATCTACATGCTTACAGGCCTTTTGTGTGTGTGTGTGTGTGTGTGTGTGTGTGTGTGTGTGTGTGTGTGTGTGTGTGTGTGTGTGTGTGTGTGTGTGTGTGTGTGTGTGTGTGTGTGTGTAAAAAATAAAAATAATTCCCCAACGAGGATCTTTAAAGTAGAAAACAAAAACAAAAACAGGGGGGGGGGCAACTGCAATTGTGATGATCTGGAGAAATGTTTTAATTCTGTGGAAAATCACCTTGACAGAGATTTAAAATATGGAGACAATATGTCCCCTGGTGCCTGACGAATTTCCTCTTGTGTCACAGTCAAACTATTGGCGTTGACCTGAAGCCAATTAGAGAAGGAGCGTTATTTTTAGGTCAAAATGTATGTAAGTGTAAATAAAAAATGCAAAATGGAACACCTACATATATAAATAATAAACCACAATGACAAACTTACTGTATCACCTCAGGATTGAAGCATGTGCACTCTGTAGTGTACTGTGGCTTGATTTCATCCTGTGTATTCCCATTTCCTGGTGAACTCATTCTGCATTTCAGGATGGAAAGTCCTGCTTGCTTGACAGCTCCAGCTTTGTTTCCTGATGTGTTTAGCTTCACTGGCACACTAAGCATTGATTACTCGTGTGGATCTTCCTGAAAAACACATGATCCCATTCTCTCTCCATTGCTGGAACAAATACTGCTATCTGGAATGCAGTGTTTAGATAATCTCTCATAGTTTTGCAAACATCATAAGACCGACGTGCGGCACGCCACGTCTTGTTATAGTCACTCGTATCAATACATCAAGTGACACAATAAGGCTGAATTCCTCCATCTGTTTGTGGTTTTGTACAGGCCATACAACTGACTAACCAAAGGTACTGATTATGGACAGTACATTTATGCTTTATCATAATTTGCTTCTTCAACCTGTTGAGAGAACAAGAAGAATGACTGCAAATTGCAATAAGAGCGATTTTTTTTCTCTAATGAGGTGAGTCTGAATCGAAACCCTGAGGCTCAAATACTGAGAGCTTTCTTCTGAGGCAATAATTCCCCATTTGTACTCAGGTTCAACAGTTCAATAAACAAAATAAAGTGACAACAGTTTACAAGTTTTCTGAACTCCACCATTTTTCTCAGTAGTGTGAGCCACATTCCTCATTACAGCAGGGAATTGAAGAGAAGAGAGGCTTTCAAGAAGTCAAAGTTCCAGACACGAGATATGACACTAATGTTTACAGTCTGGTCAAGGCAGGTCAAATTCCTTCATTGGGGGAAATTAGGCCCCAGGGGGACATTTTTTGAATGTTTTACCAAAACAAGTAAGGGTGTAATTGGCATTACACACACAATCCCTCGGTCGGTTGTGATGCCGTAAACTTTAACAAGTACAGAACAGTACTCTTATGTATTTTATGTATTTGTATGTATTTACTACACTGTTGGAAAACAAAACTCACTATAACTCAGCATTTATTCCTAAGCTTTCTCTTGCCAGCTAGCTTTGACTGATGATGATGATGATGACGTATCACTCATATGTGTTGGCAGATCCAGATAAATTTTTTGTGTAGCTATACCTACCCTCCTTTAAGTGATTCAGTATGGTAAATGCATTTAGTTGCTCTTAACATTGATTATTGGAGCCTTATAATTTTGACACCGATGTCTCTTCCCCTCTTTGTTGAAGTCCTCATTACCTAATATCATGATCTCAACCTGGATCTAGTTGTACATAGTAGTGGATCTTCATTAGGTGTCCATGACCATGTGTGTTTATTTTGACGGAGAAAAAAAATAATCCACTTCTGTATCTGGAAATCAACTCTTAACTTGGCCAAGATCCACACCTAGACAAATTTGAATCCAAGTCAACCGACAACGTTATAGGATATGAAACAAATCATCAACTATTTGTGATCCCATAACCGCTTCCAACACATGAGGGGTGTTCAAGAAAGAAAAGAATACTATCTATCTATCTATCTATCTATCTATCTATCTATCTATCTATCTATCTATCTATCTATCTATCTATCTATCTATCTATCTATCTATCTATCTATCTATCTATCTATCTATCTATCTATCTATCTATCTATCTATCTATCTAAGTCCCTAAAAACACCTGTTTCATAACTCGATTACACCGTTCAACCTGAGTGGCAGATTATTAACTACATGCCAAAAAAAGTATTCAAACCAGAAAGCACAAACATCATGGACATGTCACTGGCAACATCTAACCGATAACCATCTTATTCTCTTCACTGACCACAGTTCACCCAAAGTTTACTGAGAATGAAGAGAGCAAATCTGCTTTAAACTCAAGTAAAAGGCACTGCATCTGTTATCCAGATCTAACTGACAACAACCATGTTCATGAAAAAGGAACACAAGCAAAACAAATCAACTGCAGTGACAAAATCCTCGAAAAATATCTTTTATTTTGTTTGGCACCCGCAGTAAACACTAGGATTCCTTGAACAATGGCATTCTCCCCCACTCTCAGATTCCCCTTTGAGCTGAAAAACATCTGGACATAAAAGGTTTAAAAGCAGATTTGACTGACAAGTCCAAGACTTATTTTCCATATCACAAATTTGGAGCCACCTGAGGTGGACATTAGTATCATGAGTTAGACACTGCCCTATGACAGCCTTTAAGATCACAGAAAGAAGAGTAGCAAGCTGCAGTAAGCTTTTGTCCTAACCTTCTGCAATTTGGGTTAGGGTTTACCACTAACCACCAGTTAGGCGGTAATGAAGTCTCAGTGGAGCTGTGGAAGGATGGGAAAGCGGTAACCAACAGGTCTTAGTGTGAAACACTGTCTGTCCACTCTGTCAAGCAAAGACACTAAAGAACCAAAAGGAAACTGAAGAAAAACGTGCTCATTATTGGAACCATTTTCTTCAAAATTCAAATAACCGGGGTGGTCAGCAGTCAGAGAAGCAGCCGTATTTGCCTCGCCCCTTTAGCCCCTGATGGGAGCAGAAAACCCACGACTACCATTGTTCAGAGTTGCGGAATCTCGCCCACGGCTGTAGAAAGAGAGACTGGAGACAGAGCCATCTGAACACCAGGCAGACTCACCCCTGTTTTTTTCACTGCCATGCGCCTCAGGCTAAATGTCACAAGCCTTTAAAGTTGAGTACAGGCCACCTTAAGACTTTGTTAAAAAAAATAATAAATACATAAAAACTGAAGAAACAATCTAATCTAATCACCAAGTACTTTGTTTAACAATGTCTCATCCAGGTAATGATATAAATGCAATCACTACTCAAAATGAAAGGCTGTTAATATTTTGTATTCTCTGGAGTTTGACTCATCAACTGATGCTCTGCACTGAACCTCAGGTTTGACCTTTTGGCTGTAAATTCAACATTCAGTTTCCAATCATAAACCCCCATTAGCAGGACTGAGTGAGGCTGATTGCTCTGCAGAGATTCAGATTATATTTAAATATACTGTACTATTAAATCAACAACAGATTTTGAGTGGTTGTTATTAGAGGAGGCATTTTGTGGTCCTGCTGGGAAACTAGATGATGGTAGAGACAGAAGGGGTGAGTTTGTTTTCTGCTGGCAACATTTAATGGACTGACCCACATGTCCAAAAGTCAACTTTTCAGTGTTTTGGAATGTTCTGACCTTGTGGGCATAGTTGTCAAGACATCCCTCTTCACCCAAACACGTATACACACAAAAGGCCAAATGAAACACAAACAGGAACAGCTATCCACTGCCATCAGTACATATTGTTGTGTTCTGTCAACATGCTGTTTGAGAAATCCTAAATCTTAAATTATCTTTACGATCTAACTAATATTGTCTGAATATTGTCTGAATGTTATGGACAAGCAGAGGGAAAAAGAAGTTTAATTATTTTCAGGCAAGGATTTATTACTGCTTATCACTTAATCCTAGCAAAACACTTTTTGACTGTCTTGACAAGTAATGAATGAAGGAATTTTCATAAATAGAATGTTATGCATGAAGTTTAATATGAAGATAACGGTTGTTGTAATGTACTGTACTGTATTCAATCTGTGCTTTGGAGTTAAAAGTCAGTATTCAAATGACTTGTAGTAACATCTGTGTATTTGATGGGTGTTTCACAGTTTTTCTGAAGGCATGACGTCAGTTGAAACACGATCAGCTCAATCTGTTTTTAAATCACCCAATTTGTTTTATGTACCTCTTTTATTAGAGGCAACAAAACATATTAAACAAAAGCCTTCCTGTCATAAACTCGAGAAATATAACTTCAACCACGTCAAAATACAAAACATGACAGCTAAATTAAAGTGACGTTATCACTTATAACATGGAACTCAGTGTGCAGAAATTGGTATAAATTGCAAAACAAATTTGGCCAGGACCCATAGCAGCAGTTACAGTCGTATTAGAATAATATATTTAAAAAATGTTAATCTAGTTTTCTTAGAATGTGAACTTTATATGTGTAATTAATATATCTCATTACACAAAAAGAATCTAATGTCTGTCACATACAACTCGGAAATACGATAATATGTTGTGACATAATTTTAATATCATTCACATGCTTTAATTACTGACCAAATGGTTCTTGGAATTGAAAAAACTTCAAATTTAAAAGGCCGTATTATAGATAAAACTGAGTGTGATAAGCGTCATGACGATCACTTGACAACGGTGCATGAGGTTCTATTTGTTTGCCTAGTCTAGCTGCAAACCCATGTGATTTGTAAATCAATACCTCAGCATAAAAGATCAAAGGATTCACCAGAGTCACGAGGTGGGCACTAAAACCCACAGCAAACCAAAATTCAATACATGACCAAATTGGAACGTAGCTTCAAGCTCCTCTGTCGTTATCAGGTATGGTTTGATAAAAGCAGAAAATTCTAGCCTCACAGTAAAAATGAGTTCTGAGTGAATGGATATCATTTTTTAAAGAATTACTGACTGCTGATATCCCGCTTATTATTTCCTAAATGAAGCAAAATGACATCCATAACATTTAATTCTTGGGCTCAAGTTTGTACCAAATGTTGACTTTTCAATGAGATACTTCTGAAAATGGGAAAGGATGGACAATCCAGACATGCTATCAGTGGTGTGGAGGTGCAAAAAGCTTTCAGCCTGATAGTATATAATCCCATAAAGTTACTCTTTAATGTTATTTCCTCCGGGATTAATAAAGTAAGTAAGTAAGTAAGTAAGTAAGTAAGTATCTATCTATCTATCTATCTATCTATCTATCTATCTATCTATCTATCTATCTATCTATCTATCTATCTATCTATCTATCATGGTATAGATTAATAGATTTTGTTCTCAAATTCAGTGGAGTTTGCATTAGTAATGCACTACTCAACTCTTCATACCTCCTCAAACCTCTGTTTGTTTATTGTGTACCATTAAGATGAACAGGAGGGTGAGGTGATGGAAATCTACTACGTGAGCGAAGCATTGACCTTCATCTAAAACTTGGCGTCTATAATAGATGAAGATTTGAGTTGGGTCCTATCATCATCACTTGCCTGAAAGAGATTGAAAACACATTTTTCCTCGCACAAGTTGTAAACGCTTTTTCTTGGTGCATTCCTCATCTGTGGTTATTTAGTTTGCTGGGGGTCTGCTGTGACCGCAAAATGCTTTCCGTTCTCGTCTTCATCCATGGCTTTCTACAGATGTGTTTCTTGGTGTTTATAAATGAGTCATTTTCTTCATGATCGAGTTGAGACAATCTGCAACTAATAATGGTTTACATACCAGGTCAAAACGGAGCCAAAATTCAAATTGCTTAGTGAGTCCGTTAAACAATATGGTGTATCTTAATTAAAACTTCAAAGTTGGAATTCCAGTCATTTGGCTTTTGACCAAAGTTTGTCACACATCACATAGTAGGAAAGAGCCCCATTTTCCATGTCCCTGTTTGGGGTGCTTTTTCATTGAAGACAGTGATACTCACACACACACACATATACTTGTGTCTCAGAGGAATACACTGTCAGGGGTCAAGCAAACATGAAAGATTGTACATGATGACTCAAAAACAGGTTTGCCATTAAATGCATCCTCTCCTTTCACTACTGGCTTAGTGCCTTCAATGAGAAAGACGTGTTAGTGTCCCTTTAAACACTGAGGATTGTAGTATGTCTCTATTTCAGTCCATGGTGACACATAAGGAAGAAACATTGGGGGACCACTTCAGCATGATGGAGTAAAAAATATTCACACACCCAGTCTGACACAAAATAATGGTATGCAGGATATCTGTGGCATCTGGAAACACTAAAGTAATAGTTTTTATTAAATTTGCAGCTGTGTTTCTATATTTTAACTTATGAAACCAGGACAGGATGCTTCAGGGATGATGTCATTGATGATAATGCTGATGAATTCCCCCATTCCAGTTACAGAAAAGTTCAGATCAACCCAAAAAAATTCCCTCCAGAATACGAATTTACAATTTGTCAGGAAAAGTCACAAATTAGTTTTTATAGTTTGTTTTTTTTAATTTGCTGGTTTTGATGAAAATTTTGTTTTGCTGCAGGCCTCACCACTGCTTATCTCAAAAGCAGTAAAACAATGAGACACACACTTGATGGCCACCAACAGACTCAGTGTGCTCCACAGGAAGACGCCTGCATGCCATTCAAACCACCCACTCACAAACAGAATGTCAATTTTCTGTTGGAATAACAGCTTCATTTTTCTTCAGTTGCTTTAGAGATACCACTTCCCAAACAAAACTCATGATATAATAATGTTCTCTGACCAGGCCAGCACAGAGCCAAAGACTCCAGCTGCAGCTATGATAAATCATGGACACGTATTATCCATCATTAAAGACAAACAAAATTATTCAAGTAATGTATTCCCAACTGACATTTGATGTTAAGCTTGGAAAACTGCAAATACAAACAACAATCTTTGTCTTATGATTCTGTCACAATGGAAAAAAAGCAATACTGCATCATCTGAATGCTGAAGGTCTCCTGATGTTTGGATTAGCTGCTTGCATTTATCTCAGCTTATGAAATATATCTGATGTAGACTTGTAAACTTTATTAAACAGGCGGATGCAATCATTTTTCATTTACATACGAGAGATTTTTCACTGGCACTCACTCATTCCAGTGCCTTATCCCCTACTATGACTGTAAACAGGAATAAAGATGCAGATACTCCTTTTCTACATAACAGCACATTTTCTCTGATACCGTTTGTGATAATTAAAACTAATTCAGCAATTGTTACTGAATCTTTAAAAAAACCACATTATTATTAATCATGAAGATCTGATCATGGAACAGCTTTTTCTGATGATGTCAGGGCAGGTGGAAATGAGCACCACAGCATTTTCTTGACTGCAAAATAATCAACAGCCCAATTGTTTCTCTTGTTTAGCATCTGTCTAGCACAGCACACAGTAGCCTCCATACAATCCGGCTACATGCTGTCACGCTCAAGATAATAGCATAAATGGTAACACAGATTTCTGGGCACGGGTTTACTTTTGCAGAGCATTTTCATTCATTAACAGCAACATCTCCTGCTGTCCAGTAAATTCTCCCTGTGATCATGAAAAGGGGAAATCTGCTCCTTTTAAGCATCCTGTTTTTGTTTTGCTGTTCTTTGCAAACAGAATGTGGCTATAAACCTTGACAATAAAAATTTTACAATTGTAAGGTTTAAAGAAAGATGAACAGTCTGTGCTTCTGCCTGTTTACTATGACTCTACTATTGCTGTTTATTGTTTGATGAACAGAAGTGTGTGAAGGACACTTTCTACTGATTGAGTACTGAGTAGAGATCCCAAGTTTTTCTGTTTTCTATGCTTACAGGCTGTCAAAACCAGTTTGCTTAGTCGTCAAAAGCTTATCTGAAATAGTCACTGTCAATGAACAGTAAGAGATATAACACAGGCACCGTTGTCCTGTGCAGTACGATGCTGTTAATTGCTAATGTTTTCCCAGAGATTGGCAGTTTTTTCAAGTACTTATAAGCACAGTTTTGCCCATGTAAGGGTACAAGGCTGGCTGTCAGACCCCCCTCAATCACTCTCTCTACTGAAGAGTTTTACAGACAACAACGAGAAGCAGATAACGAACTGGTCATCATGTAACAAATGATCCTGGAGGAAGAGGTTTCCAATTAGTGAGCGTTTGAGTAAACATTCATTAGGAATTTATCTCAGACAGGAAATGCCAAGAGAGCTCCAGATGGCAGCGCGTTTTCACAACATGAAAATTCCTTTGGGGGTATTTTTAGCATTGCTATGTGACACAAAAATGCTTTAACCGGTATAAGACAAAATATTTCTTATTAAAGATAAGTTTTATTAGTATCAAATCAAGAAGTTGGTAGTTAGAGAGGAATGTCAAATGCAGGGTACTAACCAGAAAAAACACTCCAGTTGTGAACTATGTACAGGTAGACTATCAGTCAAAATAATGATGAAACATTCAAATGCCGGTTCACACTCAATTCCAAACTCTTCAAACAGTGATCAAATCCTGAAAACGAATTGGAGGAGGATGAGAATCAAGAAGATGTGTCTTTGTGGAAGCAATTCTTCCGACACACCCAAACATGAATGGTTGTGATTTTTCTCAGTATTAATTGTTTTATATTCTATGGTGAGCTTACATGTTTGTATTTTTTTAAAGGTTCCTGTCTTGACAGGTAAAGACTGAGTTTGGTGACAAAAATGCACCAAATCCTCATTTCATTAAAAATACTGTGAGATAACACACCTGTTCCAAATTGACCGTAGGTGTGTGTGTGTGCTTGTTTGTTTGTGTCTCTGTGTGGGGTCGCACTCGGAGTGTCCCCCAACTCACGCCCAAGCCTGCTGGGAACGGCTCCAGCTCCCCGCGACAGCGGACAAAGCAGTAGAAAATGGATCGATGGCTACTGTGAGAAAAGTATTTTAATGTTCTGCCAGTAGAAAAATTCAGATGGATTTTTTTAATGTCAGCCGTTAAGTACTGTACACTTGTTCCCGTGCTTCTGTTCGGGAGTTCAACCCTATGCAATTGTTGAAGTCCCCAGCAGGTAACAAAGTAACTTTGCTGTTGACACTCACCATTTCCACCCCTTGAGGAAAGGCCGTTCCCTCCCAGTCCTTCTTGGGGAATCGCTGGATGATCTTTCCACATCCCTCCCCTGAACCTGGAGATAAAAAGACATGAAAATCAGTCAGTCAGTGTACTGTAGACAGCTTCATAGAATGCAGAGTTAGTCATCTAGTGTACCAATAATGAGACAACACATCATAAATGAATGAATGACATAATCAAAATTACGGTAAATGTGTACAAAAACATGCCGCAGGGCAAGAATAATTTTTACATTAACAATTAATGACATTAAATTATTGTGTCATCATTCTATGCTAATACAGAAGGTTGGAAAATAACTGTGGGCTATTTCTCAACCCTTTCTATCACATTTAACGCAGAATATCCAGTCACATGACTCTATTTCAGCAAAATATGTAAAACATGAGCTGGTTTGGTTAAATCAAACAATATCAAAATATCACCGTTGTTATGCATTAAAACCTGTATTTACATTGAATTTACAAATTACCATAGAGATAAACGTTTATAAATGTTTACATTTTCTATTTCTATTAATGTCAGGACAGTGTAATGTTGCTCCCGGGCGGAGATAAGATGCACAACAACAACAACGATGAGACAGCCTACAGAAATGAGGTGGGCCTCCTGGCTATGTGGTGCAAGGACAACAATCTCCATCTGAATGTGGAGAAGATGAAGGAGATTGTTGTGGACTTCAGGAGAGCACGCTCCCAACATACTCCATTAACCATCAACGGTGCTGCAGTGGAAAGGGTCAGTAGCACAAAGTTCCTGGGTGTGCACATCTCCGAGGACCTGTCCTGGAACCGCAACACCGCATCGCTGGCCAAAAAAGCCCAACAATGCCTCTACTTCCTCCGCAAACTGAGGAGAGCAAGAGCCCCACACCCCATCATGCGGACTTTCTACAGAGGCACCATTGAGAGCATCCTAACCAGCTGCATCACCGTGTGGTACGGCGCCTGCACCGTTTCCTGCCGTAAGACCCTGCAGCGCATTGTGAGAGCAGCTGAAAAGATCACTGGTGTCTCTCCCCCTTCCATCACAGACATTTACAACACCCGCCTCACCCGCAAAGCCATCAGCATTGCAGGTGATCCCACCCACCCCTCTGACAGCCTTTTCAGCCTGCTGCCATCAGGTAGGAGACTTCAGAGTCTGCGGGCCAGAACCAGCAGGCTCAAGGACAGTTTCTTTCACCAGGCGGTCAGGAGGCTCAACTCCCTCCCTGCTCTGCCCCCTGCCACAGCTCTGAACTCTACCCACACCCTGCTCTGCCCCCTTCCCAGCACCTGACTACCTAGCTCTCCCTCCCCCCGTCAACTCAGGGACTGCTCACACGTCACTTCCTGTGACGTGTGTTGCACTGCCTGTGTTATACTGCCTGTGTTGTCCTGTCTGTGTTGCACTGCCTGTGTTGCACTGCCTGTGTTGTACTGCCTGTGTTGTCCTGCCTGTGTTGCACTGCCTGTGTTGCACTGCCTGTGTTGCACTGCCTGTGTTGTACTGCCTGTGTTGTCCTGCCTGTGTTGTCCTGCCTGTGTTGTCCTGCCTGTTGTACTGTCTGTGTTGTACTGCCTGTTGTACTGTCTGTGTTGTACTGCCTGTTGTACTGTCTACCGTGGGTCAGAGAAGACTGCAATTTCATCTGTGCTGTATGTCATGCATATATGGTACATTTGACAATAAAGCTGACTTTGACAAAACAGCAGCCTGACATTTACATGTACGCAATGAACAGCACCATGTAAACAGCAACAATTGACTATTTTTGACAGACCGTATCCACTAAAGATTTTTCGAGATGATTTAAATATGCAAACTATGATTTATGCAATGTAGACTGTGTTTAAAGGAGAGCAAATACAAAAATAAAATGTTGTTCCATGTCAAAGTTCAATGTACCCTTTAAGTCATTTTCAAGGAAAACTTCATATGCCAGTGTTGATCAATGATAAATACAAACAAGTTAACACGTTTTTATAGTGCACACTTCTACATTTACCGTAGTTAAAACCACACTCATATTACTCATCACCACATTACAAATACATCTAACTTGCCAATGGCACCAAAGCAGAGCTCACTGACTCAAAACGTGTTGAATCGATCATAGATATGTGACACCTAACGACAGCTGGATCCTGATGTGCAGCAGGTGTGTGAAGCTACACTGATCTGAGGATGTCCATCGAACGCTCCATTATTTAAAAAACTCCTTCATAGATTTCCCAAAGGGTACCGCACAGCCGGGTCTTGCAAAACTCTGTAGTCTAAATTGGATGCAGTAATTCATGTCATCAAGAGCACAAACACAACAGGGTTTTTATTTAGGAGTTCACGTATGACCGCAGCATTCTTATTCCGGCAATCTGGAAAGCTAATAAATGAAAAATTTATTTCACGTGCCAAAAACAGCACATTCAGGTCAAGCAACACTGTTGTCTGATTTCACCTCAACGCTATCTTGAACTCTTTGTGACTATTTGACATTTGGGAACACTTCTGTTTTTCAGCCAACGGGAAATGATCTCTTATCAAGAGAGTGGAAGACAGAAATAGAATACATCTGTTCCATATCTTGAAATTCTTGCAAATACCGATAAAGAAACATATGGATGGGTTTTTTGAGGAAAACAAAAGCCCACACTGCAAATTAAAATCATTCCAGCCAGATACTAGTTTATTGCTTGCTCTCCCCATTAGGGTTGCACAATATGTGCTGGATACCATTAATGTTAAATATAATTTTAAAATGAACCAATGTAGTTCCAGGAACTGACAGGCAAATAGCTTTTAATAACTTAACATGCAACACTCAAATACAACGGCATTTGAAAAAGTGTTATTCAGCTGAGCACCATTTGGGATTTAAAAGAATGGCAAGAAACAAAACCCAAAGCACAGCACGAGTATCTCCAAGGTGCTGGTAGTCACAGCAAACAAACCATGAGTTTCTGCTGCAGCTAGCCAGACCAGTGGTCCTTCTGACTGACAACAGACATGTACAGTATAGTTTACATGTAGAGATACTTGTGTATGAGACCAATGTTGTAGCCATGACTGTTTACAATTCAGTGCTTTTCCCTTGTCTTAACCTGAAATAACCAAATGCCATGAGACAGCAGACTCTGACCTACTTCCAGGGGAGGTCAGGGTACCCTGAAAGTAGTACCTGACAAGTGCAAAGCTTTGACCTTTCAGGGTAGGTCAAAGCTATGCACTAGCTTTGACCATAGATCAAAGCTAGTAAATAGGTAGATCAAAGCATTAGCTTTGCTCTATGGTCTTTACTGGCCTTCTCCCATGTTTTTCTATCTCATCCGGTTCATGAGTGTACAAAAGTTGAAATTTGACTTTGACCTAGTTTTCTCAAGGCGAAGATTATCATCTCATTTTCATCCCCTTTGTCGCCCGAGTAATGTGCTTTTTGTTTCATCTTTCTATCTGCAACGTTTGCGAAGATATTTGGTGGACTAAAGGACGAACACTGACAATTACAATACATCACAGCTTTGAAGCGGGATGTAAAAATCCAAACATCATCAAAACATGAGCAGCACGCAAAGCACTCAAGCTGATTGCCTACACCTTCTCTAAATCTAGACCTAATTAATCACAATGAGGTTCTTAGACCCAGGTTGGGATGGGTGTTGTCTTAGCTGAGGAGTGTGTATACTTGTTGGTAAAGAAAGGAGCTGGATGATGGTTATGCGCTTACTTTTGTTCACCTGTAACGGTGGATTAAAGCGTCTTCAGACAATATGGGAATTCTTGATAGTAGAGTACTTCCTTGGAGACTATAAGGCTTTTTGGCTCCTCTAATTGAAATCACATGCTTCGAGTGCTTCAAGTTCAAATTTTCAACCACGGATGGAATAAAGCAAAAAATTCCTCACATTCCATGAGGCTGCACTCTTGTATTAAAACAAGACATACTTTCAAATACTACCCCCCTGATAGCTATAAAGAACCCCAGTGGAGGATAATAGAACCCAGGCTCGAATAGGAACATGTTAATTTGAACATCCGCTGGCAAACATGAGGGGAGCCAAGTAAAAAAAAAAAAAGCAATTTTTTTTTATTTTTTGAAAGAATGCCACTGAAACAACGAGAACAAAGACTATGGAGGCCAACATCATGTGTGCACTTAAAATCATGGCTCATTTCCAACAGCAGAACTTGTGTGTTTTACATGGGATGTTTCTGTCAGTTATGTGTTTATCAGGTTCATGATAAACACAAAAACATGTAAAACCAGTCTTTTATATAATAACTATAGACTAGCGCAGTCTGTGAACAGATACCACCAAATCCACTAATTCTTACTGAGGCTTGTAGCAAATTGTAGTCCATGAAACACATTGAACACATCATTGTGAAAAATCAGTCAGATATAAAAATGTCAAACCTCATTAGTAGCATAAAACAAAACAAAATTGTACACATTGTTTTCACCATCTACTTTCTCTGCTGATTATGTTTTACATCCAGAAGAAAAAAAAGACAAAACACACAACTGATCCCCGAAAAGAAAGCGCTCATTGACTTGAGTCTAGTAACCAGAAGGCAGAATCTTTTACTTGAAGCCTCGCTGCTGTACGAGGTCACAACCTCTTTGGAATCTGGGCTGTAACATTAAAAAAAACCATCATGTCCCCCTTGTTTCTCTGGCTTTCATCACTGAGTAACTTGTTTTTAATGGGAATGGAGCCTATACTGCAGTGATAACATGACTTTAGATTTTTAAACTTGTACTAGCTGAAACATGATTGATCAGGACATGTGTACAAAACAAAAAAAACCCATTACTTAATTGCATAAACTGTGTAATTAACATTCCCTCACAAGTGGGCCATTATTACATATCAACATACAAATAAATTCAAATATCTAACAATAGCACAAAATTGAATGTGTACAATTTTGTATAATGCCCTGGCCAGAATGTTAGAGGCAAAGAGACTTACAGATGTCAACAATTCTATAGTATATAGCATGCACAGTTACGTCTGCCTCCCCTATGCCCAGTACATAAACATGTGGAATTGTTCTTCGGAGAATCTCTCAGCACTGAGAAATCAAATACCTCCGCCAATGCCATTGTCACCAAAGCCAATTGGGAAACAGCGTTTCTGCGTAAAAAGAAACTCCTGACACAATCCTGAGGCTGGGAACTGAAAAAATAATGAAAAAATATTGGTCCAGTTCACTGTTTCCCACAAGTACATATCCGGCTATCTGCCAGAGCCTGTCTACATGACCTTGTCACGCAGGAAGACATCGATTTGTTTACATACAAACTAGCATGTATGGCTAAAATCACAAGATTATGAAAAGAAAATGACCTACAGTAAGGAATATCAGGTTGCATGTCATATTTGACCAAATATTTATGACAGCGCAATGTCAATTTTTGACAGACAATACAGTCTGTCATACCTTGAGTAATTATCCAGCATTAGTAGCACCTCCTAGCACCTCCAGTACAAGCCATACAGTAATGGAGCATTTTTAAAAACATGTTATCCAAAGTGGTTCAGAATAAAAATCATACCAAACAAAACTATGATAAAAACATTTACATACAGTATATATATATATATATATATATATATATATATATATATATATATATATATATATATATATACATATATATATATATATATATATATATATATATATATATATATATATATATATATATATAAATACAATATGTAACAAAAAATACAGACACAAAATCCACAACAGGAGCGTCTCAATGCTAAAGAATAAAAATGCTGGATCTGAGGGAATCATTACAGGGTGAAGATCTGATAGATGTGGATGCTGCTCCACACTCTTGGGGCTACAGCAGCAAAGGCACATTCACTACCGAGTTAATTGTTCTAATCTCACCACAGCATTCTGGACCAACTTTAAATGACCGAATAATCTCAGTTTACAATAAACTACACAAGAGTAAAGACATGGGTAACCTTTGTAAGGTGTTTGATTGAGTGGAAAGACTTGATTTTAACAATGGAAAAAGCTAGCTTTTACTGCTGCAATGATCTACATGTCAATTTTAGGGTGGAGTCAAACATTGCATCAACATTTTTAACATGGTTTAACAAGAGTGGACAGGTTACCTAGACTTTTCAGAACTGACTTAATAAGAGTCAGAAGTGACAAGCAGAGGAATCTTTCATGTTTTCATTAAGCTGTAGGAAATAATGAGTCATCAAGCATTATACTTAATTCAAGGTTGCCCACAAGACTCATATATACCAGGGCTCAAAACTGCAACCATTTTGGTCGCATATGCACCCAAACTTTAATCAGTGCGACTATTAAATATATTTGGGAGCACCGGTGCGACTAGGGGAAAAATCTGGTGCGTCTTTTTTTCCCTCTTCTCTCTCACTTTTTCTGTCTCTCCATAGAGCAGGGGTCACCAAATGGTGGACGGTTCTGTCCGGACCTGTGACCACTCCATGATAAATTCACGAGAGTAGACTTTCTGAATGCTACGTGGTCTGAACACGTAGCATGAAATAAAAGTGGTAACATGAAGCACCACTACGAAACAAAGCACAGATCTTTTGCGCAGAATTATCCCCTGAAGTCTGAGCTGAGGGCAAAATGACCAAGAAAATTGTATGTGATGTATGTGAAGACCTTTGTATGTGAAGACCTTACTTTTTGCAACTCAGGTGACCCTGTCAAGGAAGTTCTGCACACCTCACTGCAGCTGATGCAGCAGCATGGCTTCATAGCTGAGGCTGGTATAGTTGACTTAAAATCTATCAGAGGAGGAAATCTTCTCCACCTCATCCACCGCTTGCTACTCAAAAGGAAGCAGGTAATCTTCTCAAGACCACTCAACCCCCACGTTTCAGAGACGTGCGTTTCAGTAGCTAACTCCACATCTGCCTAAAGGGCTATGGCCACTTTATTGACAATTTTGCAGCTTATTTAAACAGTCCTTGGTTTTTTAAAAATAATGGAATTTTTTGCAGGGTGAGTCATGCCTTTTAACTATAAACCAATAATTAGCCTTTATTCTAGAATCATACATTTTTATCTGTAGGTCGTGAATCACTGGCAAAATTATGTTTATCATATGACAGATGTGGGTTTATTTTTCATTTTTCATCTGGATGAAAAATGGATGACTTATTTCCTTTCACAAAAACTAAATTGAATCGAATGAATCTGACTAAGCTATACATCTGTAGAAATGTCATACCTCTACCCTTTTGTTACTATTTTGTGACTCAACACAAACAGATATTTAGTTTTATATTTAGTTTTTTCCAGATAGTATGAGCTTCACATGCCGTGGTGTTTTTATTGTCCAAATAAAGGACTATCTTATCTTATCTAATCTTGTTTGGTGTATTAATGTATTTCTCAATAATGGCAAACAAAATGTTAAAAAAAAAGATCCTCAGATTATAAAGAAAGGAAAAGGGGATTGATAGTCTACATTCATCAATCTCAAATTTCAATCAAAACTTCCTGGACTCAAAAGCCAGACCCACACAAAAGTTGATTGTAATCACGTCAAAACATTTTGAGATATCTTGTGGACAAACAGATGAATAACCTCCTACATCTCAATTTGAGGGAGGTAATAGGTCAGAAAAATTTCGCCACTTGACAGATTTGTGGTTCTAAAGAGGGATTTAATCAGGCGTCTTTTCTTTTTCAGGCCTCAAATTTTCATGATTAACTTGAACATGTTAAGACACAAACCATTTATCATTACAAGCTATTTCTCTTAGGTCAAGAAAAACAAAATCTTTGCTGCTCACTTGCACAAATGCCAAAGTCATTAGTCTGTCAGTCTGGGGTTTGTAACTTGTTTCTCTGTGCTCTCTCTTAGTCTTTGCACCTTCTGTTTGTGAACAAGTAACAAATATGAACAAGTTGACAATTCATCCAAAAGTAGTTCTCTCTTTCCGAGCTTTCAGCAAACAATTGGAAGCAATCCAATTGGAAGCAGGTAACACCTGCTGCCATTTGACATTTTAAAGGGATATATGATGAAAAACACATTTTTCAGGTCTCTCTCTCTCTCTCTCTCTCTCTCTATATATATATATATATATATATATATATACATATATATATATATATATATATATATAGTGGTCCTTCCTATCCCTACCAACTCCTAGAATCTGTCAATGTAGAGAAAAGTGATTACCAAAAGTCTTTTTTCTGAACCAATCTGAAATGTGCCACAAGCCCCTGAGAGAGCAACACAGTAATAAGCTGCAGTTGGATTTGAAAAGGTTTGCAAGTTCGGAGAAGGAAGTCACTGGCTTTGGGCAAAAAAGACAATTATTTGAATGTTGTAAAATGTTTTGGTTCCTTTTTGAATTCCTCGTCTTCTAAGAATGGCAATCATAACAGCTGTATCACAAGAGCAAAAATGGAGTGGGCTGGAAGGGCAAGTCTGTGTGTTGTGAGTGATGGTGTAGGTGAAGATATTCTGAGTAGTAAAGGAAAACAAATGCCTCCTGTATCAACTGTACACCCACAAAGTTGTCCAAGAGTCCAAAAAAAACCTAGTTTCGGATCAGCACCCGTCAAGGCATAACTACAGGTGTGATTGACAGGAATGACTGACGCATCTTGAGACCATCTGCGCAAGAACACTTCCTTTCATCCCCAAGGTGAAGTTCTTATCCAGCACTAGGGTAGCAGTGTGTGGCAACGTCCTGGGTGAGAGTTAGACATGGAGGTTGCTCAGTTGTTGTTGAAGTCAGTTTGTATTTAACTAGTTAGTTCCAATTTGGTCTGTGTTTGAGTAGACTATGAATATGTGTTTGTGCGTAAGTTTGTGTCCAGTGTCTCAAATACAATGTAGTTGGAAGTCTGGCAGCTGTGTGGAATTAATTAAAAAGAGTATAATATGGGACATTTAATCTCTTTCCAGCTGGTCCAGGTTCAGAGCATTGTCTGCTTGAAACAAATTGAAGCAGACTAATATTCATTCAAAGTCACATCAGCTTCAAAACAACACAGATGTCACTATGATATTTGTTTCATTCATTATCATGGAAATGGTCAGCGTGCTTCAGAGAAATGTGTGACCTAATATTTTTAGGTAATTTGTACTAAACGCGTTTCATCTGTCACTTTCTATTTACATATTATGACTAAACTAAGATTTTTCCTGAAATGAACTTTGGCATAATTTGCATAACTACACAAATCACACAGCTGTGATTGTCCAATACCTTATCATCAGACTGGTGGGAGTGTAACAGTAGCCAGTGGAGTTTCCCCACACAAGGTCTTAAACTCTACAACAGAGAGGAAGGAACTCCTCCATTGTGGTCAGGATGCCTCTAACCACAACGTTTGAATCCAAATGAAAAGCTGCCAAAAGTGGCGTTTAAAAAAAAGGGAAACAAATCCAGGAGTAAGGAAAATAAAGGCGAGAAAATTCCACATCTGCCATCTCACACTCAGGAAAAATATAAATGTGAGACCTTTGTTAACCACAAGCAGAATGTTAGTGTTGAACTAAAACAAGAACTGACATTTGCCTTCAGTGTCTGTTGTTATTTTACTAGTTTCAGAATACCTAGTAAAACAAGTTGGCATTACAAAAGTCAATTCAATAATAGAGTACACAGAGCAGAGGATAAATCTGCCTACACTGTTAAACAAATTATGTTGTATTTGTGGTATACAGTAGTCATACATCTTACTCTATTGACATTGAACAAATCATCTTTCATGTGAATAACAGAAGTTTAAAGAAACAACACACAAGAGAATTTCAAGATTAGTGCCAGCATTTTAAACTGTTGGAAGAGACATTTTTCTTGTGAGAGTATATTATAATTATATTTATTTTATGGTATCATTGACTATATATTTAGTCCTTACTAAGATTACCTGAGGATTTCAGCCATTCTTTTAGTGTAAAAACAAGCTGTCAAGAACCTTAGGCTGATTATGAGAGACAGTAATCTGTTAAAGTTAGTTTACACTGCATTATTTTGGACAAAATTTTAGAGAAGTTACAAATTTAAAGGGGCAGCCCCTTGGTAGCAGATCCAGGAAACGTCCTACTATAAATGGGATGTTATATACTGTATGCCCCAGATTTCATTCATGTAGAAATCAGCAAATGCTGCAAGAAAAAGCACAATATTTCATGCAGTCAATAAAATACTATTGAACTACAGGCCTTCCCTAAAATGAGGAGGCTTTCAGTACAAAGCCAGCAAAGATGTGTGAACACTGGTCAAACAGAACCTGAAGCTAATCAAAATGATCCGCTCAATGAAACCGGCTGCAAACAAACACCACTTTATGGACAAGGATGAAAGGCAAGAAGTGTCCTTATGACACAGTTAACACAATCATTATACGTTTAGAAGGATGTCACTACATCCCGCTTCAAAGCGGTGATGTATTGTGATTGTCAGTGTTCGTGTGTTGGTCCGTCCGTTAGTTAGTCCACCAAATATTTTCGCAACCGTTGCAGATAGACAGATGAAACAAAAAGGACATTACTCGGGTGGCAAAGGGGATGAAAATGAAAGTTCAAGGTAAAATTTTAACTTTTGTACACTCACGAACCGGTTAAGATAGAAACACGAGGTAGAAGGCCAGTGTAGGTACGACCATAGATCAAAGCTACTGCTCTAATACATGAAAGTAGGTCAAACCACTAGCTTTGATCTTTGACCTATGCAAGTAGGTCAGGATAAAATTTTCAATTCAGGGGTGTCGCGGAATGTTGCAGTCGGTGACAGCATTAGTTCTTGTTATATAATACAAACCACAGATGTAAGAACACACAGCATTGCTTTAACGTGTCTACAAAGATGAACTAAGCAATAATAAAATATATCGTACATACCAAATTTTATAATAGCTGAAAAAAAGTTGAACCTCTCATGGGTCCAAACGGTGGTTTGTTTTACGAGAGAGAATGGGGTTCTGCCAAGACAGCTAACGTAAAAACAAACAGACTTTGAGAAGTTGTAACAAAGAAGCACTTCGTGAAATTTTTAGAATACAAAACCACAGATCAGGTCATTCCTGATAAAACATATTTAAAGTACTTCTACGAATTGGAGGCAAGTAAAATAACAGATCAAAATGATTAGGAAGCAACTCATTTAAAGCTTGAAAAGACAAACATTTCATGACAAATGGAAACATGATACACTCAGGAGAAGATATCTGCAGATGGAAGTGTTTTACTCTTGAACTTTGAAGTTTTATTTGTTATTGTACGTTACATAAGCCGTTACCCAAGTCAGGACCAGAGAATGAGCTGAAACACATTGAGTTTGACTCAATAAAGTGCCATGTTGACCATTCGACAGATTGCTTCAGAGTCGTCTGTGGTGCAAATTTCTCTTCTTCATTCAGTAAATACAATTCATGGTATGGAGCATGCCAGAAAGTTACATAAACTCTTGCCAGTAAAGAAAATAAGGTTTCAACCGCAATGTGGAAAGAAAAAATAAAGTTCAATAAAGGCTGTCCCAATTGAAACCAGTATTATTACTTATAAAAATAATTATATAGTTTTGGCTCATGACTCTGGCCCTGTTTCTAATGAAGGACTGTGCCTGTTGGGTTATGTTTCCTTTCAGTACACTCACCACCTCATTGTCATATCAATCCGAATAACTAATGTGACAACCATGATACAGATTTTAATGTCAACAATAATCTAAGGAATTTGCCCTACTTTCATAATTTTTCTTGTTTTAAATTAAAACTATGAAGGTCAATGATGTGACCATGAGCTACGTGCCTTCCAATAAATTATTTTAACTGGGTCATCGGCCTCACAATGACTTTACAAATGTTCTAATTTGGAGAAAAATGTCCTGTAGGCTAATAATCCTGACTAAATTTAATGAGGCACTTACTGTAAAGAATTGCAACGCCAAGCTCGCTGTCCTGGCTGCCTACAGTCTCACCTCTATACCATGTCACTAACTACACATTATTATCAGTGCACACAAGCAACATCCTACTTTTTTAGAAATGCTAAAAAATGTTTATAGAATGATATAAATTAAGGAAATTAGAGCCAAGCTCATTTGACACCAAATAACATGCTTAATGTTACTTCAAACTGATCCATTCATAGTAATCTAGCAATGAGAATTGGGTCAGGCCACTAGAGCAAAAGCCAGCGTAGTCCAGGAGTCATGACCCATAATGGGATCCCTGGTTTGAATTAATGAGAAAGGTGGACCAGAAAAATCTGCTGTCTAGACAACCTGTTGCTCATTTACTGTGGCCAGACTGAACTCGATAAGCCAACTTCACCAGGCAAAGGTACAGCG
This sequence comes from Antennarius striatus, assembly GCF_040054535.1. Lineage (NCBI taxonomy): Eukaryota > Metazoa > Chordata > Actinopteri > Lophiiformes > Antennariidae > Antennarius > Antennarius striatus. Next base: position 22,992,801 of record NC_090776.1, on the reverse strand, counting down.
CTGAATACTCAGAGGAATGACTTCTCATCTTTTTTCAAATTTGTCTTTCTGAAGTTCTGAGAGGCTCACTCCCCTTTATAAACAGGTCTAAATCTGCTGGCCGCCAGCTTAAACCATCAATTCATTTGACGCATTATCTTCAGGAAACAATTACATAAAGGATAAAAACTCAATTCAAAAGGGAACTGAGGGAGCATTTCTGTCCTCCAGAGGCTTACGTACAGATGACTGTGTTACAGTAGATTTATTAACCCGTCTGAGAAGGCAGACATTTTTTGCTCTGTCTCTCCACAATCATTTTCATCAGTGTTCAATGAAAAAAAAAAGAACTCATGATCCCTGCGTTTCTTTGTGGTTGCACTTTGTGACAGAGAATCGATTCAGACTGGTGACGCCAGGAACATTTTGTCTTGAAGCACAAAAAAATCATGTCAAGTTGGCGCCAGGATGCATAGAACTGATGAACGATAATATTTACCTATTTGTACATAGAAATCCATAGCGACTAAGAGGATTCAGCTGCTCTGGTTGTTTTACACACAAGAAGCTGGAGCGACGCCATCGAAAGAGGCTGGAGGAACTGAATGTGTTCCCTAATACTGCCAATACTGCTTAAGATTACATGGATAAAGCACATTGTTTAATATGACTAACCATGACATTTAAACCGTTCACCCTGAAACATTGGTTAGTATTTCTTACTCTGTTAAACTGGTTCAAAAGTAGATCAAAGTGAGAAACTTTTGCCTCAGTTATGGAGATTATGTGTCTGACAAACATGACATCGGTTGTGGGGATGCACAAAGAAGTTGCCTTGGTGTTCTGGTATTCTCAGTATGCCACTCAGTGACATCAACACAACACATGCTTCAATGGTTACACAAACTCTAAAAAGTCACACATCTGTTGAATTAAATGATCCCTCAGGTCTAATTTCCATTACCATCAAGCATTTGTTACTTAAATAAACAAAGAATGATAATTTCTTAAATGGTAGTTCAATAATGAAATAAAACCTAAACCAAAAAGAAAACTCGAAAAAATGAGTCAAAAAGCAAAAAGAAGTGCTGTTTAATAATCTGGGGATTTTAGCTCCATGGATTAAAGTCACTGGGTGTGTTTTGGCATTATCGCTGATTCGATCTAAGTTTTGAGTCAAACATTGACGAGGTGACAAAAACATTTTTCATCCTACTAGTAGGACCATTTAGAAAGCAAAAAATGCTGAAAAATGTATTCATATATTCAAAACTCTGCAGCCCAGTTATTAATCTGAACCGTGAGGGCAGAGATCATGATCCTGTTCTAGTTTCCTGGTCCATCTGGAATGACTTGAAGGTCCTCCCTCCTTATAAAGCGCTCTTAATGTGTGAGCAGCTGGGAACCAAGCTATCTGCTAACTCCCTTGTCCACTATGAACTTTCAGAAACACTAAGATCATCTGCTGCAAGTTTACTGCAAGCTGACAGGAAGAGTCAAAATAAACTTACAAATGCAGCTTCAGTCATTACAACAAAAAACTATTACAATATTTTCCGCACTATAAGGCGCACTGGACTATTAAGGTGCACCTTTAATGAATGACTTATTGCTAAAACATTTTTTCATATATAAGACACACTGGATAAAGAGGCGCATCTGATAATGAAGTGCCCCTTCAATGAATGGTCTATTTTAAAACTGTTTAAACCAGAATCAGCATTTTAAGGCACATAGAATAAAAAACTACTGTAGTGGCTTCTGTTGCATTATGCATCCACTAGATTGAGCTGTGCTAAAGGGATTGCATGCACAACTCTGCGGTCTATTGTAAAACTTTTTTTCATATGTAAGGCGCACTGGATTATAAAGCGCACTGGATTATAAGGCACACTGTCGGTTTTTGAGAAAATTAAGGTGCACCTTACAGTGCGGAAAATATTGTAATTACAAAACAATGACTTTTCAAAAAGAAAACTTGTCTATTTACTGCACATTAAAAAAACAGAGGCAGGCATGAAACTCATTTATACCTTGCACTTCTGCAGTACTCGTTAATTTTTTTCTATATTTTATTGTCATCCTTATTTTATGTAATCACCACAGTCTTTACTGCCATCAGAAACGGTTTTACTTTTCCATTTTTTTTCTAGCATGTTGTTCCTTTGTTGTAACGCACTTTTATCTTTGCTGTTAGCTCCATGCGTGACAGGTGACACAATAAAAACACTTCCTATCGGTCCCAGATCGGAGCCATGTGGGGCTCACAGCTTACGGCCATCGGGGCAGAGTTGAGTGCACTTCCGGCAAAAACAAATGTTACTCAACATTTCTTTGACAGGTGCAGCTGGACAGCCAAAACACACACACACACACACACACACAAACACACACACACACACACGTACCACAATTGCTGTCATATCAACAGACAAAAACATAACCACTGGCTGCAAAAAAAAAAAAAAAACCCTTCTTGACCCACGCAAGATTCGTGTCCACGAGCGGGCTGCATTCAGACCCCCGACTCTCACCGGAGCGCAGCTAACCGGATGTGGCTCATTTTTGAATCAGCTAAAAAGTTTCTGTTGACCCCAGTGAATCATCTCGAGTGTACACACCCACTGGTGACTTCTCCCCCACACTTGAGTTGACTTATAAACATACAGCGGTACCCGCCGCGTACCGGTGTATGTTTATTGTTGGAATAGGGAGACGGTTGGTGGAGGAACGGAGCCCCGGTGTCGCCCTAACCTGAAGCTAAGCGTGAAGCTATGTAGCATCAACATCATCAACACTGACTGACGGCCGGGACTCGAACCTCTCTGCTCAGCTCGACAATCTCCGCAACAGCCCGCCGACTGACTTACCGGCTTTCTCTTGATCGTATCCCACGACAATGAAATAATCAGCCAATCTAGCCATGTCTGCTGCTTTTCCCGAGATATGCCAACACAATTCAGCATTTTTCCTTCTTCCAAAGCACAGCCATGTTTGACAGAAGGAGCGTCACTGCGCATGCGCGTAGAGCTAAGAGGCATCCATGGGCGTGGGCCGCCGTACACTGTGGATCATTGTGTCCGCGCTGAAGCGGGGGTCCCGCTTGTGGGTTTTTTTATTTTTTATTTTTTTTTATGTTTTTTTTTAGAATGGAACACTAACACGGACAGAGGCCACAACATACCAGAGATGTACCAGCAGGACATGCACGGATAATAACAATGGGAAGGCTCGGATCGTAACAGTTTAGTCAATGTAATAGATGCAGAATTACACGTGGTTTACTGGACGCACGCTGGGATCTTCCCACAAGCAAGAAAATTAAATAAATACATAAATAAAAACTCCCGCAATGCCTCCTCTGAACCGTTCTCAAGGATTACTGAAAAATGCACAGGATACGTTGATGAATTTTAAAATGCAGGAAATTTTATCAAGCATTGCACAGCATTTGAAACAATATTACATTGAACAAATGTGATTTCCATTCATTCATTCATTTTCTGACTGCTTCATGGTTTATTTTTATTCTTACCCTAACGAGTACTGACTTATGCACACATGAATGGACAGACCCATGCAACAGCCTTCACCCAGTTCTTGACAGGGAGTAATGACGCCAAGGACAACTGATTAGGCAAAATATTTGTTGCCTTGTGACCTACATGCCAGGGACTGGGACAACTTTTTAGGCATGAAAATGGAAAAATCTGTGACAGGGAATGAAGAATGGAAATCGTAGCTAGAATAAATGCAAGTGAGGGCAACAGACATGGCAGGAACCCAACAGGGGAAACTGAAGACAGAGTCATTCCAGAAAAATGAAGAAATGCTAACTGACTGAAGCCATGTGGGGTTCATCGCTGCAAAAGAATAATGAAAAAAATCACAGGACTGTAAACGACAAACATTTCCAGGTGACAGTAGCAATTATTCATTAGAATAATTGTGAATCATCTTTCTGACTTGTGCCTTTGGGGGTGACACCCTGTTTTTCCTGGCAAACATGCCATTAATTTCTCTGGTTTCCTCCCACACATACCTGCTCATACACAGAATTTTAAATGACAAAAAACCATCCATCATCAAACAACAACAATTTAATGACAGACAAGCAAGACATGTCTATATAAGGAGCTAAAACGCAACATCAGAATTTCTTCGTGTCATTATTGCACAATCTCCTGTCATAAATGCTGGTAAGAAGAATACTTGCCTGCCAAATGCAATCATCATTGTGAAGTGTTGGCAAAACTTTTGCAGGATTATGGCACATGTGTTTGACATGAATGTCAAACATGAATGTATTTTTGTTTAAAAGCGACCCTGAGGAGGGTCTATAAAGGAACAAGTAGAGTGAATAATGATAATATCATGTGTAAGGCATGCTTAAACTTGTGATGAGACTGAAACAGACAATCAGAACTGAAAGTGTTACCTAAAGCAAATGTTTTCTGGATGTATGTTTTTCAGGCAGGGATTGTCTCCTTATTACTCTTCTCAGAGATATAAATGTACATTAGCTGTGACACTCAAACACTTGTGACTTCACCATGCTCCGTGTTATTTCCGAAGGTGTGTGTGTCACCCTTAAGAGCTTCTTATCTATCTCATGAACTCAGCTCACAGAGGTGTTAGTCAGAGTTTTGCAGAATAACCTGTTTTTCAGAGCCCCAGAGCTCCGTGGTGCTTTCACTTGCTTAGCTTTAACACACACACATGGACACCGTGTGACCTTGTCAAAGATGCTGCATGAATGCTCTAGGGGTTGATGTGTTTGTCATCCATGAAGCCAAGGTACAGGCAATCTTGATGGTTGTCCTATGAGCAACAGACAGAGTATTGTGTATGCATTCTTGAGGTAATGAGTGAAATAATATCACTTAGAATTTATTTAAAACAATGTCAAAACCAATATTGTTTATATGTCACAGACTGTTGATTTTCGGAGACAAGATTTATTTTCACATAATTGTAAAATTCCATTTCACATTCATCAAAATATTCAAATAAATTACATAGAAGATCCAGAGTCAAATATTTGCCTTGTCCAAAGAAACACATTGAGTATATTGCATTTACACTCAGGCATACCTACATATTTAATCATTTACTCAATGTTTGTTTCTTTTTAAATCTCATATTCATCCTGCACTTTGCTTAATTATGGAACTTCACTGTGTCAGGGAGTGCCCCGAAAACAGAACAATGAGACATTCCTTGACTAAATACAAATAGTTTGTTGGACTAAAAAGAGAAATAGCGAAAACTGAAAAAAACCTTCAAGTTAAACTGGAACAAGAGAACTGTTCCAGGCTTTTTTTTTTATTTAGATCCATAATAACCCCCACCCCTTTGTAAAAAAAAAATCTGGTGAACATTTTGTACTTGTAATGGGAGAGAGGTCATGTTATTTCACTTACATAACTTGAATTATTGTCAAACATGCACGAATTAATATAAAATAAAAGATATATACTGATAATTTAAGACTTTGTCAACACTCTATTATTTATATTGTGAGTCTATCTGTCCAAGAATTTGTGCCTGACTGGAAATAATATAAGATACTTTTACTAGTTTATTTCTTATTTTACTTAATATTTTGATCTTTTCACTGTAATGCGCTGCACTACAGCAGCGCAGTAAGGTACTGGGTGGGGTGGGGGGAAAGGATGAGAGACTGTGAGTGTCAGTCAATGAGCCCCTCCCACCTCCTGTATAAAGGCTGCCTTTCTGGCGTGTAGGAGCTAATAGCAGAGTGACACAGCTGCCTTACAGAACCAGTGGCAATTACAAGAAACCTGTGGAGTATTCTCTTACAACTGAGCTGATAGAAGATTTTTGTTTTTAATCCAGAGAATTACAGGTATGTGGATTTGTTTCTAAATAAGGTATCACTCTGGGTTTCTTTCAGCTGATGTCTTTATCCTAGTGTTTTTGAGGTCAGTGGACAAGTGTAGAGGCAAGGACAGGTTATCTATCTGCTTATATAAGCAGTTCAGCTCTTAATGTGTGCATCTGTGAGGGTATTCCCTTCAAGCTGTAAAGCATCTAATAGAGGAAGCACATGGCATATTCTTCATTACTTACTATGTAGTTCTGTCATGTTCCTTTTAATCAGAGCACTGAGTTGATTATCGTCTTTTCTGTTTGACTTTGGAGTTGAGGCTATTCTGGGTCCCTCATTGGTAGACTGTCCTTTGGCTTATTGGCTAGGGGCCCAAAATGTGGTTGTGGGTTTACTTAACAAAGAAAAATCTGACCTTAGTTTAACATTTTAAATAAATGAATGATAAGTGTAAATAACTTGGCTTTTGGACTCTTGTGTAAGCAAGAACCACTCCAGCACCTATTGGAACACTACATGAGGGGGTTTTACATGCATAGTGGGCCATTAAAGAATGTATGCAGTTAATTATTACTTTATAACATACTGTAAATAAATATTTAACAAATGGTTTCCTTACCCTTCACAGGAGTCAAAATGAGAGTGATCATCCAGTCCTTCCTCTATTGCTGTCTGCTGGCAAGAGTAGCACACTGTGTGGAACTTGATGTGAATCCGGAGTTGAGAAAAAGGCGAGTTTTCAGAGGATTTCATTCTATAATCAAACTCATGTCAATTTATCTGAGAATGCAGTAACATATAAGTGTCACAATTACTTATGTAGACCTTTTCTCCTCCCCTTCCAGGATAAGCATATGGCTGGGTAGCAGATTGAAACGGGATCTTGCAAGAGTATCAGCAGAGAAGACAGAAGAGTCTGAGAATTATGTCAGACCAGAAGACATCAGGGACAGTTTGTTGCCACATTCCAGGTAAGACATTGACCATTCGATTTTGAAAGTGCTTAGCGCAGAACAGGAATGCAATACTTAAATAGAGAACACTTGTGCATTAGAGACTCAGAGGCAAACAACATGAATTAATGTCCTGCTGGCTGTCCCTCTCTCCATCAGCACTACAAACAATGTGCGAACCAAGAGGTCCAAAAATTCATCCCACCAGTCAAGAAGACAGGGTTGTTCTCTGGGCACCTGCACAGTACATGATCTTGCACACCGCCTGCACCAAATCAACAACAAGCTGAAGATCAGCATTGCCCCCATCGAAAAGATCAGCCCACAGGGATACGGCAGGAGGCGTCGATCTCTTCCAGAACGGAGAGTCACACTGAGGCTAGCGGAGGGAGGGCTGAGGCCAGTGTGGAGCGTAAATGCCTCACAGGTTCACAAGCTTGAAGCTCTCCTCAGACGGACATGAGCAGGACTTTGCAAGAGGAATTGGAAAGAAAAACTCAGTTAGTCTCTTCTCTGCTACGTTCTAAAATTTTCGAAATGCCTCAGACTGCTGCCAATTATTCTCCAGCACATTTTTCCAGGCATGATGACTGAGTCAGAGTAAGATTGGCTGCACTGAGTCTCTGAATGCTGAGTGTTGCAGCTTGGTGATGCAGAGCACGCAAACCAAAGCATCTGCTGACAGACACTGGAGGTACGGCGTGGAGCGAACTACAGGTGCTGCTCTCTGCTTGACAGAGGCAAAGGAAGACTGCTAATGCCTAGAAAAGAGGACACATCCTCTGGTGTAAACAGGGAACTCTCTTCTAACATTCTGGGACTTTGCACATTTCTTCCTCAAGGCCAAGACTTTGATAAGTGGAATCCTCTAAGGATTATGCCACCATGTTCCAAACTGTCAGTAATTGTCTGCACTTTTTTCCATTTGGACTTAAAGTCAAATGAATCATCAGGAAAATACATCTTCATCACAGTGCCAAACAGGAAGAGCTCCAAAACTCTTGGTTTATAGCAGGTTTTGGACACTGTATAAGGGAGAGTGCCTTAGATTCTGTGAGAAATGTGCCAATCCACAAAGGATTGAAAAATACTTGAAATTGTTATTGTTTGTACAAAAACATGTGCAATCTATATATTTGTTTTTTATTGCAGGTATCTGTATATATGAATGTCTTTATTTAAATATTATATAGAAGTTACATTAAAATACTTATGCAGACAGAACTATTTTTGTACAGGAGGAAATATATATGGGCATTGTAGCGATGGTATTTGTCATTATTCTTTTACAAACTGTGGTAATAGGATATCTTTTTTATAGGTTTATTATATATTTGCAAATGTGTTCTATTTTATTTGTGTCAAAGCAATAACATTGTTATTCAATAAACATTTTGCATACAAATTCCAGACCTCGTCAAGATGTTCTTTCCTCCCAGTTCTTGTAAATTTGAAAATGACGATTGGATGGAGTGATATGCTGCAGAAAGACGCAGAGCACCTGGACTCTGTTAAGTGATTACAGGGTCTCATTAGAGCCGAGCCTCCTCTCACTACATTCCCCTGGCTATGACACCCCCTTCCACTTAAAAAAAAAAAAAAAGGGCAGACAGGGTGCCAGGCACATTCCTGCTTGTTTTAGCTCATATTTGTTGGCTCACCCCACACAGCCCTAAAGCCATCAGTGGAGGCTGAGGCTTTAGCTCCATCTGTATTCAATGTTGGATAGTTTGGACACGTGAAGGCCGATGCGGGAGGTTCCGGTCTAACATTCCTGTGAGAGCATCACAAAATCTGCTCCAACAAAGTGCTGATGAGGACCTTCACATGAGAACAGACCCCCTTGAGACTGAGCTGCAAATCACTTGATATGAAACATCTTTGTCCCTCCAGTAATTTTGGACCCCCACCTCCCACACACACAAACACACACACACACACACACACACACACACACACACACACACACACACACACACACACACACACACACACACACACACACACACACACACACACACACACACACACACACACACACACACACACACACACACACATAGACACAATATGCCCACACATACATACAGAACAACCTTTTTCTTGTGCTTATACACAAGATATACAACAATAATTTACATAACATTACATTCAGCTGTTTCTGCACAGCCCATTGCCCATTATATTTAAATTCTTACTATTAGAATATTGTGATGCATTTTGCTTTGTTTAAATCCATTACAGCTCCTCATCGCTGACTATGTTGCTGCATTCTGATGACAGGAGGAGGTTATCATGCCATCTAGTGAGATTGGATGGGTAAAACCCCACAAAGGGTCTGGATTTTGGTTTCAGCTGATTTTAGTGTGATTACTTAAATTAGGTCAGACAGATGAAGGGTCAAATTAAAGTGTTTTAATACCAAGCAGGAACAGCCAGATGGCTTGCTTTACTGCTTTGTTTGTTTCCACCACTTTTCTTCTTCATGGACAAAAGGATAATTATTTCAGAAATAGACTTTGGATTCATGGGTTTCAGTCTGTCATAAAATGAATTTTCAGAATTTTCCTGTAGTGCATCTCATGGCAAACATCAGGTTTGTCCCGGGTGTGGTTGAAACCCACCGAGTCGTTTAAGCAAACTGTGAGCAAACTAAAACATAGTGTTATCGCCATCTAGCGGGGGATAGATTTAAATCTCCTACTTTTAGAATGTGAATTAGGTGTCGTAAACAAAACAATAAAAAGTACACAGTGTTCACCCCTCCATGTTGCTCACTCTCTCTCTCTCTCTCTCTCTCTCTCTCTCTCTCTCTCTCTCTCTCTCTCTCTCTCTCTCTCTCTCTCTCTCTCTCTCTCTCTCTCTCTCTCTCTCTCTCTCTCTCTCTCTCTCTCTCTCTCTCTCTCTCTCTCTCTCTCTCTCTCTCTCTCTCTCTCTCTCTCTCTCTCTCTCTCTCTCTCTCTCTCTCTCTCTCTCTCTCTCTCTCTCTCTCTCAGTTCAGCCAGTCTAAGAATAAATCAATGGATCTGCAGTCTGGCCCATTCAGTGTACAGTAATCTAACTGTGTGACGGTGTCACTGCTCCTGTAAGCCAATCAGCGAGTGACGCCAGTGACAAGATGATGGCATCAGTGTGAACTGATCAGTGTAGGTCAAAAACTAATACCCACTTTCCAAGGCTTACTGTACCCTAAGCTTCAAGGCTTGAATATATTTCCACTGCTGCATTCCGATAGGTATCAATATGATCAGTTTAGTACCTGCTCTTTCTAGCAGGATGTTTGCTGCAATACTGTCACTATTGGCACTTGGTCAACAAAATGAATGAGAAGGGGTTCTGCACAGTCACTGGTGCATACATTTCAGGAAGTCCGGTTTGGCTATCAATTAAAAAGATACAAACCCAGTGCTTAAAGTCAGTCCTCTCTCCGGTCAACTCTGCAAGTAGCCTAATGGTGTGAGCACACAGGATTACCATCATAATCTGAAACAGCACAGAGCTAAATCAGGGACTGCAGCCCCCCTGCTGCTTATGGCCATGTTTACATCTTGGTCCTATTGTGAGGCTTTGAGAGGAGTTCAACATGGTGAGAATACGCATTCTCCAAATGTAAAGCGGATCAATGTGGCTGTGGCACTGTGGATTCAGGAGTTTTAATTTCTTTGCAATAATGCATTTGATGTATATGCAATAATAGACACTTGGTCTTCACACTACTTCTCTTGAAACATCCATAAAATGACAATCGATGCATCAGACAGAAAAGAGAAACTAGGAAAAATATATTCATATTTATATATTAACACATAATTCCCATTAAATTAAAAATAATCATGACTGTGGGCTTTAACAGCTGTTCAGCTGAAGTCTTTGCACAAAGCTGCAGCAGTGAAGGAGTTAAGGATGGAGCGATGTGCCCTGCAGGGCTACGGATGAGATATCATACACTCCAGCCACAACAAACATGCAGCATTACTAAGATGTTTCTCTGAGTGAAATTGTTTTGTTTTTTCACTCTTCAGAGACGCCAGGCCCTGACGAGGTGAGTGGATTTGTCCGACATTAATATTCTGGGAGCAGCGATGACCATGAAATAGCAATTCAAGGAAATTCAAGTCAATTTTATTCATACATCCAGTTATCACAAATGTAAATTTATCTTAAGGGGCTAAAAATTTGTGCAGCAAATAAAACCTCCTATCCGCAGTTGTTTGAATTGTATAAGAAAAAACTCCTTTAACATGGAAAATAATGGAAAATGCAAAACATCACTTTATGTATCATTACAACATCCTGTGAGGCTATATGAATGGTTTGTGTATATCCACATCTAAACCCATCTATTGGTGGAATAACTAGAGGATATCTGTTCAGGATAGATCTTCGTGAGTGCACATCCATCCCTTCTCCCTCTCCTCTTCTCCAGGCCGTGGAAAGATGAGAAGAGGAGACACGCCTCTTTTAAAGCAGCAGTCAAGTCCTTGCTTGGGAAGGAGTGAGCCTCTTTACTTTTCCATCACTGTGTCTATGTAATATTAATGCACTTCTCTTGTGCTGCTGACATGGCTCTGTGACTTTGACATTTAACCATCTCAGAGGCTGAGCCAATGAGAGCAGTAACAGGGCTAACAAAAGTCCATGAAAATGGGGTAAACTAAGGGGTCTGACGGAGGGGCTGGGAGTGGTTGAGTAACGACCTCAAGAAGCTTCCAACTGGAGAAAATAGAGAATAGGAAATAATGAATGAATACAGAGTGAGCACCATTAAGATAATCCCCACATTAATGTCTAATAATGTTTTCTGGGAAGCTTCACTGGAATATTATTTCTCAGCCATTCCATCCAATGTTTGCTAAAGTGCTTTTTCACATCAATTAGAGAAATATCTGATTTGCCAATTTGGTGATTCTATTATAGACAGAAAGACTTACATTGTATGGATCCTTCTGCGGTGATTGTGTTGGAGTTGCATGCACCATGATGTTATTTTCTTTCAAAGATATCATCACATTAATAATTATGAATCAATATCTTATTTCACATGTGTCAAACTCAAGGCCCGCGGGCCAAATATGGCCCGCCACATAATTTTATGTGGCCCACATGAGCATAAAAGGCCAGAGTGTTTCAAAACAAATGGGCCAAAAGTGTACTTTGACAAAAAAACTACATTTTCCACAATGCAGTAAATCAGCCCATATTAACTTTGACAAAATATTTAGAAAAAAAGTTGCGTTTGATGTTACTTTTCTTCATTCACTTTGATAGTTTGATCCTTGATTGATGGAATTTTGTGGGTTTCATAACCTGACAAATTAAAAAGATTTATGTTATAACAGAGAAACAAGTAAATATAGTTTTTCTGAGCAACTGTTAATGTTTGTAACTTGAATAAATAATAGATTTAGAGTTATTTAACATTAAGAGTACTTACTTTTTTTTTTACATTGTATTGAGTCACATTTAGTTACATTTATAAGTCGCATCTGGCCCTTTGAGGACAATCATTATGCAGATGTGGACCTCAGTGAAAATGAGTTTGACACATCTGTCACATTTCATTTTCACAAGTTATTCCCTAAATTTAAAAAAATGTAAATTTAGGAAATAACTGAATTTATAGCCATGTGTCCGGCAGAAGTAAAGCTATTAATGACTTTACATCTTTACAAGTGACTCTACAAGTGAAGTATGTAGAAATGCAGGACTTGACTTGCTGTCCGATCACAAGCAGATGTGATTGTGAACAGACATGAATCTGCTTACTGAGCAGAATTCTTGGAGCTCTGTACATGAGTCAGATATGATCAAATAAAATACACATTTTTCTGTTCACAATTGACAAATTTATTGAATTAATGTTGTGGAAATTAATTTGTGGAAATGCTGCACTATAAATACACAATCACCTGTCCATTTTCTCCTGCCTATACAGAGTCACCATAACAACACATTATGAAGTGTAATATATGGCTTTGCTTCATACTGTATATTATTACTAATATGGTAAGAGCATCAGTTGTCTTTGCTTTCACACAAACATGAGTGGTAATCTGAGACTTTAAGGTAATCTGAGGTAATCTTTAATTAAAAGCATGCCGAGAAATAATTAGATAATCAGTAAAAGTTGCTTCTGTCCACATGGTCGGATCAACCCATTAAGCAGATAAAGGTAAAGATTATCTGGTAAAGTGTGAATCTGTAAATGTAAGCATTGACTGTTGCCTCTGGCCTGTGTTAGCATGAGTTTTTCTGAATTTAAAGCCTGTTTTTTTGTTTTTCACAGCTTTTGTGTTGTCGGTTTTGTCATCTGAGCACTTTTCTTTTCCTCTGATTTTTAAGTCCACTAAATCCTACATTTCTTAGACAGCATGGGCCTTCCAGTCTGGAGGCCACAACAAAATCCTTTTCATCTTGTATCTGAAGTGTGTGCCACAACAACACCACAGCTTGGCTCGGCTCCTTTCACACAGTGCACGCCGTCCCATAGAGCTCCACAGCAGCTCTAACAGTTCATGTCAGGATAATGCTGTGTGTTTGAATGACAGGCCTCATGAAGCAACGTCCTCAAATGGAACATTGGCTTTTGTGACGTCATGCAATGTGTCCTCTAATTTCAGCACTCCAGCACCCCCACCCGTAACCTTTATCAGTGAGGATATCAGCAGGATACTGTCTGTTCACTCACATTATCTCCACCCTGATATAGGGGTTTGTGTTAAACATAGGAGTGTACAGTCGTAAAAATACACTGAAATGTAGATAATGACGCAGACTTGTTAAGCATAAGAATAACAGCTATTATGAAGAAAGGAGTGAAACTATAAAATAATGTCTATAAGTAATCAATAAGGTTACTATGAAGTAAGTGTAAGTCTTGAGACTTAAATGAAACTAGTTGACAAGTTATTTTCAGCTGTCATTGAACTGGTGCACAATTCAAATGTTTTGTATTTCAGTATGATGGTAACACCATGAATATTTGACAGGAACAATTAACATTTCAATTACCCATTTCAGTCACTTGCTGGTAATAAACATGATTGTTATAAAAACTTTCAAAATTTTAGTGAAAGTTTACCTCAGACTGATGACACGTCTTAAAAAGTGAAACATAGCCATACGGAAAAGTGTAAAGACAAACAAAAACACTATTTTCTGGACTATGAGGCGCACTGGATTATAAGGCACATCCCTAATGAATTGTTTATTTTTTATAAATTATTTCATATATAAGGCGCACTGGATTATAAGGCGCACTGTAGGTTTATGAGAACATTATAAGCTTTTGGTGAGCCTTATAGTGTGGAAAATACTGTACTGGCGAAGACAACAAAACAAAATGTTGTTCCTTTTTATAGAACTAATATTGTAAAAGTTAACGGTAGATGCATACTGTAACTCCACCAAAGTTACTCTCACTTCCAGAACATTTGATGAAGGGAAATTGCTGTTGGGTTATTTCTTCTTTTCCTTTCGGCTTTTCCCTTCAGGGGTTGCCACAGCGAATCCTCCATCTAGCCCTGTCCTTTGCATCCTCTTCTCTCACACCAACTACCTTCATGTCTTTCCTCTTTACATCCATAAACCTCCTCTTTGGTCTTCCTCTAGGCCTCCTGCCTGGCAGTTCAAAACTCAGCATCCTTCTACCAATATATTCACTATCTCTCCTCTGGACATGTCCAAACCATCTTAGTCTGTCCTCTCTGGCTTTATCTCCAAGCTGTTGGGTTATTTATGACACCATAATAAGTGATGTATTATTGTGTTGTTGTGATTTGTGCTAATGAGACATGAACATCTGCAGAAAGTTGGTGTCATTTGAACCAATAAACAAAAAACACTTGATACAGTTGTCTGCAGGTGGAGATGTTGTGCAGCATTCAGATGGACGCAGTGCACATAAATCTTTCCACAGGTAGATCTGTGTGTTTACAAAACAGAACAAACTGGTCAGGGCAGGATGGACAGCTTATTAGAGTGGGTCCTCTTCCCGCTATCGGCCATTTTACTCCAGCTTCTACCGTCTTGCAGGTATGTCTCGTCAGTTCCCGAAGCTAACTCTGAGTGAAGCAGAGGAGGAGACACAACTGCTAGCAGAGAAAGTATATGCATCAGCGCTTAAGGAAGAAGACCACAATGTTGTTTCATTGTTCACTGTGCCTGAGGAATGTCCAATCAGCCTTCAGCAAGCCAAGGAACATGAACTGCTTAAAGAGCTGGCAGAGCAGCAGTCAGAGGAGAGCACCAAGAGGTAGATGTCGTTGTTGTTGTTGTTGGCCAGGAAGCAAAACTCACATTTAAAAAAAAAAAAAAAATTAAAAAAACTTACATCTATTCTTCTTAAATGTTTGATCGTTTAAGGTGTTCTCTTTTTACAGGAGGAAAAGCTTGAAGATGATTCGTTCCCAGTCAATGTGCCTGCAGATCCCAGTGAATGCAGACTGGACATGGTCGGTGGCAGTGCCGCCATTTTTGTCTCCCAGTTCCACTGGGTCATCAGTGCCAGAAACCTGCCCTGAATACCAGAGAGTTACCATTAGTGGTGATTACTGTGCTGGAGTAAGTGTTGTGCAAGAGCAACGACATCACAAACTGTCTTCACCCAATTATTATATGCAGAAAAAACTGTTTTGTACACTTACCAAATAGCTAAATGAGAACACATTTCAGTTTTAATTTATGTGTCGTGTCCATTCAGATCACAGTGGAAGACTACGAGCAGGCTGCCAAAAGTCTATTTAAAGCTCTTCTTATTCGGGAGAAATACTCAAAGCTAGCCTATCACAGATTCTGCAGAACCACGGCCCAGTTCCTCCGCAGTTCCAAGAACATGAGATGGATGGAAGAAGATGAAGTTCTACCAGGTTTGAATTTTTTTTTTTTGCCTGTTGAACGGTTGCTTTCACTGCTGTTGAATTCTGTTTGTGACAACTGTAATAGAACAGCATGGTGGCCTTTCAGATATGAGCCCATCTCCAAATGATGGGGAAGATCCCTACAGCATAGAGGGCATCCCTGAGAACCTGAACTATGAACTGAAGATGAAGGATGGGATAGTACATATGTATGACAATGCTGAGGCTCTGAGAGAGAACAACCCCCACGACCTTCCTTATCCTGACCTAGAGACCTTTGCCATAGACCTGAGTCATGTTCTGGCTATGATTGCAGATGGACCCACGTAAGTTGCCAAAACAAAAAAAAGATGCTACAGCTAGGCTGACTGGATAAATAACCTGCTTTGAATTTTCAGGAAGACCTACTGTCACAGACGTCTAAACTTCTTGAGTTCCAAGTTCCACCTCCATGAGATGCTCAATGAGATGGCTGAGCTGAAAGAGCTGAAGAGTGTGCCCCATAGAGATTTCTATAATGTCAGAAAGGTTAGAATTCGATATACAAATGTAAAAAAAAATGTTTCACAAAGACCAGCAACGCAAAACTACCTCAGTATGTGTGCACTTAGTTTGAACGGCTTTATAAGGAGGAATCAGCAGGCTGAATGTGGACTTTGTTTCTTTGTCGCAGGTGGACACACATATCCATGCTGCTGCCTGTATGTCTCAGAAACACCTGTTGACTTTCATTCAGAAAACATACAAGACCGATGCCGACCGTGTGGTGCTGGAAAAGGCCGGACAAAAGATGACTCTGCAGCAGGTTTTCCGCAGCCTCAATATGGACCCCTACGACCTCACTGTGGATTCCCTGGATGTGCATGCAGTAAGAAGTAGCATTAGTTCTGTGTTCATTTATGAATAAGTTGAACAGATTGAGATTCTCAGGAACAATCAATCTTATGTATGCCAAAATTGTCATTTCATTCTTGCTGCCTCTAATTAATGTCACTCATTGCGGTTGCCACTGCAGATAAATGTCGGCATCATCCTGTTTTCATGCATGAACTTCAAAAACTTTACAGGGGAGACACACTTTCCACCGGTTTGATAAGTTCAATACCAAGTACAACCCAGTGGGAGCAAGTGAACTTCGAGAAATCTTCCTAAAAACAGACAACCTCATTGGTGGAGACTATTTTGCTCGCATCATAAAGGTATCAAACTATATAATCCTACATTAATACACTGCTCACAAAAGTTAAAGGAACACTTTTTTAATTTGGCCTGGCATGAAATCAATTAAACCTGTCTGATAATTTTCTGGTTTGTTTAACAGCTGAGGGCATTGTCAATCACTTTTAACTGTATTGGTGTTCATGGAATTAACAGCAGGTGCACGACAGTGGCAACAATTAGAAAACCCTCAAAACAGGACTGGTTTTACATGTGGCGGTCATCTCAAGTTTCTCCCTCTTGACCTTTTTTGCTGGTTTACCATTCGTGCTGGTTTTGGCTTGAGCGATTATCTCTACTGGCAGTATGAGGTGATTCCTTAACCCTACAGAAGTTGCACAGGTTGTCCAAATTCTCCAGGACGGCACATCCACACATTCTGCAGCAAGAAGGTTTAATGTGTCTCCCAGCACAATCTCCAGAACATGGAGATTTCAGGAGACTGGTGGTATTCTCAGAGAGCTGGACAGGGCCGTACAGGGTCCTCAACCCATCTGCAGGACCGATACCTGCAAGGCGGAACAGGCTGAGCACTGCTCGTGCCCTACAGAATGACCTCCAGAGGGCCACTGGCATGAATGTCTCTACCCAAACAATCAGGAACAGACTTCATGAAGGTGGCGTGAGGGCCCGACGTCCTGTAGTGGGCCCTGTGCTCATTGCCCAGCACCGTGGAGCTCAACTGGCATTTGCTCAAGAACACCAGAATTGGCAAATCCGCCACTGGCGCCCTCTACTTTTCACAGACGAGAGCAGGTTCACCCTGAGCACCTGTGATTGGTGTGAAAGAGTCTGGAGAAAACAAGGGGAACGTTATGCTGCCTGCAACGTCGTTCAACATGACAGGTTTGGTGGTGGGTCAGTGATGGTCTGGTGAGGCATATCCATGGGGGGACGCACAGACCTCTACTGCCTAGGAAATGGTGCTCTGACTGCCATAAGGTGTCGAAATGAAATCCCTGAGCCCATTGTCAGACCCTATGCTGGTGCAGTAGGTCCTGGTTTCCTCCTAATGCACGACAATGCCCGGCCTCATGTGGCAAGAGTATGCAGGCAGTACCTGGAGGATGAAGGAATTGAAACAATTGAATCTCCTTCATGTCCCCTGACTTAAACCCAATAGAACATCTGTGGGATTATGTTTAAGTCCATTAGGTGCCGCCAGGTTGCTCCTCAGGAAATGGAAAGGAAGGAAATGCCACAAGACACCTTTAATCGTCTCATTACGAGCATGCCGCAACGTTGTCAAGCATGCATACAAGCTTGTGGGGGCCACACAAGATACTGAAAAGCCTTTTGAGTTGCAGATATTAAGTTTTTGAAAAAATGGATTAGCCTGCCACATCTTCATTTCACTCTGATTTTAGGGTGTCTACACAAATGAGTCATCTGTAGGCTGAAAACTTTTATTTCCATTAAAAGACTTGGCATCCTTTTGTTCCTAGGACATTGCCCTGTCATTATTTGTACAGATATCCAACTTCATATTGAGATCTGATGTATCTAATGTGTTTCTTTTAAGTGCTCCTTTAATCTTTGTGAGCAGTATATACAGTAATCTGAACAACTGCAGAGAGACATCAGCACACTCTTCTCACCTCACACAGGAAGTAGCCCATGACCTGGAGGAGAGTAAGTACCAGTACGCAGAGCCACGCCTTTCCATATATGGATCTTCTCCAGAGGAGTGGCACAGTTTGTCAAAGTGGTTCATCCACCACAAACTATACTCTCCAAACATGAGGTGGATGATTCAAGTGCCCAGAATATAGTGAGTTCTGTACTCACAAGAAACATAAACATGTCTAGCAATTACACAAGATATAAGAGGACGTTTTTATTTGTTTCAGTGATATTTTCAGGTCAAGGAAGCTTGTACCTAATTTTGCCAAAATGCTGGAGAACATATTCCTTCCTCTGTTTGAAGCCACTGTTAACCCACAGAAGCACAAAGAACTTCATGTCTTCCTGAAATATGTAAGATGTTTCCTGTTATATTTTGGGATATACTAAAAGCTGCAAATATTTTCAAATATTTTACAAACACATTCCTTTATTGAATGAGTCTTTGTGTGCTCAGGTGTCTGGCTTTGACAGTGTGGACGATGAGTCCAAACACAGCGATCACATGTTCTCCTTCAGGAGCCCAAAGCCAGAGCAGTGGACCGCAGACAACAACCCCCCCTACAGTTATTATATCTTCCACATGTATGCAAACATCATGGTCCTCAACAACCTCAGAAAGTAAGAGCCTGTGCCTCCTCTCCTATAAAACACATCCATCTTCATGGATTATTATTTTGTCATTAAAGTATATCCTTTTTGTCCTCTATAGAGAGCAGGGACTGAGTACCTTCCAGTTCCGTCCCCACTGTGGAGAAGCTGGATCAATCACTCACTTGGTATCCGCCTTCCTCACATCTGACAACATCTCACATGGGCTTAACTTGAAGAAGGTATCTGTTGCCAAAATAATTGTTCATGCATTACAGAACACATAATCTGGAATAGAATCACCATAATCTTAGAATATAGAGCACATGATGCAAAATTAAATCCCAAATGAACTTTTCTTTCTTCTGATTGTCTTAAAAACTTTTTTGGTTTTGTGTTTTTGGCTTGTGCAGTGAAAAACGTTTTTGGTTATGTTTTTTGGTAAACTTTGTTAGGTTTCATTCAGACGTTCTACAGTCATTCAAGTGATCCACAATGTAGAACATAAAACATACTGTATAATCCTGTAGAAAAAGATATATATTATACTATATAACATACTTTACTTAACTAACTGGAACAACAACCTCCAACAACCTCCTTGTAAAGAGTTATCTGAGTTATCACATGTGAAACAGCAGCAAACACCTCTCTCTAGTAACCACGCAGCCGAGGACACGACCAAAACATATGCATAAGATCTGCAGGTGATTGATGGCACCTGTCATAAACTAGAGAGACAGAGCTGTACTTCTTAGACATCCAGATGTTGGTGTAATGGCCACGATGAACAAGTTTATGCTGTGTAAGAGAATGCTTGGAACAAATGCAAGACTTACGCACCCATTCCAAGAATTGCGACTAGAGCTCATCAGATGCAGGCTCCCCTATATCTCCCTCTCAAAGGGTCTTTATTTAGCTTAAAGACTTTTTACACAATAAGGCTATTTGATTGTAGAGAACTGAGATGGAACCATTCAGCTTAGGAACCGGCAAAAGCAAAGCATCTAGGCCAGAGTCCTCAGGTAAACTAGAAAAAGTAGGGGAGTTACTTCGAACATAGCTACAACGTAAATATTTGAAAAAAATATTGAGAAGGAAGAGAAAATTTGACTGTAAGTTGTTGAAAGTGGCAAAAATATTGTAAATAAATCTTTAAGTTTGGATACCAAGGATTGACTGGATGAGAAAAGTATTTATTCTTTTTCAACGCTTATTTTCCTCAGAGCCCCGTGTTGCAGTACCTGTACTACCTCGCCCAGGTGCCGATTGCAATGTCTCCACTCAGCAACAACAGTTTGTTCCTAGAATACTCCAAAAATCCTCTCAGGGAGTTTCTGCACAAAGGCCTGTGTGTTTCCCTGTCTACAGATGACCCTATGCAATTCCACTATACCAAGGTAACCAGATACAAATAGACAAGAAACAATGTCAAAGCTGTGCTGCAGTGTGCCAGTATCTTTGCACCAATTATGCTACTCAATGCACTTTAGATGTCTTTTTTTCTGTATTATTTCTGATTCTAGGAACCACTGATGGAAGAGTATGCCATAGCAGCTCAGTTATGGAAGCTCAGTACCTGTGATGTGTGTGAAATAGCCAGGAACAGTGTGCTTCAAAGCGGACTACCTGATCAGGTGCAGTAATTCCTCTTTTTTTAACATCAGCTCATTGCTGGCCAAACCCACATTACATATGGTTAGTAGTGAACATGTCATATGTGCATTTTTTCTTTACAGGAAAAGAAACACTTCGTAGGAGTGAACTATTTGTCAGACGGACCGGAAGGGAATGACATCCGCTGTACCAACGTCGCCCAGATCCGAATGGCCTACAGACACGAGACGCTGTGCAATGAGCTTAGCTTCATAGTCGACGCAGTGAAGTCTGAAGTGATGAATGAATGAAATGAACTCAAGACAGAATCCGAGCATGATGGGCTCTCAGTCATCACCATTATTTTGAAGACCGCCAATTTTACTCTAATAAAGCAAGTAGTCTTAAAGCCTAATCCAACGAGAAGCTCTCCCCATAGCTAATACTTAAAAAATAAGAACATTGCTTATTCAAATCCAAACTGAACAGTGTCGGTGAAAAATGTGCTGAAAGCAGATAGAAACAAACCCATCATTCACTTTTCAACATTCAGCTTCATAAAATGTATTTTCATTGGATGAGCTTACAGTATATCTAAAATAAAACTATAACTGATCCAGTAACCTTCTCAGCATGGCCAGTATTTATAAAACTAGGAGGTCATCATATCGCTCACACTGAAACGGAAAGAGGACATAGAAATTAACTAAATCAAATACAGACAAGACTGCAGTCAAATTTCTGTGGAGCTGTATAATGTGAATTGCACGGTGTTGGGAACAGGTGGGTGGGTTTCCTAACCTGCATTGAGATGTTTGAGGCCAGGAGTCCTGATTCGAATGAGTTAACATATTGCCTGTTGCATAACACTAGCAGTTATTTACAGGGTTTAAGATGTGGTAATTACTGCAAGCAGAACATTTTTTTCACCATGGGTTCAATATGTCACACATGTCACTTGTCAGATGTTTGAGATAATGGAGGGTTGAAGCTGATTTAAACATTTTAAATAAATTATTGAAATCATGCATGCACATGTTGTCTCTCTCAGAAAGTAGTACTGTTGAATAAGTGTATAAAAGCTGAGTGAACACAACTTAGAATAAACTGAATATGTGACACATAAGAAGAACAAGAGATTTTTATTCTAAGCTTACAAACAATTAAATTTTATATTCTAATATAGTATGGAAAAACGTTGCTGTCCCGTCCTCACCTGCTACTTCCGCATTGCCCGTAACGGAGGTTGCTACGGGCTAATAATACAAAACGCTAAAATACAATATTGCTGTAGTATGATTTATATTTTTATTCGTATTTACTGTACAATAACATGATATAATGTGCAGTCAATGGTTTACCAGTGATTTTATGATTACATCATTGTGGTTGACAGACGTAAATTACAATTACACTGCTCAGAAGATTTTGCTCAGTTAAAGTGAATGGATGGATGGATGGATGGATGGATGGATGGATGGATGGATTGATGGATGGATTGATGGATGGACGAACCACTTCAATCAGATTTAATATCTGTAACCCCAACGCCACAGCAGTCATGGTGAATGAAGACTGGGGCCTTCCATCTGACTCTCCTTTAAAAAAGTTGAATCATGTGGGAGATAATAGAGTTTATATCACATATAAACAGTAACATTCATTTAAAAAAAACGTTTTTCGAAACGTTATACAAACACTTTATTTACATGTGTGTTCATTATCTGAAGCAGCAAATATGAAAAAAAGGTCTTCGATCGTCACAGAAACTGTACGGAATATATCGCCATCTAGTGGCTAAACTGCAACATGCAATAACTCCATATTACATAAAATATGCAATACATCCACTTTTACTCTCAAATAAAATGAAGCACACTACAGAAAATGATTGTGTCATCATTATATCTCATCAGAACATATTCAGCTTGAATTGCTGTCCACATCTATCCGCTCATCTTCCTGAGCAGCTTTCTTGGTTTCCTTTATATTTTTCAAACACGTCCACTGTTCTGTCTGGACATATTCCTCCTGTTGCTTCATGTCAGTGTTCAGAATGCGACTTCTTCTCCTGTCCACAGAGAGAAACAAACACAATACATTAACAGATGCAAATGCTGCAAAAAATAATCATCTTTCTTTTTAGTTTTCCTTACATTTTTATATATGCAGGGATGATTACTGCAATGAGGACAATGGCAAAGGTTGAGGTGATGATGATAGCCATTACTGGAAGGACGAAAGGAAAAGAAAGATGAATGAAAAGACCCGAAACAAAACAAAAATCAATCCAAAAATTCATAAATTTAAAGTTCCCTCTTATTTGTTTTTATTTATTGTGCTTTTATTGTCTGTGCAGCATGATAAAAAGTTGTTTTGCAGAATTAATTATGTGGTGAATAAAAATGATCATACTTCCAGAGGAGCCTTGTGCATTGCCAACAAAGCGGGCTGGTTCTCTTTCACTGTCTTTGGCTTTGGGAGCTGAGGAGTAAGGAGGACCAGGAGGTGAAGATGAAAATGTGGAGTACGTGTTCTGGGTGGAGGTTGCTGCCTCAGAGGGAGCCTGAGTTTCCCTGCTGCTCAAAGGGCTATCGGTTGTAGCATCCTCCAATTGTCTTGCAGCATCTGTTCATATACGTCAAGACCATGAGAGATTAGATAAATGCTGATCATGATGAATGTACCTTTGTAATGTTCACACTGGTATCCAATTTGTTTTCCGTTTGTAACTAATGGAAAACACTGCCTATGGCTGCTGTTTACATGTATGTAATATTTTAATGTAATGTTTTTGAATGGATGGTAATGTTTTTTTTTCCAGCTGCGGTAATTGTTTAATTGATCCTTTTATTAAAATTATGTAAAAATAATACTCAATACTACTCATTTTACCAATTCTATATACTTCACTCTAACAGTTTATCATAAAAATGGAAAAAAAGTAATTTCCATTTTAAAAAAAAGTAAGGTAGAATGTATTGTGATGTAGAACATACTAGAAAATATAGTCCAAATGTCCAGCCATCCATCCCTGCTTTAATTATTAAACCCCCTCCACACACACACACACACACACACACACACACACACACACACACACACACACACACACACACACACACACACACACACACACACACACACACACACACACACACACACACACACACACACACACACACACACACACACACACACACACACACACACACACACACACACACACACACACACACACTGTTTTGTTTAAAGAACAATTAATGATATATTTTTTTAAAAACAGGTCAAGACATCATACCTGATTCATTAAAACAAAATGCATCAAACTTCTGTGTAACGGCAGCTCGCCACATCACCAAGCCTTTCTTGTTTTGACCACAGTTAGAAAGAGCTGTCCTGCGGGGAATGACTGCAAGATGTTCATCTACCCATCCAAACCTACAGAAAACAAACACGTTGGAACATCAGGCATCTTCTTTTAAACTCCAATATGATGATGGAGGTGACCTTGTGCTTATTGTCTCTGGTCTTACCTGCATGTTTCTAAGCCTTGATCTAGAGCATCTTTTACTTGAGCTCTTGAGGCTAAGTATGCTCCGAGGGACCAGCAGAGGGTCCGGGCATCAGAGGCGTTGTATGCATACTCAACAACGTCCAGGCCATTAACATAGCTGACCTGGAATACTCCAGCAATGCTCCTGTTTGCTGCTGGGAAAACTGGAGACACCATATGATAAAATTTTTAAATTTATGATTAACATGATGAAAAACATTCAAATTAAACAAATTCTACGTTTAGGAACATGAGACAAATATTTTACACTAAAACAGAAAGAAAACAATGGAATGACTTACCTTTGATGTGACTCGTGTCAATAAATTGTTGGGAGAGGATTTGAGTGATGGACAACACTGATGTGATGTAAAGCCCCAACATTTTCATTACCGGTCAGAGCAGAAGCGTATGAATGTGAAGGATAACAAAGTGGTGCCCTCTTTATGAGTCTGTGAGCAAGATGACAGGGTTAAATAGAGGTGATTATGCTCAAAAGGGTGTGTGGACTCTGTCATCACCAGAGGGAAAGGAAAAGGAAAAGGGAAGTTGTGCTCACAGGTCAGATCAACAGCCATCATATGTTCAAAGAGCAGGGCCCGAGAGAAAAAGAGATAAATCTAACTTGCCATCATGAGATTAAGCTATACTCATTCTATGGAAGGAAAACATTCAAGGAATAAGCCTTTTTATTTCTTTTTCAGATTCATAGATTGTAATATATTTGTTGGATTAATTGTGGAACCAAACGTTGTAATCCTCAGAATAAATTACAGAACACTTAAAAACGTTCATGATGTACACGTGACAGTGTCCTTGTTGAAGGATTACTAACATCTGACGTGGACACTCAGTCCAAATGATTTCCTCCCATGAGGCATTGCTCAGTAATGAACATACTTATGATCTCTGCTATCCTCCAATGATCCTTTGGCACACGACAGCATCCCACTTCCACAAAAACATCTCTGCACATGAACGCACAGTGTGAAATGACGGAAAGAGCGCTGACGAACATGCAGCACAGTTGTTGTCAAATGTGAAATGTCAGCATGGGTAATATGATGATCTGGAGTGTGGGAAGGACAGGTCATTGGAAGTTTGTGTGGGGAAATGTAGGGTCATTTTAATACCCACAAGACTGGAGTGAGGTGCAAGTTAAGTTAATTTTCCATGATGTGACCCCACTTGAGGACAGAATTTAAGTTTTCAGTATTTACCTCAGGATTTCATTTTGACAGCAAACAAACTGCTGCTGATAAGAAACAAATAACAAACAGAGGATAATGTGTTGATGAAACCTGAGGCCAGCTCCCTCCCTTCTGTTTTCAGTTTTTATCCTTGCTAAGGTAATCGGCTTCGAGTTTAGCCCGATGCTTTGTATATAAACATGAGAGTGGTTTCAATATTCTCTTCTAAGTAATAGACAATCTCAGAAAACAGACCAGTATTACATAGTAACTTAAATCATTATGTTGTGATAGTTGTCATTATAAAGATATTTTATGGTATTACAAAACAAAAACATATTTATTAACTGAAACTTTTATTTTTAGGATATTATGCATTCATGGATTCATTACCCTACAGAAGACACAACTCATGTCCATATGTCAACATGTAAGAGTATGTTAGAAGACATAAGGCACTGTTTCATGTATAAGTCCACTCTGCTTTGACAGCAGATTAGTGGAATATAAAGATCACCTCAAAGGAAATGACAAAATAATTATTTCAAGCAACTTTATTTAAAGGTAAAAAATCTAAAGGAAGCAAACAACACAGGTCGGAACATGTACAACAACAAAGATAAAAACTAGCCTCGTATCATCGGGACAGTGCTCTCATACAACAAGAAAATCCATCAGTGCTCTGGAAACACAAACAAGAACCATTAACTGCAAAATATTGCAATTAAGGAACTACTTTGGAATGTGCAAATGTTTAAAGTCTTTAAATAGACATTGCAGAAATGCAACAACAAATGAAAACATTCCTCTGTTTCCTATGTTTTAAATATGTCTTCATCTCTCACAGGGATCATAATCTACAGGACCTGAGAGATTCAACAGTGGAGTGGACATAAATAGACACATTTTCCATTGTGGCACTTAATAGAGTTCAATATTTGTTCACAAAGTGTACACAAACCAGAACCATCATATTTGCATCAAAAACAACAACATATATATATATATATATATATATATATATATATATATAAAATTTTATTTTATTTTTTAAAACTTTTCTTGTAGTTACATGCAAAAATAATGGTTCTGGTAGAGATATATGCATGTCATCACACTTTATAATTGGTCCCTAATTGGTTCCTAATAAATATGTTTTTTTTCCTGCTGCAGCAAACAATCTATCAGTATTCCAAACTAAATTTGCAGCGTCATCAGTAAATCCTCCCAAATGTCTTTGTCCGACAGAACGGCTGCCATCTCTGTTATTCTGCCGTGGGGTTCTTTGGTTCTTCTGCAGTTAGTCCACAATCCTCACCTGCTTACGTTTCCTCACGTCTTTGGTAATAATCAGTGAAGAAAGTAAAAATGCTGATAAACAGACACATCACCACGAAGAGCGTCAAGGCGACCCAGAGAATTCGCCGACTCACAGAGATCTTGGGAGAAAACCTGTTTAGGAGAATCAAGAGCTCCTCCATCCTCCTGCAGACGTAAAGACATCTTAGCGGAAGATCTGACATGTTTGATGCTTCCACAACTTTATACATCTATTAACATGAAATGATAAGCTTTAAATATTAAACGTGATGAAATATACTGTATAGTGTGGCAGCTTAAGCGACACACTGTATTGAAATCATCAAGATATTCTTCATACTGAACTGGAAAAATTATTTCTACAAGTACAGAACAGTGAGATGAATTACAGATTTGTCGTAATCATGACTGTAAGATTGGAGCTTAGGGATGTCTGGAAATAATGAATTAGAAGTATTAGAAGAGCACTAAGGCTCCGATTGGAAACATGGTGACGTTAGTGCTGTCTAAGAACAACCTGTAAGACATTCAGTTTACCTGCTTGTGTTTATTTTCTTTCCGCTCTCTTCATCCTTGACTTTTGATTCTGATAATGTCTCGCCTGCGTTTTCCTCCTCACGCTTCACCTCCTGGAAACCTTTACTTTGTTTCAGTCCCTCCTGGTAGCTGCGTTTGATATGTTAAATTTTATAAACAGTCAGGCTGTAATGAAGAATTTTCGACGTACTTGACATTAAATTCATGAGTTGATTCACGTTTGCAGCAATGTAGGTGGTTTTCCCAATAAATGCGGTGATTTTGTAATAAAAACAACATTGCTCATCATACATTGTGTATTTTTGCGTAATTAAGGACCAAGGGAGAAGGCCTCACCCTTTATTGTAAGCCTCCTCCTCGATCTTTGCTCTGATCTCGGCTCTGATCTCCTCTAAGTTGACTGAGGGCTTGGCTGGCTCGCTTTCCTGCTCCTGCACACTCTTTCCACTGCATTGTTTCAGGTGGGAAAGAACATTCAGCCTTGGGCACCAGCACATCATCCTATTGTGTTTTAATAGACAAGCTGCATCCCTGGCTGAGCGGTGCTGAGCATTACAGACACCACCACAGACATGTGAGCACCCACAGAATAAATGAAAATGGCACTTTGCACATTTGTTATTGCTATTCTCAGCTCCCCGTGGAACATCCAGCTCAGACACTCGAGAGCTCACTTTATGACCAGGATATGATCCGAGCCTTGTGTCTGGACTTTGTTAAACTATGCACAAATGTTTTGGTTACAGTCTGTGACAGTACATCCATCAACTGCAGCAAGGTTTGATCATTTTTTATGCTTTCAGGGTTATTTTCATCTGTCTGTGGTGATTTTTTTTCTCCTGTAGGACACATCCTGAAGGTCACACAAACATGTCAAAGGCCTCACAGCAGGTCAAGCGCTTGATAACTTCAGGCTTATCTAGGCTCACTGCTTCAAGGATTGTGTAGCAACCTTGGGAATAAAGCTACAGCATGTGCGTGTCCTTCACATGTTGTGTGTCACGCAAAATTTGATTTAGTGCACCAAACATACCATTCTGAAGATGGTGATGAAGCCTCTGTGGGAGCGTTGCTTTTCACATCATTTGCTTCACACTGAAAAAGAGTTTTCACACAATTTTGATGCATTTGCTTGAGGGAATGTACAATATCACAATGAGAAAGGCTGGCCTTTCAAATCCATACTGGCTGATCGAGAACAGCCCCCACTCTTTTGGAGAAGGGGCTACTGCATTTCATTTTGAAAGACTATAGGTCAGCTACATTAGCCCATGCTACTGTTAGCCACATCCTCTGTGTGAGGGGGCGTGTGACAGGTGAGGTAGGCGTTGACAGATGGAGCTCATTAGCATTTAAAGGTACAGGCACAGAAACAGCAGAGCCCCTTTGAGCAACTTTTAAACAGCTGAAATTCAGGACCACAGGTCAGTTTGGGGCAAGACGTTTGGAATACTTTGTAGTTGGATGACTGACATCTGTGTGACATTGACTAAACAGAGTATAATATTAGATCTTTAAGAACACGCATTTCCCCAAAAATACAGAATAACTTTCATGTTTATCATGGATTAGTTGTTAAAACGTAACCTTTCTTGGAAATAAAATATAAAATCTCAGGTATACTTGAGAAAATGCACTCAGTTACTTGGTAGCACTGAAAATTAGATATGACCTCAAGTATAATCTACTACTACCAGTAAATACTAAGACAGTATACAACTTTACTAAACTCTATTGATCAATTTTGAAACAATCCAACTTCTAACAAGTTCCTAACCCACGGTGCACAATGTTCATTCAACAGTCAGACTTAGGAAATTCATCAATTTATAAAAGCTTTATTTGTCACATGCCATGATATCCTGGCTGGACAGGAAGACCTACCAGGACAGGAAGAGCAGCACCAGCATTGGGTCCCGTGCTGGGAGCAAGTCCTGGGCTTGTGGCTGGAGTCTGACCTGGGATGTTCAGGAGGTTAAACTTAGGCACAACTGCTACGCTGACCCTACGCCTGGGTAGAGCCTGGAGAGGAGACACGACAGGAAATACACAGGAACAGAAAATGAAAGTGGGTTTTAGATTTGTCCTTGTAAAGGCATAGCTGTTGGTATCCAGCTATTTACTGCTTTACAGTTCTATTGTGTGAAAATCAGAATCAGGATTAGGAGTGTTCGTTGCTAAGTACGATTAAATGCTCTGGATTAGATGTTCTGGTGCAGAAAATTAATCAACAAGTTATCAAAAGGCTCTTAATCGATTACGGAAAATATTTCAACAGTAATATATTTCAGCATTACTCTAAAACATACCTTTCCAAGGGTGAGGGACATGGATCTTGATGGCCGTGGAACTCCATCATCTTCATAAAGACAAGGAAGCACAAAATAGAACAATATGTAATCACTGGAAACACTGATGTCTGGGATTCCTCCTGAAGCAGCAGTGATGCTAAAATGAGGTATATGCTTTATTTTTGGATAAATAAAGTACATAATAATTCCCATGTAAAAATATTAAACTCTTCGGGGAGAAATGTGATGTCATGTTGGCTGGTCATCCTGGCTTTCCTGTGTTTGATGTAAATGTGGCCACAGGTTCAGTCTTACCTCCAGTGTCTAGTGAGCCTCCATAAGAGCGATTAGAGTTCTGGTTGGCCAGCTTCTTGAACTCCATCAGCTCTGCATGGTCCTTCTCATACGTCCTCTTTAGATTTTCCACATATTGCATCATGACTTCTGTAGCCTTGTTCATACGTTTTTCCTGTTGCACAAAGAAAAATCAGTCAGTATAAGTTTGCAGTGGAGCGTCAACAAATGGCTCTTTGTGGTCGTATCTGCAAAACAATTCTTAAAGCAAAAAAAAAAAAAAAACTCCAAACAAACCAAAAAACCCCAGAACCAGAACTGATTCAATAAACAAAATAATTATCCATTCAGCTGAGCAATTTTATTTTTAAGACATTGACAATATCCTTTCTTTAACTGGAACGCATTACGATTTTATGGCAAACCAGCTACAAGACAATGTTTGGTCATTTCTCTGGGGTTCATCCATCCATCCATCCATCCATCCATCCATCCATCCATCCATCCATCCATCCATCCATCTTCCACCGCTTATCCGTAGTTGGGGTTGCGGGGGCAGCAGCTTCAACAGGGAGCCCCAAACTTCCCTTTCCGCGGCCACATCCACCAGCTCTGACTGGAGGATCCCAAGGCGTTCCCAGGCCAGTGTTGAGATAGAATCCCTCCACCTGGTCCTGGGTCTGCCCCGAGGTCTCATCCCCGCCACTTCACACTCGGCTGCAAACCGGACCAGTGAGTGCTGCAGGTCACAGGCCCACTTTGTTTCCTTCTCAATCCGACTCTTCCCACCCCTGCGGGTGGTGGGTCCACAGGGGTGGGAAGAGTCCACGGTGCCTTTTCTTGCTGAGCCCGGCCAGGCCCCGTGGCAGCCCTCCGTCCTGACGGGCCCTCCGTCCTGACGGGCCCTCCGTCGATCCAACCTTCATTGACTAATTTGATTCTTGAATACAATATCCAGTGCAAAAGGCACAGAAGTTACAATAGGTCCTAAATCATCCTTTTTCTTTATGGTATATGTAACAATGACACCAAATCTTATCACAGAGAAATTATTAATTGCAAGTAAATGCAAACTGTGTGACACAGTTAAACATTATAATTATATGGCTGACAGGTAAAGTTGTTGTCACGAAAAGGGGGTGGAACTGCCCCTTCTAGAATTGTCACTAATAAAAGAGCAACAGTACGAAGATAACACAAGAAAGTGATGACTCTTCAGTTTTATAAATAGCTAAATGTCCTATTATATTGTAAAAGCAGTAAAGCTGCTCTTTAACTGGTGTTTGCTTTGGGTGGCAGGTCGGCCAGAACATCAGATAATAATCACCATCAACTTTAAAATGGCACCAAGTAGACATTCCAGAAGGCTGAGAGACATCCTGAAGGAGACGGTATATTCTAAACAATGCAGCAATCTCTCTGTCCACTGAACGCTATCCTATATGTTGTGTTTCTGGTGGTGTGTGTTTATATAACAGAACCTGTCGAACTGCCCCGACGATCTCAGCTCTGCTGGAGAGTCGTGTTGCCAGACGGTGCAGCACGGCCACCGTCTCTACAAGCCGCTGATAGGCCTCACGCTGCTCCAGGTTCTGCCATTGAGGTGAAGTCATCTGCATAGAGCACAATAATATCTCATTTGAGGAAGAAAAAAGACGTCCCCATTCAATTTTAGGCTAAATATTTATTGTTGGACACTTACAAGTTCCATTAAGCAGACAAATGTGCAGCAAAGAGGTGGCATTAATTTAAGATCTGACCTTCAGCGCTGCTTTAAACTCCTCTAATTCTTTCTCGGTGTCCTCCTCGGTCAGGTTCCTCTCTCTCTCTGCCTGTTTGAGTCGCATCTCGAGGGTGTAGTTGTCATTACGAAACGCCAGCGACAGCTGAATGAAGGCATTCTATGGGGAGGAAGTTAACATGCAGCATTCAGTGCATTCAATTTAGCAGTACTATAAAAAAAAAAAACCACGTAGAAAGCACAGAACATGCACACATACACAAATGTGTATCTGTGTGGTTGATAACATGAATATCTGTTTTTGCTGTAAACACGAGAGGGAAAAAACTCACACATCCCTGAGATCAGCATGTGGTATAAGCTGCGAGTTTGACATTTAACCTTTGTGTTTCTGACTTGATCAAAGCCAGTCTACAAAGTTTTCCACGCCTGGGAGGAAATATATGACCTTTGATTGTCCTGATGCAGATGCATCCCTGAGGGAGCAGCAACAGGGGCTAAAGCACGAGCCTGAGCGTCACTGATGTTTGCATGACCTACGCAGGAAATCACTCAAGGCCTCTTTGGTACGAACAGGAACAAAAAACACAGTTTTGTGACAAAATCCCACCAAATCCAGGCAGGCATATTTTATGGGAGTGCAATTAACTACTTTGGTAATAAAACAGGTTGCTATAAACACTGAGTAATACAAGGAAAATGTCCAGAGTGAGTGGAACACAACATCTGGCTGCACCAACAAACAGTGTTTTGAACACAGTGGCGTGCTAAAGTAAATCTAACTGTTGGTGGTCAATTTTATGACCAACTTGTTAGATAAAAACACACAAATTTATTGACACTGAGTGAGAAATTGGGTAGAAATTAGAATAATAAACTGAATAATGTGGGAAGCGCAACACAACAAGGAATTTTAAAAAATTATTATATTTGCTATCTACAGTAATTGTGCTTAAACAGTTGCGAAATAAATTATTCTGTTTTCCATTGAGTTTCTCATAAACCACCGTCTTCTACCAATAAAGGAATAGCTTGGCAATCTGACAGAGGGGTGATCTCTCTGCACAGTACAGAGGAGGTTGCTGCCAGCAGGAACCAGGTTACCATAACAAGAGGAAACAGCTCGCTTCCAGAAAACAACCTACTAACACGTGTAAAGGTAAGTTATTAACACATTATATTTCACACAATCAATCTGTTCAAATATTAAAAATTATATAATGATAAATGACAAGTTGTTTTAAAGGGCTGTTATTAACATGTTAGAATTTACTCATTATGGCATAATCTCACTTTTATTCTTAAACTTCCTTACATTTTAAATGTAAAATTTTATACAGTTAGATTTAAAAGCACTAGTAGGCAGATGTGGTTTACTAAAACACAGCCAGTTTCTTGGTTTCCTTTCTGACAAGTTAATTTTTCTGCTTCATATTTACAATCATGAGCGCCATATTGAAACATCTCGGGTTATTTAAGGTCGTGCTTCATTCAGACAGTTGTAATCCACGTTTCCTGTCTCACGTTGTCACTCACCTACCCGCTCGTTTCAGACTTCCTGCTTCCCATGTGTTCCCCCCGCCACTGCGATTGTCTACCCCTCCTCGATTGTTATCTACCTACGTCATGCTATCCCATTACATCTTGCCTATGTTCCCCTGCCTTTCTGTGCCAGGTCAGGTGCAGCTCCAAGTTTCTCATGCCAGCCCTGCTCTGGTGTTTAGCAGCAAGTTCACTTCAGTTTTCACTCCTGTCTGTTTGATATTAAGGTGATTTTATATGTTTAATTTTGGCAGAAATAATTTTGAACAAGTTGATACCAACCTCAACTTCTTTTTCGGAAAGTGGGGGTGCACTGAAATGAAATCAAAGGAGAATGGTTTATATGGTAAGACATGTTCAAACAAAGTAGGCAGTAAAAGTAAACTAAAACAGCAGTGGGGTTTTCACACACCAGCCTGGCAGACCGCGGTGGAGTTTGAGTTTTCTTAGCATCACATCTGAAATGTTGGGCGTGGCGTCGGACTTCTCTCTCACCTCCTCACTACTGGCTGGATGAGTTGAGGTTCGAGGACCTTAAAGATAAAGTGATGTATAAATCCAGCATGGACAGATTTTGTTTCCTGAGAACTTTCAAAGGCTGAAGTGAAATAAAATTCATATTAAATCACACATCTTTATGTGGACGTGTGACTTTTCCTTACTAGAAAATGTAATTTACTACACATGAAGTACTTGTTTGGCAGAAAGTAGTTTTTTTTTTAAGGTCTGCAAAGTTTTAAAGAGACTTGAATATGGCTCAGGTCTAAGTGTGATCTCCACAGCTCAATTCTGTCAAACAAAAAACATTTCGTCTTTTCATGTTGCATGAAAACATCTTTGTCTCGAAAGCTTTAGCTGTCATGCCATCTGCTGATGAAAAATGAAAACAGCATATTTTCCTGCTGTTACATTGCCAGAACATGGGGTGGCATAGAAGGGGAAAAAAAGACCAAATCATCATCCTTTTCTGATTGGATCAGATTTTCTCTGAGGTTCAGGAAGTGCACACCCTTGGCAGTGGTGCTGAGAGCACTTCTGATGGTACTTTCTGTCTTATAGGGTGAAGAGGAAAAACAAGGACTATTACATTTTTCCTGCTCAGCTGCTTCGCTCAAATCGGGTAACTTTGATCCCAACATGCTTTGGTTACGCATTAGCTTGTGATCCTGTAAACACAAAAGCCCACACATAAGAACAAACACTCCCTTGTTGTAATGGTTTGCAGAAGCATTTGACTGCTGCTGTAACACCTCAAACTGCTGCATTACCTCTTTGAGTTTAGACAATTTAAGCACACTCCCTGGTTGGGTGGAGAGGTCTTTGTACCCTGAGGACTTGAAGACATCCCTGGGCTTGTCTAAGAAGACATCCTCTGATGTAGGAGGGAAACTTGGGGCTCCATTTCTAGAATTATGGCTGCCTACAGTATCCCAGGAAACAGCCCTCATCAGTGGAGGGAACGCTCCAATTGTCTTGATCTCTGCAGTACAGGGGGCCTGTTGAGTCGGGGTCCTGGGAACAGGCTTGGCCACCCCCGTGGCCGGGGCCTGGTTAGTGTTTCGGCCTGGACCGGCTGCTTCGTCCCCTTTGTTGACTGCTGGAGGACTCTTAGGACCAGCTGGATCATAATTCTCCTTCTGAACAGCAAAACGGGGTGTTAGAGTTCCTGATGACACTTTCCTCTTCTCATTGGGCTTCCAGTCCACCAACAGCCGGTTCCCCTGAAAAATCAAGACAATTATTTCGCATTGTAAATAAGGACATTCCTTTAACCATTCAATCCTTTTATAAACTAATAAAAATCACATATAAACTCCGAGGTCTAGTACGATTTGAGTCTGTTAAAGCAAGAACAAATGTAAGGCAAAGGTGTGTGTCTGTCCTAGGAGTGAAACTCTGGAATGATTTGGAAGATGAATTTAAGTTGATAAAAATTCTGTCTAAATTCAAGAAAGAAATTAAATATGAGTTCATTGACGGTTAGAAATGTAAAGTTGCTGAGGTGAAGTCATTGGATAGTGGTCGATAATTAAATTTATGTGAATGTTGTTAAAAAAAAAAAGAATGTTGATGTTGTTGTTGTGATTAAGTTGTGTTAATCAGGGTGGGCTTATATAAGCAATTTTCTTCAGCCTAGTCCCTTTTTGGTTATTATAAATACAATTGAAATATGTTTTGTTTTTAAAATGTGAAAAATATGAATAACCAAAATAAATTCCATTCATTCATTCATTATTCAAATGGTTAGCTTCACTGTTTTTTCAGGTACTTTGAACTCTTTGACTAATTAAAATTTAGATTAAAAAGTTCTGGGAAAATATTTAAAGGCCCCAAAAAGGCCAGCATGAGTTAAAAACAAAACTTAAAGTCACTTAAAACTCTTGTTTTTTCCACATTCCTTTGCATTCTTTGCGTTTTTTGTCAGCGTTGTCCACAGTTTGCATTAAAAGATAACAAGAACATGCCAATAACAAAAAATGCAGATTGAGATTTGATCTTCTGACCTCCTGATCCTGAGCCATTGAGTCACGATGTTCTCGAGCTGAAGGAACCTCTAGATGCTACAAGACATTAGAATATATTTTATTTTGATAATAAGTAATATGGCTGAACAAATACCGAAGGACTGATTCAATCAATAGTAGGCAGGGCTGATTTTTGATTATTAAGGAGAGGTAGTTTTAAAATTTTAATACGTTGAGTCAAGCGCAAAGCTTTTAAAAACACATGAAACAACAACATCTTCAAAAGTAAATAGCTCATTAATCATGACAATTTCTTTACCTGGCCAATCGACTGTGTGCTGACGTGACTTGGCTCTGTGGGTCCTGCAGCAGAAACAGGAAATAGTTTTTACATTTGTCAACAAATAGACATAAATAGTTTGAGGTGCTGGTGAGACTGAAGCACAGCACCAGGTTGAGGAGCGACACTCAGTGAGCTGCTTCTGGATGAGTTTGGTGACGATGATGGAGTTGGAGTTGGAGAAAGACCTGTGTGTTCAAAGAATGAAACCTGATTCAGTCTCTGTGACTTCTGATTCGTTTTAAACAGCTTACAAAGCATCCTGGTGGGCGGTAGGTTTAGTAACCTGTGGGTGACTCGGTTAGGCTGCCCGTGGAGCGGCGACCGCGGCGTGTCAGGAAGCGGTCGCTGACCATCTTGGCCTTTTCAAGCAGCTCCAGGTTCTTCTGTCGATCCTCGTCAGAGAGCTGCAGCTCTGGCAGCTTATCTTTCACCAGGTCGATCACGTTACCTGTGCTGTCTGAGGAAGATGTAACACAAATGTACACACAGGAGGGCAAACAAATAGTCAATTCTAGGTTTGTTTGCCTGCTTTACGCAAAATAATCAAGTTACAAGGTTGTAAAATGAAAATTGTAGAAGATCTTTTGAGGTGATTATACACAAGAAGTCAACAAAGTCAGTGTGAACCTTTGGACTGGAGTCAATTTAAGACGGTAATCAAGTGGGATTACTTTAAGGAGCAGAATAAGTACCAGATGGGTAGGGGCCAATAAATCACCTGGTGAGGGTCGGCCGAGCAGAAGATGTTTTTAACTCCATCTCTACTCAGCAAAGAGCTGAAACGTAATCAAAGCAGTGAAGGCATCTGAAGCATTTGGGAGAACTCACAGACAAATTCCTCTCACTGGACACTGATGACCAAATTTAGTTGAAACGTAGTGAAGCTTCACATTAAATTACACAGCATGTGAGCATAATTTTAGAAAAGTCATTTGTTTCTCAACATGAGATGAAAGCAGTTTTAAATGTGCAGTTTGACAAAGGAGTTCACAGAGCCACAGCTTTCCACTTAAACCAGCTCTAAACAACTCAGACGCGTCAGTGGGTTCGTTGCGGGAGAAGTAGGCAGAGCTAATGATAACATTAAAATAGTTCTCATAGTGTTGTGGTGATATTTAGACCGTTAAAAATGTAACAAGTGTATGTGTGTGTGTGTGTGTGTGTGTGTGTGTGTGTGTGTGTGTGTGTGTGTGTGTGTGTGTGTGTGTGTGTGTGTGTGTGTGTGTGTGTGTGTGTGTGTGTGTGTGTGCAGGATTTACCCACCAACTGTGGTGATAGGTCCTCCCGGCAAGTTTCTGGCCAGGCGACTTCTAGGACTGTGTGGCCTGAGAGAGAAAAAGGTCATAATTTAATTTTTTATTTTTTAAAGTCATGATTCAGGCATTCATCTCTGTTACAGTCAAAAAGAACAGAAAAGTGTGTGAGAGACGGTACCTGGTCTGCTCCAGGGGACGTCCATCCTGATGAATGATACTGGCCTGCTGTGGGTAAATGATCGTGGGGGCTGTCATGATGACAGCTCGACTTTCACCTGGAGTAGCCTGCAAAAAACCCAAAAATGATCAAAAAAGGCTCAAGACTGACTGGCATTGGTAATAAATATATTTAGTTTACATTTAAAGATATCCTATGCGGAATTGTTATAAAAATCAAAGTCATCCCAAAAACAGAATGTAGCAAAGTAGTTCTGTTAATTAACTCGCTTAAATTAGTTATGGACAGTGAACTGGTGTCAAAATCATCAGAATCCGACACCATCTGCCTGAATTTTTGTCATTTAGCTTTTTTATCTGTGTTCTTTTTTATTATTTGGTTGTGTTTATTTATATACTTTTGCGTTAAATGGTGTACTTCCAATGTACTTTTCTCAATGTCTCCTCATGTTTTTTTCTCATTAATTATTTTCCTTGTGGTTTTTCTTTAGTCATGTGGCTTTTGGACTCTGCATTTGCTTTCTGGATTTTGCTTTTTTTGAAATTTTTGTTTGGATGCTTGTTTTAGATATTCATTTCTTTTGAAGTTTAATAATAATAATAATAATAATAATAATAATAATAATAATAATAATAATAATAATAATAATAATAATAATAATAATAATAATAATAATAACCAGTACTTTAATTGTCCCTCTTGGGGAAACTCTTTTAACACTCCACACTTCACATGTACATACATATGTGCTAATTAGACACACAGGGGTTACAGGTTACAGGCCCCTGAACACAGCACGCACTAGGGGCCTGTAGGCATGCAATTAGTATAGAGAGGGTCGCGCCCCAATGAGCATCTTGTAGGGGGGACGGCGCCTTGCTCAAGGGCGCCTCGGCAGTGGCTGGGAGGTGAGCCGACGCCTCCCACCATCAGCTCACACTCCGAAAGATGTGAGTTTGTTTGGTTTGTCATTACATTACTGAGCAGAACCTCCCTGTCCATGCTCTTTTATCTCATCTGCATTTGGCAGCTGCAGGTAAACTCTGTGGACCCCTATGGAGTAATAGAAAGGGTTTATAATGACTAACAGTGAAGCATACTCCAAAAACAAATGTGCATCAGATGCTTCTGACTCCAAACAGAGAACCTGGTTTCCTTCATGCCCTTAAGAACGATCAGCTTCAGGACAGTAAATCATGACCTTGTCCGCCTATCGGAGCAGTTCCATTATGCAACCTTTAAAATACCTATCTGGATGCTGCAGTAAATTACTGCTTTGGTTGAATATAGTATGAGGATGATGATGGACCACGAGACTCTAACTTCACTGATTGTCTGTTAAGGGAGGCACCTGTGGCCTGACATGGTCAACCGCTACTGTGAGTGGTTTTCAGCTTCAATCCCTCCACTCTGTCAGGTTCAAGTTTGTAAGTATCAGTTGTTTGTTAGAAACTGGAGATGAGAAAGTTACTGAATATCTTCAGGGGAAAAATAACAAGTTTTAACAACTCAAACAAATGAAACAAAAGTGACCATGACAGATCTGTACATCACAATACAACAGAATTATAAAATGGTCTTTCGTAATGTTGGGGACTCACTGGAAACACATTCAAAGAAAAATCAAAGAAGTAAAATAAAATGCAAATGTAAAAATCAAAGAAAGGAAAACTGAAAAATCCTGACGTCTAGTTAAATTTTTATGTTAAATATTAAAATCAGATCCAAAATCCAAGAATGTATGTTTCATTACACTAGAAATAAATGAAGGTTGTGTATCCAGCCACAAAACACATTTTTCAGCTACATCTAAAGGCCTGTTCTGGTGATGAGCTATCAGTCAGAAAAATCCCAAATCCTAACCCAACCATAAAAGCTAAGTAAGTAGGCACAAACTGAAATCAAATTCTAATTCCCCATGAGCTCCTCTCAAGGGTTTTGCACTGCACTAGAATCTTGCTAAAAGTATTTCCTTTGTTGGTAATGCTGCAGACTCGGTGAGGATGGTAGATACTTTTATGGTGTTGGCATACGGCCCAAGGATTAGATTATACATGGTCATTATTCTGCAAAGAAGTTTTATCTCCGTTTTAATGAGATACAGCAGCAGCAGCAGAAGCTCTCCGAGATGTCAAACAGTCTGATGTTTAACACTTTGCCTTCTGTGGGAGGTTTGGTTTCATTTTCAGGATGTTCACACTTTACAGGGCCAGTCCATACAAATGGTTTGAGTTTCTAGTCATACTTGACTTACTAGTCTGTGAGATCCCTGTTTTCTTTTCCTCCTCATGCATTCACAGATGCTACAAGAAATGATTTGATCTCATAGAAATCTCCCAAATATCAAGCAACATTTTTTAGATCTCATTTTTATTCCCTATTAAGGAAATGAATGGAATTGTACTATATATAAAGCAACACATTCTATGGAGAACCACTGAGCCATAAAAGTAAAATATGGTAAGTACAGAGCGAAAACCTTTTATGGAACACTGTCCTCTCATATTCAACGTAGGATGCAAAAGATTTTACTGCAAAACTGAGAGCATCCTTTTGAAGGTAAAGATCTTAGTGTTTGAAACCACACATCAGTCACAACACAGGAATGGATTCCATTCTAAGAGGAGTGTACACTTACTGTACTTGGAGAACTGGAGGAGCTGTCCACATCCTCAGGGGAGTCTTCCTCTTCCTCAGGTAGTGTGGGCATGGTGGGATGAAGGGAGGCACAAGAACGGATGTGGGGTAAAATAAAAGGTGTCTTAGCAGCAACGGTTGTGTCAAAGGACTTCTTGGCGTTCTGGTCACTTTGTTTAGGAGGCGACACCTGCAGCAAGTGACGAGCAAGATCAGAGAACTGGATGTATGAAAACACAAAAAGAATGAGTTCACAGAGCTGCAATTAGATGAGGAAATGTTAAGAGGAACGTCTGACATGTTTTCATTATCATTACATTTTTCTGTGAGAATAACGAGCCACACATGAAGGAGAGTTTTCTGAACCCACAGCTAAAAATGGTAGAGGAAGAATAAATAAACCCTCACCATACACAACGATCCAAATATAACGGCAGCACTGGAGCAGAATTATGAAGTTTCCGAACA
Organism: Antennarius striatus; assembly: GCF_040054535.1. Taxonomy (NCBI): domain Eukaryota; kingdom Metazoa; phylum Chordata; class Actinopteri; order Lophiiformes; family Antennariidae; genus Antennarius; species Antennarius striatus. The sequence goes on along the minus strand of NC_090776.1, from coordinate 22,952,314 downwards.
GATTTACCGGTACATCAGAAACAAAATCCAGCACGAGAAAATAAATTATCTGGAGTACATTTAAATACAGTAAGGTTAGAAGGTAGTTTTAGTGATGCATTCAATCAGTCATCACTTAAATAAGGCCCTGTTGGTGAGACTATGATATTCAGGGTAATTATGTTTTATCTACACAAACATGTTCATGAATGTTTACTCCCGTGATTTAGCCGTGATACCCAGCAGAGGGAAACACGAAACACTGAATGTTAATTCTCAGTTTAACAACATGATAAAAACAAAAAACAAAAAACCCCAACAACATAAAATGACTGGGTTTATGAAGCAATGGTTCAGCATGTTTTTCTTTCCACACTTTGACTTTCATCAGACAGTTACTGTTCTGACCGGAAGCAGACTGACTGGGATGCTATAAAACTTTTGGAGTGATTTGCTCTCACAGGCTGAAGTCAATGAGCTCCTGGGGGACAAACTAAAACAAACAGATGGCCTGGCAGCTCGTCGTAACACACATACAGGAGTGGTGTGTGTGGAACCTGCATTAAAAAAAATCATCATGAGAAATTGTTATCCTGCATTTCTTAGAGGATCACAAGGAAAACGATCAGATTGCATTCAGACAGAATGTTTTATTCACCAGATTTCTGTGAGTTCCAGTGAGGCTTTGGGGTGTTTAAGTTAATAATGTGAACGTGAGCAATGAGCATCTGCGTTAGCAGAGCGTTTAGTTTGATAAACTTATTCTCCTGTTGGGCAAAGCTGTTCAAAACGAATACAAAACATAATTTTGGTAATGACTCATCTGCTGAGTCTGATTTTGATAGATTACTGAGCAACAAGTCTATAAAAGAAGATAATGACCAGGCAAAGTTAAGTTACTATAGTTAAAAGTCGTTTCTGCAGCGTTTCATGGCTCATTTAAGATGAAAACCCCATATTTAATCAAATAAAGAAAGCGTACAACATGTGTGAACTACCATGAACTCTCATTTGTTCCCTTTTTAGCAGCAAATTCTTGGAATTCATATAAATCTAGATGTAGACAAAATGTACCCATGTTAGGGAGTGCAGTGTGTTCAGGGTCTGCACAAACTGTTGTCAGGGGTTAGCACATACTTAATGCTAATGATTTTGTTTGGTCTCTCCAAAAATAGAAGCATTTACATATGCATGACCTGCACCAATGAGACTTCATCTTTACTCCCAGTGTTTGTAGTCACATGAAGCCGCTGATGGAGGATGTGAAGTGAAAAGCAATGATGAATTATTAGTTACTTCAGAGGTAAGCCCCACAGCGCCAGAAAATACGGAGTTCTGTTCAGTATCACTACAAACATGACGAACTCCAGGGAACAAATACGGACAGAAAGGCCGTGAGTCACCAAGGAGGAAATGGGTTGTTTAACTGATGCCGGGGATATTTCCTGATTATAAGAATACTGTCATTCCGGATTAAAGTTGCTTCTCTTTTTCAGCCTTCAGCAGGATTGAATAGCATTCAGATATTTTAAGACAATTTTATTGCAATGCTGCTCAGTGACCATCTAAGAAAAATAATCTCTTGCTGGTGAGGGGGGAAAGAACGTATGTTTTCAGCTGAATCACATATTAAGTGTAATTTTCATAATTTGAGGTGTTTTATTGTTCACCTGCTGTTAAATATCAAATCAGAGCACAAGAAATCAACTGAAGTGTGCAAATGGAACGATTAGAGTCACAAGTTACTTCAATCATGGAGACTTTGGAGGAAAAAAAAACCCTTTCCACGAATTATATAATTTTTTATATACATTTTTGCTGTAATTGTTCAATTTCTCTCAAAATATCCCAAATAGAATGATTAAGACAGAATAAACTGAACTTGAAAAGTGAATCAAACAAAGATGCAAACCTGCCCTGAAGAAGACTTGATGCTGCAGATAGTCTCCACTGCAGACCATGAGACTGAGATTAGTGTGCAGAATAATTGAATCGCTGTGATTATTTCCTGTGAGACGGAACACACAAGTCTGAACACAAAGAGCCCCTGCACCACCACCACCACCACCACCACCACACAAAACTTGTTGGAACGGAACACAATCCTGTGTTTGTCCACAAGAGCCTTCAGAAATAGCTTCTCAGTGCAGCCAGACCACAATGTCTTCTTCGTCAGATGGAGATGAAGGAAACAGCACCCTCCTCCCCTCCTCTGTTACATAAGTACGCTCACTCTTGCCATATTAGTTTAAAATTTGGTGGTGTGAAGCCCAGAGTAGTGGGCCAGGAGAGGAAGTGGTTGCTACGCAAACTAACAATATAAGAGGACACAGGAAGTGTGAGGAAGAAAAAAAATAAGTGGACAGAGACAGAAAATGAAACAACAGATAGATCCACTGCAGGAATGCATGACCACACAACAAATGAAGAGGACAGATGACAGAGGTGGTTCACTTCCACATGAAAAAACAGCCAAACCAACATCTGCAAACTGAAAACTGTCCAAAGAAGCCCCCCCTCCTAAAAAAACACCTTCATGAAAAGTTTTGACACAGCATCAGAGAAGCTAAACGACAGAACTTAACCTCCAGCAGCTACAGAGTGTGTCCAGCTAAACACATCAACCCCGAGAAACCCCACAGCCCATCAGCTGAACCTCTCCACACGCAGCACACACATTACCTGAGCCCACCACTAGCGCTGTAGAGAAACACACACACTCGTGTTGATCCCTCCAAGTCAGACTGACTTCAAACAGCCACACTGTCAGGCTCAGCCTTTCCTCCAGAAAACTCTTCTGTCCACAGGGTTTCTCCTGCCTGCTCCCATCCCCTCAGTTCCCTGTCTTTTTTCAGCAACAGCCTCTCTTTCACTCCTGGGAGCTTTGACCATTTAAGGAGAAGGGCTCTGTACGCCGGTTCAGGCTGCTGTGGCCTTGTGTGTGTGTGTGTGTGTGTGTGTGTGTGTGTGTGTGTGTGTGTGTGTGTGTGTGTGTGTGTGTGTGTGTGTGTGTGTGTGTGTGTGTGTGTGTGTGTGTGTGTGTGTGTGAGGGTGTACTCACAAATCATCCCTAAACTAAAACCTGAATAATATCGGAAAGGCATGTTTTCCTTTTTCTGCGAGGTTTGTCGTGGTGGGGGGAGACGAGACTAGTGTGTGTTCTGTATGTTGTTATTCAAGGACATGTTTGCATGAGCATGAAGTATAGTGTCCATCTGAGGAGTGTTTATTCTGTGGCCTAAGAGGGGGCTGTGTTTCCACTTTGGAGCTCTTGAAAGTCACTGTTGCTTGTTGCCCTGCATTGTCAAACTTTGCACCGTTTGTGTTGCTTCTCAGCGGTGACAGATTGAGGTTTGCGGATCTGAGATTGTCCTGAATGTTGTGATAAAAGAACACTTTGTTTGAAGGAGCACAGCTGATGATCACAGCGAATCACAGCATCCCAGTTTGAATTAAAGCACAGTAATATGTAACACAGTTTTACGGATTTAACAAGTAAACAGTCTTTGCAAAAAAAGTCAGATATTTTTATTCAATTGATCTCTACTGAATATTTTGCGGAACTCATTGGGTAGGAGTTAGGTCTAATAATGAGTTTATTGGTTGTTTTATTTTGTATGGACGATGCCATGCAGAGAATATTTTGAACTGTCCAATGAATATTTTTAAACAGTAAGCCCAGTTCTTTAAAGCCATCTATTTATAAATACCAAATAAACATTTATTGTATTAAACAGTTTAAAATACACTTTTTATAGTTGTAAACTGATATGTCTATAATAATATTTACACACACACACACACACACACACACACACATATATATATATATATATATATATATATATATATATATATATATATTTATTTATTTATATATTATATATTATATGTGTGTGTGTGTGTGTGTGTGTGTGTGTGTGTGTGTGTGTGTGTGTATGTGTGTGTGCATGTGTGTGTGCATGTGTGTGTGTGTGTGTGTGTGTGTGTGAGAGAGTGTAATGCAAAATGGTTTAAAAACAGATATATTGATTGAGAAATAACTTGAAATAAAATGAAATAAGATGTGCAATCGAAACACAGTACTCTACAAACCCCTTACTTAATATTAAAATAATTAAATTTACTATTAGGTATTATTTTGAACAGTAAGTAGTGACAACCTGAATAAATATAACAGATTAAAAAGTACAACGCTCCCTTAGGCATTACTGTGGAATTGCATTCAAATTAAGCCGCAGTTAATTTTAAGGTTGTCCAACTTTAAAGATAAAATTTACAAGATGTCTGTTGTAAAAAAGCCACAACATAAAAACTACACACAACACAGCAGGTGAGTTGCTTTGCCTCTCAATACGAAAGTTAATTTCTATTTAGCTGCAGTAGAACAGGAGGGAGGCTTACCTTTCTGCAGCTGCCTTGGTCTCTGCCACCTGCTGGAAACAGAGACGGGGAGCCAATGAAGACAGTCGATTTGCATTTAATAGGAAAGCATGAAAACATCCAAACAAGAAAAAAAAAGGAGAGTGGGTCAGAGAGAAACAGAGAGTAGATAAAGTTTGGAGTAATCAGCTTTGCTGTCCTGTGAAGCTGTTGCTGCAGCATAAAATTCATGTGATTGGTAGAACTACTATAAATGTAGTTTCAGGAAGTATGATTTCCCAGCCCCCAACTCTAACTGTATAACCCGGGGCAACAATAACCTGGCAACCATTTTGAGTAAAGGATATGTTTGATCCAGTGGTTTGAAAAAACTCTGAGCCCCCATCAAGGACTGTTGTCCCTGCTTTCTGTCCCCTCGGGAAAAGATTATTTAACAGAAAACAAAGCATCACCCTGTCTGTGTATTGTTATAAACAGCAATGTAAAATATTAAAACCTGAGAGATTTTATTCATTTGTGAAGTTTTAGTGGTAAAGTTATTTAATATCTCCTATTAATGTTTACTGGTGCAAAGTACATAAGAGAGGACCATAAAAAGCTTTAAAAGCCTTTGTGGATGCATGCAGAGAATGCCATTATTGTCCAGATGGAAACAGAAACACACAACCCAGAGCGCACGAAAGTGTGGCTGTAGCAGCACAGACTTACACTTAAAAACTCAACATTTATCATCAATGACAGATTCCAGCAATCAATCACTGCTGAAGCTGCAAGCAACAACCTGTTAGCTAACCTGGGTCTGTCTTTTTTTTCATTACATAATACAATTTCCTAACGTGGGAGTTTTCCAGATGCTGTGATGTGGCGTTTGAACGATGTAACCATAAACTACTGTATCTGTAGCTTCATTCTCACTGTACAGTCATGCAATACAAGTGGTTTAATGTTGTTGATGAGGGTCATGTATACAAAGAAACACATTTGTTAAACTTTTAAATTCACATTAGCTGACTCACAGCTTCTCCAACTAGCGGAACTGGTGTCAACGTTAGATTCTATTCACATTTTTTGCTCACCATTTGTTGCGTGAAGCAGCTAAAAGCCTGCAGTGTATACGTCATGATGGTATCTTTAAATAACCACTTGAGAACATTTGAGACATAAATTCTGAGTTGCTGAACTACAGGCACTGAGATCAGAAAACAGCTACTTACAAAAGCACTGGCTTAACTCAACCTATTCAAAAACATGTTGAATGAACTATTAACTATTTTAAGTTTTGTTAATTAAAATGGGATTTAGCTGGAACGACTGTGTTTACATAAGAAAACGATTGTGACCTCCTCGGTTTCCACCATGGCTCCCTTTGATAGATAACATACACGCTCACAGAGCCACTCTCTCTTCTCTGCACCAGTTGAGTGCTATGTAAATATCTGCTTTATTTTCAGACACCCCCAGGGAATACCATTAAAAAGGAAGTTGCTTTGTCTCATCCGAGTCTCACAGTGTGCAAAATAACAATGATAGCACTCCATATTTATGTAACGCCATTATACCTTCCCACAGACGATGTGGATACTGACTGACTTCAGGGATTACAGGACGTGGAGGAGGACTCTCTGTTCTCTCTCCAGGCTCCACATCAGGCGTCTTGCAGAACGCAGTATCTGGTCCAGCACTGACTGTTAGACCGAGTACTGGAGTCTTTCACAAGAGAAGTTAACACAAGAGATCAACCTCATGCTTCATGTGAATTTAAATAAAATTAAAACAGGGTTACAGCTCGAATATTTCATTGGTAATGATTTCACACCATGACAACACAAAATACACTCATGGGCCTTCGTTCAATCATTGGTCGCCCAAAGGTGTCATCGGTGCCCTCTAAATGGTGATGACATGGTTACCTCCAACAGGAAAAAGATTATTTTGATTGATTGATTGATTGATTGATTGACGAACTAGCCACCTTTTAATGAAGAGTAACACATATCTGTTACATTAAAAGGGCCCCTATGGAGGGTTAAATTATTGAATAGGAGTCGTGTAAACTTGGTGGTTCTCTTAGTCCAATGCCTTACTATGTTGCTGGACCATAGTGTCGATTTTTTAATAGAGTTGGACTCAAACACTACAGGTGGTATAAATAGAAGATCTCAACCCCTCCTGTGGTTCCCCAAGTTCCTGTGAAGCTTAAAGGTCAGAGGCCCCAGCTAACTTCACAATTAAGTAAAAGACATATAAGCTTTGGGTCATGACCAAAGTGACAATATCCCGGACATAAGCGGGAAGTCTGGGCAATTCCGATCAGACTGTTGCCTCCTGCTTATCTGGCCTGGCCCCAGATAAGCGGGTGAAGATGGATGGATGGATGGATGGATGGATGGATGGACGGATGGATGGACGGATGGATGGATGGATGGATGGATGGATGGATATGGAGTCAAATCAAATGCCTCATAGTATAATGGCAAATGATTCATTCATCCATACATACATCTGGAGCCTATCCTTGCTGTGATTCAGGGGACACTCTGGGTTGCTACGCCAGTGCACCGCAGAGCCACACAGACAAACACACACACACACGCACGCCTACGGGCCTACGGGCAATTTGTAACAGCCAATTAACCTGAAGTGCATGTTTTTGACACAGGGAGAACATTCAAACTCCGCACAAAGTGGGACTCAAACCGGGAACCGCCTTGCTGTGCGGCCACAATGCTAACCACTGCGCCATCTTACTGCCCGATTTTTAAACGATATATTTTTATAATTTGCTTTTGTAAATTAAAGTAAATTAAAACGTAATCAATCAAATTAACAACATAATGCGATCTGTTAACATAGTTAAAGAACTGTTTCACAAGTTTTCCAGTAAGTCGACACTGATTTTTTACACTAACCTGACTTGGAGTTTGTCCTGTAATTCTGGCCTCCAAACGGTTGAGCTGTTGTTCTGTGTCGGCCGCCCGGTCCAGAGCGTCCCCCACCCACTGGGTGAGGCTCTCCATCCTCACTGTCACATGGCTCACCCTCTGCTCGCTGTCTCTCACTAGCTCAGCGGTCTCCAGAGCGTTGATCACCATTCCCTCCATCTTTCTGAGGGTGGCCAGAAGTCCGTCTGTGGTAAGCTGAAGCTGGCCTTGGTACACCCCCGAGGTTACTCCACCTCCACACTCTGTTTCCACTGCTGCATCCCTGTGGTCCTTCTCCGCTGCTGTGTCTGGTTCTCCTCTCTCAGTGTTGGTTTCCCTGTCAATATGTTGAACTCCACTGCTGTGTTTTTGCTCAATGACACTTTCCTGTGCAGATTTTAGAGAGGCTTGCAGGTGGAGGACCTGCGCCCTCATATCACTGATGGTCTGCTCTGCTTTCTGGAGCTTTGCTTGTGTCTCACAGAACTCTGATTGGACTTCTTTTGCCCGGACTTTAGCTCCTTCTCTGCTGTGGACTTTCCACCAGTTCACCACAGCCAGCTTCTTGGCCTCGTGGATCTGAGCCTGGCCCCCAGTTTGGCTTGGCTTTTGCTCCTTTGGCTCCCAGGTTCTCCAGCGCTCCTCCTTCTCCTCTTTCTCCTCCCACACACACTCGTGCAGCTCGAGCTCCTGCAGCCTGAAACCACCTCATCTTTGTAAACATCTCCTTAACACACTGTTATGTCTGTTGTTACCAGGGGGTACTAAAACTGCACTTAACCCTGATACAGTCTAAGACAATGAAGATAGCAACTCACGGGGTTTGTGTAATGGAGATGTCCATAAACACACCATCACAACTAGACACCCCTTTTACAGTATTAGCTGGAGGAAGCTTCTCAGAATACACACTAACATCAACTACATCCAGACTTTTACCTTAACAGGACAAAGCGAGGTAAAAAAGAAAATCACATACACATTGACAAGCTGCTGCTTGATGGTTTGCTGCTGTCGCTGAGGAAAAGGCCTCTCCACTGGTTTTGCAGGAGCAGGGTCAGAAGGCTGCACAACAGAAGTGACATCAGATTTAGACACACATATATATCTATATGCATGGCATTGTCCTCTGTCTACCCTCTCCTCACCCTCTCAGGATACTTATTTTGCAGCTGATGAGCTATTTCTGCAGATTTGATCCTGTGGATGATGGTGTGAATGTCATCTGTGTGTGTGTGCAGGGCTGGAAGGCTGATGTCATCCAGAGCTCTGTGATGCTACAAACAGTGAGAAGGTAAAACAGAACACCAGAACCATGATGAGAACTAACGGATGGCGAGACCTCCTACCTGTTGCATGTCCTGCATCTCGCTCTGCAGAGAGCGGTGGTTTGGAGGGTCCAGGCTGTAGAGACTGTGAGAACCGATGCACTGCCTGTCATACCTGCCATAGAATACACACAGAAAACTGATCATTATACCAAAAGGGGAATTCAAATTTACTGATCATAATATTTTTATCACTTCAAGTCCTGTTATTTTTTACAGTTAAAAAGCAACAACTGATAAATATGATGGCATCAAAATACGGATTTAACAGATCAGAAGCATTCTTTTATCTTTCATTAACAAGTTGACTTGTCAACAACCCTAATATCCACCAGTGAAAACTAAATGGTTATGAGTCAGCCATACTGATTACAAGTCTCCCAGGACCTCACCATGTTTTTATGATGTCACCCTAGCGATAGTTTCTATTTTTGGACCCAAGATATTTATGAAAGAAAATCTGCCTGATCAAACTAAAACTGTATTTTTTATTTTTATTCTTAGGGATGTATTGAAACAACAGTAACAACATTACATACATTAAACTATATTATTATAATTATTATGACTTATTACCTCAAAAGAACTTGATGTGAATGTTCCTGTAACCTCATCAGCTCTGACTGGAGACCCTGTACGACCACAACAGAGAAATATTTTAACATCATTAATAAAATTTAAAATCTAAAGATAATTGCTGTGCTCACTATGTATTCTACTACAAGTCTGAACCACTTATTGATTATTACAATCATTATTACAATATCTGTTCATCTAGTCACCTTGATTCTTCATACTTTCCGTGATTAAATGCACTCACATTAATCTATGTATCATGACAGGTCATGAATGTTTTTTCAAACGTCAAACTGTTTACTCTGTTCTCTGTACCTCAATCATGTTGTGATTCTCCACATGGGAACTCTTCATATTATCCAGAAGAAGGTCTTTCTGCAAAGAAACTTTTTAAAGTTAATTTAAAATTACAAAAAGATTTAGTGAGCTTTTTATTTCAAATGAGCTGACCTTTGCGATCTCCTTGTCTCTCAGCATCATCATAACCACAGTTTCCTCAAGTTCAGCCTGTGAACATTTAAACGTATTTCTTGTAGTTTCAGCAGAGACAAATAGAAATGGACTTACTGGTCCGTTCCTACCCTCAGCTCAACAGTGACCTTTCTCAGCTTGTTGACATTGTCTTCACAACATATCTTCTCAAATGTGAGTTTTTCATTCTGTGTGGAGACAATTTTATTTCATGGAATAACTTCATCTTTAGTTTTCTGGAGGACCTGTGTTTTTTTTTAGATTTAAATTACCTTGTCTTCAAGCCTCCTAATGTGAACCTTCAGACAATCCACCTCATTGTTCTGGAGAAAAAGGATTTGGATGCAAATACTCACCAATAAAATACATCAGACGTAAAGGTTAGCTTGACTTTGTGATACCAGTTTGGTGCAGGTGGTCAGGGAGCGACTGGCTCTCTCCTGGGCCTCTTTAAGCATCCGGCGGGTTTCCTCCAGTTCTTCTGTCAGGGATCTGGTTCTCACTGCAGATCGCTGAGCACTGCGTAATCCAAGGCAACCAAGAAATGAGCAAGAATGGGAATTAACATGAGTTAACTGAATGATGTGGGCTGAAACTCGTTACCCGAAGTGATGAAATGAGTTTATCCGTAAAGAAAATCTGCGTGGATAAAAGAAACAGGAATGCTAAGGAACCTGAAGCACTGTCTAAAACCAGGCTTTATAAAAAAAATCATCAGTTATCAAAATTAGTTATTTCCCTGACATCCCTCAGATCATTTTAAAAGTCAGTGATTTTACTGCAAGCAGTGAGATCTACTGACGACGATGGTTTGAGGTTTTTCTCCTGAACTTAAGGGACAAACAATTAAAGGTGATTTTTAATAGTATTCAACATGGTCACTATTCTATTGAAATAAAGTGAATTGCCTGGAGTCAGACTAAGCAGAGAGAAGTTAATCTGTCACCTGGCCAGTTTAGCTCTTAGCTCAGTGATGTCTAGGGTGAGCTGCAGGTTGATGTCTTCACACTGAGCCACTGTCCTCAACAGGCTGCTGTTGTGTTCACTCAGCTTGCGGTGAGCGAGCTTTAGTTCAACCACTGTTCCCAACAGATCTTTTTCATCACTGGAACCAAATTGTTATCGTACAGGATGTCAACATGTTGTACCGGTTGTAACACACAGTTGTTAAAACAGTGAAGTAACTAACCAGGAACATTGGTGGCACTCTGCTGATACAGCTTGGCTCTGAGAACCCGGTAAATCCAAGCCTGGGAGGAAACAGAGGTTCAGAACGTTTCCATCAGATGTGATTGAAGCATACGACCCAGAAATGTGCAGGGAACAGTGACCGACCTACCATTTACAGGCATTTTAGAAGAGGCTGGCCAAGATACATGATTGTCAACGGCATCAGGGCTGCAAGAGAGGAATTCTTAGAAAGTTTCAATTTATTAGCTATATAATCAGCAATATGTTAATTATAAACACGTTAATTTCTTTTGACGTTTCTGGCTGCATTTGAAACTTTAAAACTTGCTTTAAATTTAAAAAAAAAAAATTTGATACTTTAATTTAAAAGCAGTCATCTTTCCTTTTTTCATTTATAGGAATAATCTAAATGCACTATTTGTTCCTGCTTGAATATTAGTTTAAAAAAAACAAACAATGACTACTGGGCAAATGTAGCGCTGTATCATATCAGTATATGAAATATACTGATCAGATCAGTATATAAAATAAATAAAAAAATAAATAATGTAAAAAATAAATATGTGAAACTTCCACTACTGAGCAGTGCTAAACCCGAGGGAGTACTGTATTTCAAACATGTTCATTTAATTGCCAATAGCTCCTTGAAATTATTGAAGAAGAAGAACATTTGGTGACATAAATGAGCATGCACACTGCACACAAAAGTAAAAGGTCAAGTAAACTTAATTACAGAAAGTTTTTTCTTATTAATTTAAACTGAATGATATTATCTTGTTTTAATTAACAGCGGGGCATTTTAAAGATGAAAAAATTAAGAACTATGATAATATTAACATTAAAATCTATCAAAATAAAAACTACATATTAACATATTAGCATATTATAATTACATCTTAGCCAGCTGAAAATACATTTTGTGATTAAAAGAAAAATTAAACTATCATTGTCGTTGTGCTGTGTTTATTCTGGATATCACTGTACGTGGTATCCGGAATAAGGGACATCTGTAATCCTTAATGTGCTGTTGTTTCCTACCCGTCCTGGCTGCACTGTGCAATCCACTCTCTCATGGTGAGGTGGAAAGTTTCTCTGCTCACATGTGAGTCCTGACAGTCAGGGTCAAGCAGCTGCTGGAGGGAGGTCAGCCGGTCGAGCTCTGTACTCTGAGACATCATGGTCTGCAGGTACTGAATGATGGTAGAGGTCAGCACCTTTCCTGGAGAGGAAGGATAACAGCAACAATGATTCAAGGTTCACACAATTGCATTAATCTGTTTTCTGGAAATAAGCACAAGTTTGACTACCTGTACTGGAGGTATTACAGGCATCATACATAATATCAAGGAGCTCATGCTCAGAGAATCCTGATGTGTCTTTCTTGTTGTCATCCCTCGTACCAGAGCTGGGTGATTCCCACACTAAACAACAGAGGTGAGGAGTAGGTGATTAGTTTGTATGTCTAATAGTAGGTCCACATAAAAACTATCTGATGGAAGTTCATGAGACTTGATGGGATAGTCCGTCATATGACAGGGAAGATCTCAAGAGGAGGTAGAGAGGATTAGGGTTTTTTTTAGAGTTCTTTTATTTAACATTGTTCCATTAGGCTTTTTTCAGTAATTTTTCAGTATATCCATCTGTGGTGCATAAATTACTGCACAGATTTTCATGGGTGCTGGTAGAAGGGTTGAGCATGTGGTAAAGAAGGGAATATCACATTTTACAGTGGACATGAATAAAGCAGGAAGGGTTGTTTAGTAACATTTTAACATTGCAAAATGTAGAATTAAAAAAAAAACCTTTTTTGTCAGCTACACAAAAACTGCTTGGATTGCCAGGAAAGTGCTAAGAAGGATGAAGCATGTCACCAGGAAAAAAAACCATCAAAATTTGGATATGTTTCAAATTTATTTTACAAATATCAGTGGATATGAATATTTTTGGATTTTTTTTTTCCCAGGGTAGCAATTAACTGTCAATAAATTATAAAGATCACAACACAGGCTATTTACAGTGTTGTTGTTTTTTAATTACATGAAAATGACATTACATATTTTTTATTAGACCTGGTGGAGGAGTGAATTATGTGGCCCAAATGGAACCACTGAATGTTAAAGTACGTCCTGCCAGATTTATCTTGCTGTGGGCAAAAATTCTTATGGCACATGTATCTAGTTGATGTTTTGATTTACCCTTCTACGTGGTTTTACATGCAAAGGAAGAAACGCTAGCACGCCAAAATATATAAAAGAACAACTTAACTCACCATGACTGCCATCAGACATTGTGCTTGTTTTTGTTGAAGTGATTCCTCCAGACTTTAACGCTCCTACATGCCCTTATTTTCTAATAAATACTCAGTACATCTTATCCATTTATCATGTCTAGAGGTCAAATAGAAAAGAAAAGAAACACAAACACATAATAAACAACAAATTCAAATGAAAGAATATCAATTCTGAAGTTAAGTGTCTCCAATGATAACAACTTGTCTTCAGATTTGACTTCTTTTAAAGTTTAGCTGAGATGCTGATATGACATATCTGCATTACTTTACTTTTCTTAAAGTATAATTTATACAAAGATGAAAATATTCCACTAGACATTGCACAAGATTAGATTATAAGGTAGTCCACACTACATATTTAATTTGTGGAGAGGAGAATAAGTCATAGATTATATTAAAAAACAGTTATTTTTACCTCTCAGTGTGGGTCAGTTCCTCCTTAAAGAATAGATGCTCACAACTGTTCAATGTTAAATTACAAGTTTTTCATTCAAAATATTATTTCTCGGCTCTTCGTCTGATTCACTGTGATTGAGGAACACAATGTTTCCAAGATGCTTGTTTCCACTGCTTCACATCAAAACCAGCTGACACCCCCCCATCCCCCCCAGATCCCTGTCCCCACTTCATCTCACTCCACTCAGGATTCTGTCCTCTAATGGAGAATAGATTTAAACCCGAAGCCTAAAATGCTTTAATGCATCAAATATCTGCAGAACATTTTTCCCCAAATGTTGATTTTGCGTAAATGTAGGGAGTAATTTCATGTGTCTGTCAATGTGTGGAAAAATAGTTATTCTGATTTGGTATTAAGAGTATTTTTTTTTTTAAACTGAAACAGACATTTCTGCCGCTTTGAATCATGTCCTCAACTCTGCATATAAACAAATCAACACCGATCCTTATCAGTAATCAATCAGTATGACTTCAGAACAGACAGACAGACAGACAGACAGACAGACAGACAGACAGACAGACAGACAGACAGACAGACAGACAGACAGACAGACAGACAGACAGACAGACAGACAGACAGACAGACAGACAGACAGACAGACAGATAGATAGATAGATAGATAGATAGATAGATAGATAGATAGATAGATAGATAGATAGATAGATAGATAGATAGATAGATAGATAGATAGATACATAGATAGATAGATAGATTTTTTACCATCGTAATTCTGAGAATTGTAAAAATTCTATCTTTTTGACCCTAATCGTCTTCCGTACCACGGCTATGCTTTAATGATTTTTCTACCTGGGGAACCTTTCTATCATCCATGTCGGTCAAGCCGGACACAATTTCTGCTGCACCGTTCGTGTGCATATCCTAACGGAAGACAGCAGGCTGGTTATTTTTATATTTGTTACAGATCTGACTGCTAGCAGATCTTCGTGCTGTTGAAATGTCTCGGGGCTCTATTGAGATCCCTTTACGGGACACAGATGAGGTAAGACCGACCTGATATGAGTCAACTTATCTTACGGTGAATGTTCGACTCCGTGAAGCTCGCTGTGCTTCTAGCCATGTATGCTAAGTTTAGCTATCATACAGTTCTGTACAACACAGCAGTCTTGACTTCGAAATAACATTAACGTTACAATATGTACTCGAAATTCCGTCTGACGTTTTTCTTCGCTGATAATTATCAATTTTAATGTTAATGGAATTATTTGTTGAGACATTTAATTATTTTTCCTCAATTGCCGCTCGTAGCGAATCAGACGCGTTGAATTTGTTTGCTAATGATAATCTTTAAATTTGAGAACATGGCGAAATTATTGTCCACGTCTTATATCTACTTTCACCTACAACATTATTGGTAATGCTCTTAACCCTAACCATCTTTATGCATTTATCTGACGTTAAGTCAGATAAATATTTATAGTAAGGCTGTCAACACTACAAGGAGCTCAGATGCTCTTTTTAATTTCATATGTTGAATTTAATACATCACATTCGTATCGCAAGTGGCCAAGCTATTGAAAAACACCAATCAGATTTTTTTTACTTTAGTGCAAATGTGTTTTGTAAAGGTCATAATTTATTTTCTTTCACTGTTGTATTGACAGATTGTAAATGAAAGAGAAAAATCTTGCGTGCCTAGAGCTATGTTTTAATAAGTGGAGTACTGTGTATTTGTTAATAAGACTATAGTGGGTTTTTATTATTCAGGTTTATGACCACCTTGTGTTACTGATCATATCAGAAAATAATTATTCAAATTGATTTACATCATTCACTACTTTCTGATTTTTCCTGGAATGTTATGGAGGCACAACAACATGAGCTGTTCTTTTGACACATTGATATTATTCAGCATTCACAGCTTCTTCAATGACTTTTTTTCTGACAACATTGTGTGACTTGTGTCTTATAGGTCATCGAGCTTGATTTTGATCAGCTGCCAGAAGGAGATGAGGTCATCAGTATCTTGAAGCAGGAACATACCCAGCTGCACATATGGATTGCTTTGGCGGTGAGGGAGTGGACCTACTACTACAGACTGTTTCGTTGTTTCATTCAACCCATTTGCACTTTTTGCTTTCTGTTTTCTTTGTTTTCAGTTGGAGTACTACAAGCAGGGCAAAACAGAGGATTTTGTCAAACTTTTAGAGGCGGCTCGTATCGATGGAAACCTGGATTACAGAGACCATGAGAAGGATCAGATGACCTGTCTCGACACACTGGCAGCTTACTATGTCCAGCAAGCGCGTAAAGAGAAAAACAAAGATGCCAAGAAGGAGCTCATCACACAGGCTACTCTGCTGTATACCATGGCAGACAAGATCATTATGTATGATCAGGTAAGAGAAAAGTTTGTCAGATCAGGCGATGTTGAGATTGAGATCACAAAAATCTACGACTCCAACAATGTTGATGATTAGGATAAATATAACAAGCTTTTACCTCTGTCAGAACCATTTGTTGGGGCGAGCCTGTTTCTGCCTGCTGGAAGGAGACAAGATGGACCAGGCTGATGCTCAGTTCCACTTTGTCCTCAATCAGTCCACCAACAACATTCCTGCCTTGCTTGGTAAGAAATATAAAAATCAAGTATTAATCTTGATCTCTGTGATCGATTCACTGCAGTAATGATATCATTTTTATTCACCAGGTAAGGCGTGCATCTCCTTCAATAAAAAGGATTACAGAGGAGCGTTGGCATATTACAAAAAGGCTCTGCGTACAAACCCTGGCTGCCCAGGTGAACATCCTCACTATACAATCCTGTATGACCATTCTGATGTTAATACTCCTTATCGTTGCTGATGGAGTCCAGCTGGTGCAGATATCATTAATAGGAGTCAGAAAATTGGATTTTGATATATTTTAACACAATAACTATAATAACTATATGTATACCTTTGTAAATATACATAAATTTGAAACCAGTAATCATGTGATTTCTTTTTTCGTGTTTACCAACATTGATACTGTGATAAGTGAATATTGGTTGATGTAATGGTCAGGATCTGTCTCTTACTGCTTCTGAAGTTTTGGATTATTCCTAATCTGCCTTGCTGTTGTGTTTCCGTCTAGCTGAGGTGAGGTTGGGGATGGGCCATTGTTTTGTCAAGCTCAACAAACTGGAGAAGGCTCGCTTGGCTTTCGGTCGAGCCCTAGAGCTAAATTCAAAGTGTGTGGGAGCTCTTGTTGGTTTGGCAGTTTTAGAGCTCAACAACAAGGAGGCAGATTCCATTAAAAATGGAGTGCAGCTGCTGTCGCGGGCCTACACCATCGACCCCAGCAACCCCATGGTGCTCAACCACCTTGCCAACCACTTCTTCTTTAAAAAGGTAGCGTGGCTGTCATCAAAGCAGTGACTAGTTGGATCCAGGGTTGTTCAACTGTTCACACTGGCTTGTTTTGTACCGATTGTCAGGATTACAGTAAAGTGCAGCATCTGGCGCTTCATGCTTTCCATAATACAGAGGTTGAGGCCATGCAGGCTGAAAGCTGCTACCAGTTAGCTCGTTCGTTTCACGTGCAGGTAAGATGTTATTATATATTCTATTACGGAACCTGAGGCAGTGCAGATTGTTAATTGTGATATAAATTTCTGACATCTCTGTTCTCCCTTTTTCTCTTTAGGAGGACTACGACCAGGCTTTTCAGTATTATTATCAGGCCACCCAGTTTGCGTCGTCTACCTTTGTTTTGCCCTTCTTTGGTCTTGGTCAGATGTATGTGTATCGGAGGGACAAGGAGAACGCAGCACAGTGCTTTGAAAAGGTTCTGAAGGCCTACCCCAACAACTACGAAACAATGAAAATTCTGGGTTCACTCTATGCAACATCTGACGATCAGGAAAAAAGAGACATTGCCAAAGTATGTTAATTCTGAAGATTATTAGATCAACATTTAGTTTTGCTATTCCTGTGTTGTTAGCCTTACGAATATGTGACCGTGCTTGTATCTCAAATGCGTCTGGAGTCATGTGCTGAAGAGAACAATTCATTTTGGTTTTCTAGGGTCATTTGAAAAAGGTGACGGAGCAGTACCCTGATGATGTGGAGGCTTGGATTGAACTGGCTCAGATCCTGGAGCAGACGGACATTCAGGGAGCGCTTTCGGCGTACGGTACAGCCACGCGCATCCTGCAGGAGAAGGTACAGGCTGACGTTCCTCCTGAGATCCTCAACAACCTGGGGGCTCTTCACTTCAGACTGGGCAACCTCGGAGAGGCTAAGGTAGCTCGCAGACTTATTTCAAATCAAATTTTTTCTATGATTGTCCCACACATTTCACATTGTGCATTAAATATACAACATCTGTGGTATTTGAAGCGTGGCGGTCATGTCCTGTCATGTCTCTTCTCCCACAGAAATACTTTCTTGCATCTCTTGAGCGAGCCAAAGCTGAAGGAGAGCATGATGAGCATTACTACAACGCCATTTCTGTGACCACCTCTTACAATCTAGCCCGCCTCTACGAGGCGATGTGTGAATTCCATGAAGCGGAAAAACTGTACAAAAACATCCTGAGAGAACATCCCAACTATGTGGACTGTACGCAATATCACACAACGTACGTTTATCGCAAAAGAAAATGTTTTGTACTGTGTTGAAAATGTTTACGGTCTGTAGGTTATTTGCGTCTTGGAGCGATGGCACGCGACAAAGGAAATTTCTACGAAGCTTCTGATTGGTTTAAAGAGGCGCTGCAGATTAATCAGGTACTCTGTCGTTTGTAGCGAGTGAATAACAGCAACAATAGAACAAAAATCTGCTTGCAGTGTTCATCTGATGTCTTCTGTTTGCTGAAGGATCACCCAGACGCCTGGTCCCTGATAGGGAACCTTCACCTCGCCAAGCAGGAATGGGGACCTGGTCAAAAGAAGTTTGAGCGCATTCTGAAGCAGCCATCCACGCAGAATGACACCTACTCTATGTTGGCTTTGGGCAATGTGTGGCTGCAGACTCTACACCAGCCCACCAGAGACAGAGAAAAGGTGCTGCCTGATGTTTTCTTTTCATAAGCACTTCCAAAAATAACTAAATGAGAAAATTAGAGCCATTTGCTGAAAATTGTTTCTCTGGAATTGGTTTGTGTAGGTGGATAAAACAAACACACTTCAATGAGCTGCAGCCTGTTGATTTAAAATGGTTTATTGTTGAAATTAAGCATATGAAAGTAGACTTTGATTTTAGCTCAAATGTAAGGAGCAGTTAGGATTTTAGATGTTTAATTTTTTGACTATATTAAGTTGGACTTAGTCTTTAATTATGGGTAAAGTAAGAATTTGTTTCTCCAAACCGACACAGTTGAATAAGAAACTGTAGTAGAAAGATTTCTGGAAAAAAAACAAACAAGTAAATTTAGGACATTTCATTTGGAAGAAGTGAGTAGCATGAAGTTAAACAAGAGTACAGACTTGACTCGGATGTCTTTTTTGTTGTTGGTCTCCTAAAATCCTGTTTTTCTTTTTTGCCTTGACAGGAAAAGAGACACCAGGATCGAGCACTGGCGATATATAAACAAGTGCTGCGAAATGACCCCAAGAACCTCTATGCAGCCAATGGCATTGGTCCGTTGAGCCTTTTTCTAGTTCTTAAATTTGTTCAGAATTTATATTTGAAGTACCGGTATTATAAATGGAATGTTTTGTGACCAGGAGCCGTCCTGGCCCACAAGGGCTACTTCCGAGAGGCTCGAGATGTGTTTGCTCAGGTCAGGGAGGCCACGGCAGACATCAGCGACGTTTGGCTAAATCTGGCTCACATCTACGTAGAACAGAAGCAGTACATCAGCGCCGTGCAGATGGTGAGAGCCTCACTCGTGATTACATAAAGACATTATCATCTGTGTGCTTTTGTATGAACAACAAAAGAATGTTATTGTGTTCCAACAGTATGAGAACTGCTTGAAGAAATTCTACAAGTACCAGAACACTGAGGTGCTGCTCTATCTCGCCAGAGCACTCTTCAAATGTGGGAAACTCCAGGAGTGCAAGCAGATGCTGCTGAAGGTGACAGGAAGGATAAATTCTTTTATTTAATGCAACCTAATGAAGTAGTGCGTGACTCTCTCTTTGATGTGTTTTCAACCAGGCCCGTCATGTAGCACCCAGTGACACGGTTCTGATGTTCAATGTGGCCCTGGTGCTCCAGAGGCTGGCCACGCTGGTGCTGAAAGATGAGAAGAGCAACTTGAAGGCTGTGCTCAGTGCTGTGAAAGAGCTGGAACTGGCACACAGGTGAGGCGGTCTGACTAGAAGTAATTCATTCCTTTTCTTTCAGTCTGAGCCTCAGGATCTCGTTTTGTCTTATCCTGCAATCTCCCTCTTTCGCCTCCTCTTCACAGATATTTCAGCTACCTCAGCAAGGCCGGAGACAAGATGAGGTTTGACCTCGCGCTCGCTGCTTCAGAGGCGAGGTCAGTCAGGATTTACTCTCATCACAATTTCATATGCTCTGAAGGCTGCTTTTTTATTTTCAAGGAACACCTGCAATAATTTATGACTATAATAACATCTGCCAAGGAGGTGAGAGTTTCACCTGTTTGTTTCTTTGTGACTTGATAGGCTTCAAACTATTTTGTGAAAGTTCAAAGTTGCCAGAGACAAATCTGCAAAATTTTACAAATTAGTGTCTGGATCTACATCAGGAACAAGCAAAATTTTTGGTTTGGCCATTTAAGATATATTCCCTAATGTCTCAGGAAGTAAATTCCTAAATTATGATTTAACTCATACTGATGAAGTGTATTGATTCATTTATTTTAGTGCTGTCAGGCGATCAAAGAAATTTATCTAATTAATTACAGGATTTGTAATTAATCTAATCAATCACATTTTAATCTCATACCTGCTAAAGGTCCCCAAATACAGAATTTAAATTCTACGACATTACAAAATTGTAGTGCATGACTAATCAATAGAATACACCAAGAAGAGAAGATTTGAAATCAACGTTTTTATTGGTTAACTGTGCTTTATAAATGAAATTCAAAAGAAAAATGGCTGAGCACATCATCAAACCAGTTAGGCCAGGTGCTTTTCTCAAAAATGCAATACAAATACAGTTAAATAAAATAAATACAATTCAGAAATAAAATAAGGCTGAGTCTCAGATAGGCACATAAGCAGACTCTGAATCAAAATGAATACTAAAGCTGACTCAACACAGCAATTCAAAATGAATAGCATAACATGCCTCCAAACAAGGCAACTAAATGGCAAGATGCCAACAGGCTTTTCCTAAGCTAACGTTACAGGAACTGACAACAGACAACTCTGTGTCCTTGACATGTTTTGCATTTAAATGATACTTTAGGCTGGAGCTGCTTCGGTGATATGAAGATTCTCTTTTACAAAAGGTACAAATAATAACACTAAGGATAATAATAATGGATTAGATTTATATAGCGCTTTTCTGGACACTCGAAGACGCTTTACATCGGATCCATTATTCATTCACTCCTCATTCATACTTGGTGATGGTAACTACGTGTGTAGCCACAGCAGCCCTGGGGCAGACTGACGGAGGCGTCTACAGGGCAGAATCACTGCGTTTTTGTTGATGGTCCCATTCTTTTTATAAAGAAACTTTCCGCCCAAAGGTCCGAGTGGTCTTACCTCGCTCTCCTGTGTCGCGTCCATCTCTGTTGTCAGTCCCTCTGCTTTTGACTAGTGGCGCAGGTAGGAAGTGACGTCACTGCAGCCTACGGGTCCCTCAATGGGCCAAATTTAAAATGCTTGCACATTGACTTGCCACTCGCGATTAATTGCGTTAATTTTTATAGCGTGTTAATTTGCAGCGTAATTAATTAATCTACTTAACGCGTTATTTATTTGTAAAGGCACATCCAGATAATGTTTCTGGATCAATATACACTGTCATTATGGTAGCTGATCTTCATTTTGTCACTATGGTGACAAATAGAGCTAGAAATCAGGAGCTACTGATCGTTTATATAATACCACCGGGTCTTGGGGTGTGTTGTGGGATTGCAGGCAGTGTTCTGACCTGCTGAGTCAGGCTCAGTATCACGTGGCCCGAGCCAGGAAGCAGGATGAGGAGGAGAAGGAGCTTCGTGCCAAACAAGAACAGGAGAGGGACATGCTGCGTCAGCAGATGTTGAAAGAACAGGTACCCTGGGGTGTTGGTTCTTAGAATGGTGAAACTAGCTGGTAGCAGCTCATCGGAACCAGACCGTCATTTTTTTTTAATCTGCTATGGAGTTTTTGTTCATAATAAGTTGGATTGTGACTTTCAAACCTGCTCAGGAAGAAAAGAGGACTAGAGAGGTGGAGGAGCAGAAGAAGCTCCTGGAGCAGAGAGCCTTGTATGTGGAGAAAACCAAGAACCTGCTCAGCTTCGCAGAGGGCTCAAAGGACATGTCCAAAGAAAAGAAGAAGGGTGGAGGAGGAGGAGGCCGCGTGAGTCTTCATCCTGACTAAACGTCTTCAATATTAGCCTGAATTCAGCCAAGATGACAAATGTCCTCATTCATTGTCTTAAAGCGTAAGAAGGGAGGTGACATGGATGAGTTTGTCAACGATGACTCTGACGAAGACCTGCCGCTGAAGAAGAAGAGGAGGAGGAAGGGCGGTAGCGGCAGCGAGCCGGAGGAGGGTGAGGATGGAGAAAAGAAATCACGCAAGAAGAGGAGGAGGTGAGTGTCGGGTTGTGGTTTATTTTGAGTGCTGAACAAGAGACTGAGAACCAATGTCCCTCATGTCAGGTCCACTAAAGGAGGTGATGATGACAGCGATGATGAGGAAGGAGCAACACAGCCCAAGAAGCAGCGTAAGCCCAAAGAACGCAAGAGGTTTGAAAAGGTCCGTAGTTTTGTTTGTTTGCCCGTGTTTCTTTGCATTATTTATGCTGTTGAAACATTATTGAAATGTCTTCTTGGTGTATTTTGGTTCCAGTCCCAGCCTGAGCGTCTCCCACCATCTCTCAAAGGGAAGATCAAGTCGAAGGCCATCATCTCCTCTTCTGATTCCTCCTCAGATGAGGATGGACTGAAAATTGCTGAAGACAGGTAAGACCATAACTTTTCCAGAGTGATTTTCAACTGGAGGAGGTTTTGCAGTCATTAGTTGATCTTTTCTCCCAAGTAGACAGCAAAGAGACAGCGGGTCGGGATCTGAGGAGGAAGGCGGCCACAGGAAGCGCATCGCGTCTGACAGCGAGTCCGACGGAGGTAGAAACCAATCTGGCAGCGAGGCGGGCAGCCCTCGGCGCTCCGCAGGCTCTGATGATGATGACTCTGGAAGTGACCGTCCAGTGAAGAAGAGAGGACAACAGCAGTCTGACTCGGAGCAGTCTGACGATGAGAGCAAGAGGAGTCGGTCAGGATCAGAGGATGAGTCTCGGCCCGGCTCGCCGGCAGCAGCGTCTGACGCCGGGTCGGACAGAAGATCTGATCCGGGATCAGAAAATGAGGGCTCTCCGCGTCGCTCTGACAATGGCTCTGAACCCGAAGGCTCCAATAACGAAGACGATGACAGTGATTAGAATGTCAAATCTTCCTCAGACTCTGCTGATTTTAGTAACAAATCGCCCTAAATCTGCTTTTTTATTTTGTCGATGTAAGAAAATTTCTGTTAATTAGAACGTCAACTTCAGCCAGGAAAGGTTTTTTTAAAAAAAGAAAAAGAGCAGTTATCTGCCCTTTTCACTTATTGTTTGGGAACATGGATCAAATGCTATAAATTTAAAGGTGTAGACGTGTATTTTATGTTGTAGAGGGTGACATAAGGTTTTTTGACGGCTCATGTATCACAGGTAGACACAACAGAGAAACACTGTCAGCTTGTTTTCAGTCCATTCTGACATGTAAGTAAAATATTTCATACAAGATGAATGTTTTTTAAACGTATCTAGATTGAATGAACTTAATCGTAGACATTTGTATAAAACTGATTTCTAGGTATGAGCCAATGACTTCTACAGAATATGTATTTCATGTAAAACAATTCAAGAAACCAGGTTTTTTGACCCCGGCCTTTAGTTTTATCGTAGCTCAGCGACTCATTTCTGTACAAACAACCTCCTGTTCTTTGTAGTCAAGCCATTTGTTTCCCCGTCCTGGGCTGACTTCAGTTGGAACCGTCGAGGATCTCATTGTTTGAAGTTTTAAACCTGATCAATGGATTCCAAATTATAACCAAATAAAGGTTTTATAATTGGAGGACCTGAACAAGTTTCATGACCGACGTCCCAATATTACCCACTAAGAAACAGACAAAACCCAAGATGAACGATTTGAACTTTATTCAAGGTTTTTGTATTTGTACACTTGATTTCTTATACTTACCACTTACACTCTAAAAGCAAGTGTGCACATACGATTCACTCTTAAATTCATGAAGATAAAAAGACAATTTAAAAACGTGACAAACGGACACAAAAATTTCCACACTTGGTGAACAACTCTAGTACTGGTAACTAAGCTTTGGCTGTCTCAGATAAAAGTGAGACATTCAAGTACAGTCCGAGATACATTAGAGGTATATCCATATGAATTGATAAATTAAAGGCCACAAAGATAAGATTCTTAACGGCACAAAGATTTGTACATAAAAAGCTCGAGCCATTAAACTAAATGTTGAGAAAACTGAAATCACTGCGCTAACAAATCACACCATCCGACATCAACTCCAGATTGCTAAGCATTTTCAGACAGTTTGACTTAAGCAAAATAAAACCACTCTAAATGTGACAGTCCAAAATTGCAACTTAGGATTGTTTCAATAAATCAAAGTGAATCTTAATATTGCAACGACTCACGATGTTGAGCAAAGTGCATTTAAAAACTGATTAAAAATGCAGTTAAAACGAGAGAAGCGTTTGCAATTTGCAAGTTTTCTCTCTGTAAACCGTTACAGCTGTGGCAGCACTTGGTGACTCCTACCAGATGTGAAAGGTGATAAAAAGGGCAGGTTTTGGTGCTGGTACAGTTTCCTGCACAATCATGCTTACGTTTAAGAAAACAAAACCCAAGATGATTGAAAAAGTTCAAATAAAAATGCTGGAGGACAAACAGGATTGAAAATCCAAAGGAAAAGCAGAAATTTTAAGTTTGATGAGATGCTGGCCAGATGGGGAAAAACACTTCAGTGGAATGCATTGTAACAGTGGTTCTGAAAGATTCTTAAATGAGCGACTCATTGTATCCTATAAACACATGGCCTGCTACTTAGTAATCTTCATCCTCAGACTCCTCCTCTTCTGCTGTCTCCAGCCAGGTCAGCCACTGATTCACCTGCACAATGAGCACGAGACAACTTTTATTATTCGGTAAATAAAGACGATGCCATGAAGTAATTTTTAAACTACATAAACCAAAAAAAGTCATTGCAATAAATATAAAAGCACCTGAAATAATGCTTTGCCCTTCCCAGGATACTCTTCATTAACATCTTCTTTCCATGAAAGGAAGGCCTCTTCTTCGATGATTTCCATGTCATAAAGGTTTACAAAGTAACGGAGAAGCATGCCTGAAAAAAGATGGCAACCATGAAGCTTCTGCACTGATGTGTAATCACTGGTTCGTGTTGGACCTTTTCTACTGAACATCAAACATTAAAATACCTTTGGGGAAACTTTTGGCATTGCAGTGAACCTGTAAGGCGTACAATGCGCTCACTTGCAGTTTAATGTGATCGTGCAGGAACTTCTGCATCACTGGTTTGAAAGACAGCAGAAGTTGTTTCTCCTCGTCCAGCTGCTCTTTGCTCGGTGCTGCAAGCTGCTCTTCACCATCCGAGTTGACCTCATAAGCAACATACTGAAGGAAACTAGCAGACAAGACCCACCATGATGATCAAGCTCACAATACTTATGTTTTCTGGAGGAAAACTAACAACCAAACAGACAAAAATCACTTGAAAGAAAAGTTGACTTTCACTGTTGTACCTGGTTATGAGGATGTTGATAAAACCAATGTCGGTGTGGAGTTTGGGAGAGATGTTTTCTTTGATCCACTTGTAGATGGACTGTGGAGAAGGATCTACTTTTATCTGTTTCAGCAGCTCCTTTTCCAGCTTCATGAGTGGGAATAGGAAGCTGAGCCCTTTGTCCTCCAGAATTTCTAGCATCCTATCTTTGCTCTGGTCAATTTCTATAGAGAATTTTAAAAAAAAAAAATCGATAGTAACAGAAGACTGACATGCAATCGCTAAATGAGCCTCGTCAGAGCGGGTTTGGACGTACCAGGGAGCATTTTCTGCATGTTAATCTTACTCTGCTGGAACAGGTCAGCCAGCCAATCGCGGTCCTTCAGTTTGACCATCTGCTGCAGGCAGAGCAGGAACAGAGGGAAATGCGCACCATTCTCAAAGTGATGGGCTAAGTCAGTGATGGTGACCAGGTCGTCAACGATCGCTCGGGCTGCAAACCGTGCCAGATAGGACTTCACCAGAGGTATTTCCTCCTCAATCTTGGGACACTGATCAAGAACACTCAAATAGGCCTATAAAAAAACATGAGGTGGTTACTGCGAGATTTCATATTTAATTGATGTACATTAAAAGTTACACAACTGACCTGCATGAGGTTTTCGCTTGTGACAATTCCCTCAGTACAGAGTGTGTGGATCAGGACACTTGTGTGTTCCTTGTCTTCGTTAGAACGATCCAGGGAGTAGACCACAATCTTTGTCAGCATTTCACACAAAAAGTGTTTTGGGGCCTTCATCTCCTTCACCATATTCACTGCCCCGTCAATGTTCTTGTTGTTCAGGTATTCTGCCACCATCGTCTCCTATCAGGGTAGAGAACATCAGATACAGTTTGCTCCATGTACAGCGTGTTTGTTGAGGGAAGCAAACTAAACTTACAGTCATTTTGTGCAGCTCTTCTTTTGTAGGAGGAGCCTTTTTGATGGACTTAGCAGGTTTTTCCTGAATTGGAGGAGGACTGCTCTTCAAACCAAGCTATGGATAAGTAAAACAAACCAGTATGTCAAATCTGGGAAGGATAACTTATTTCAAGCAATTTGTTGTAAGTGTAAAAATGATACCTGTCCCAATGGGGAACTTTGGCCTGAAATCAGAGTCATCTGTGGCTGCAGCTTCTGAGCTTGTTTCTTATTCAAGATGAAGGACTGAGCTGGCCTCAGGCTGATCTAGAGGAATGAAGACAAGTTTCCCAAGATTACACAGCTGTATGGTGTTGTAATCGCAATCCCACTTTGAATCATTTCAACAAAGCCTAGACTACATTACAAAAATGATTCAGATCTACAAAACTAAGCCCAAATATACAGAAGCGTAAGTTTATCAGTGCAAACAGGTTTTACCTCATCAGCATTGACCTTCCCTTTCTTGTAGAAGCGTGGAGCCACATCCTTAGACGGCATTGGCACCGAGTGAATCTGTTTATGGTTGAAAACCGGTGAGCCGTGTCCCTATGGACAAGATGTTAGACATTAAGTGAGGAACGACGACATCTAGATTCGCCTCTAGAAAGTCCAGAATAATTAAGAATGCAGACTTACCTGATTTGGCTTTATGAATGGTTTGCTTCCTGTTTCAAATGGAGGCTGGTGTGAGCCGTTTCCATTTACAATATGGCCATTGTAGTGAGGGTGTGTGCGATGTCGTCCCATGGTGGGGGAATAGTGGTCCTGAATGACTCCTGGACCCGTGCCTATGCCACTTCCTATCAAAAAAACAATACAATTTACATTAAAAAAAAACAGATAAACATTCAGTCATTGTTTTATTATATGTACAGTGCTGCAGCATACCAGGCATTTGTCCAAACATATCAGCCAGTCCACCAATCATTTCCCTGTCAAACTTCATCCTTGTTGGCAGGAAGGAGTTTTCCATGAAAAAGTCATTCCTCATCCCGTCATTCGGGGGTGGAATAAAAACCCCCAGGTCCTACAGTAAGGAGAGCATTCAGACGACAAACTTCCAGCCCAGTACGCCAATGCGTTTGTCATCTCACGGACTTACCTTGACTGCATCCTGACGAACTTGACTGATTGTTTTGGGTCCATTGTCAACAAGTGCCTTGCGAGGTGCCCAGTTGTTGTCCCGCAGCTCCACTGTATTCTGCAGCAGGAAACGGATCCTCG
This sequence comes from Antennarius striatus, assembly GCF_040054535.1. Lineage (NCBI taxonomy): Eukaryota > Metazoa > Chordata > Actinopteri > Lophiiformes > Antennariidae > Antennarius > Antennarius striatus. The sequence goes on along the minus strand of NC_090776.1, from coordinate 22,924,628 downwards.
CTGGCAGCTCCTTGTTGGTTGTTAAAGACCGCATGCGGCCAAAGTACTGATCCATCAAAGACTGGAATGAGAATATACGTGTTAACAAATACAGCAAAGGTGGTGCAAAGACACTCAATTGATTATTTTCACGTACTTACCCGAGCCTTGTCATGGTCAAGTTTAGGCCCCACCGTTTTCATTATCTGACAGAGGCATTCCAAATCTTCACCCATATCCGCAAGTTGGACTTTCTTCTTCTTATCCAAAAGCTTAAAACATATGACACAATCAGCACAATCTGCTCCCCCCTCCATAGCTGTTGAGATGACTCAACACATCTAATGAACAATAAGGCCATGAAGTTTAAATAAATATTACTTGTGATTACAACCTGAATTATACACCAGGTCTCACCGTTTTGATGCACTTATGAAGGATGGATTCATGGATAAGGTTAAGTTTGCCAAGTTCCCCAATGAATTTGATGTTGCCAAGCATCTTGAGCTTTGCGATGACACGCTGCTCCTCCTCCTCAGAGGTGAGTGGGCTGTCATGTTTGTCATAAACTAGAGGGGGAAGAGAGATTAAACACATATATAGATGAATGAATTTTGTCACATGTATCACATACAGTATAATATAAAGGTCTTACTTTCAACATTTCTGGCACGGTTCTCAAACTCATCTTGAAGTTTGGAAATCAAAAGTCTTCTGAAAGTCTATTAACCAAAGACAAATAAAAAGTTTAAAATACTCTTTCAAGATAATGAATATATATTCTTAAGTTAAAATATTACATTGGTATGTTTTTGCGCTTGATTTTCTGATGAGTCTTCAAAGTTCGGTGTGTCGTCTGCCAGGCGTAGACATAGCTGAGCGTATAACTGGCTGTACTTGGGCTCCTCGAGGGCTTTGTCAACAATCTTGATTAAAACAAGTAAAAAATATATGAGAAGTTGTCAGTTTCATAGGCTGAGGTACAAAATCAAGTTTCCAACTTGACACTTACCAACAAGATGATTCCTTTTAGGACAAGTTTTGAATCTAAACCCACATTGAGGAGCTCCAGGCACAATTTGTCAAACTTCTCAGGAGTCAACTTGTTGAGTATGCTAATAAAAAAAGGGAGGATTAAGAGGTTACAAAGAAATCAACTAATTTCCAATGACATATTCGGGGTACGTCTTACAACTGAGGCCCATCCACACGTAGCGGGATATTTTTGAAAACGCATCTTTTTTCCTCTGGTTAGACCTTCAGTCCACACGACAACCCATATATCAGGGACGAAAAAACGAAACTTGTTCTGCTTATGAATGTTAATCAACATACTTTTCCAGTTATGCATGGACCAAGATTTTTTTGGAAACGATGTCTTGTGGATGCAAATTATTTTTTACTTCCACAAGATTGGCATTCTCAAAAAGATCCTGCTAAGTGTGGACGGGACCTGAGACAACACAAAACAGTTTTATGACCAGTGGAACTGCAGCAAATATAAATGTAAATGCAAAACCTACCCTCTCACTTTCCTAAAGATTTCATCCTTTTGTCCTTTGTCACTGTAGGAGTTAACATCTCGTCCAGTGTGTCGAGAAGGTACCCATCTCTGAACGGCAGAACCTGGGGCTTTCCCCAGGAACTCGCTGTAACAAATGCAAAACAAAGCTTGTTGTAATTCAAAAATCCACATTGTTATATTCACAATGTATTGGCATCAAAGCATAAAAACTAATTAAATCTGTGTTGAATAAAGTCAACTGGACTTGTAGGAAAAGCTTTAAGACGATTGTTCCCATCCAAGAGGTCTCTTTAGTTCTGTACGGCTCGTGGGGAGTTTTATATATTTCATTCAGTTAGACGTGGAGACCATTAAGTTACGGGTGTCATTAAAACCCTACCATTTAGGCTACAACTATGGGCTGCATAACCCATCCTGGGGAGGTTGAATCATAGTTCGTTTGCTCCTCACAGTTTGACCTGAATGGCTCCTTTAATCCCTCTCTCAAACCTCTTTTCCCCGGTCAAGATGTGTAGACTGTTGTCTTCAAACAAATTTACTTTTTTTATTTATTTATTTGAAAATGACTCGTGTCCTTCAACTGCAGATGGACTGTTGAATTCTTCCGTTTGTTGCACCATCCACTTATGGAGTGGTTGTTTTGTCTCCCCTCGACAGTCCTCTGCATTGCACTACGCTCAGCCCGCATCTGGGGGTCTTTTCTCTAGAATGAGTCACCTGTCTTAGGGTGTTGGTGGGCTTAAACATCCTCCAACTTTTCTTACAAGTCCAGTTGACCTCATTCATACAGATATACAATGTCTAGGACGACTGACACTCATTACAGGAAAAAGGTTATGAACTTATAACACTAAAGCACTAGAACTTCTAGTTCCCAAATATGAAGCCACAAACCTCCCTGTGGTGCTGCAGAACCCTGTACCCGAGCATTCAGAGACTAAACTTGGGCTGTGTTTCATATCACATGCATCCATACTCATCCTGGCCAGTCTGAGTGCATAACAACATTCACACTCTCAACTACAGAAAATTGTAGTTCACGATAAGTACCTAAATGGCAAACTTAAAAAACTGCCCAAGAACTGAGTGTGGAATGGTAGCCATCTTAGATATGTAACAGGAAAGAAGAGGCTTATACAACATAAGATAACAGAACCTACACATACAAGTTACAATTCTGAATGACACTTGGTAGATATTGGATTGTTCATTTTAATGTAAAAGCTGGGACATAATTCAAGTGACAATGTTCATGATAATGTGCTGCAGCTGTCCTTTCCAGGAAGTACATGGTGCCAGTTTACAATTTGAGAGAACACTAATGTGATGAAATTCATCTGTTATGCAAACATGAATGCTAAAGAAAAAAAAGCCCACATTGTATCCGAGTCTACAGACAGGAGTATGTGATATGGGACACAGCAGTAGGACCCCCTCCACCCCCATTAATCCTTGCTAAAAGAATTATATAATACATATAAATAGTATCACCTGTTGCAGGCAGTCTTGGGATAGTGCTGAGGTGCACCCCCACCTCCTCCCCCCACACTGTGATACAAAAAAAAGTTTTAACTTAACAAAAAGACTAGACCTTTAAGAGAGCTGTTGAAGAAGTGAGATTTCCATTTTTAAGTGATAAATACGTACCTGAAACGAGAAGGACCCCCTGGTGCGACGACACTCTCCACTTTGGCGGCTTGGCAAAGAATATCTGAAAAGAATAAGGTTCTAGGAGGAGGGCAGGAAAAAACGACCTGGAAGGAGAAGGGGGAGAAACGTAATATTTAATTATAGCAAAGTACATAAAAAAAAAAAAGATCACATGACAACGCGTCTCGGTTGCAAAACTGGGAAGATTTTAGTTTACTGCATCGAGCAGCGTTTACACGTGTCTAAACAAGTCGACTAGCTGCTAGCCTAGCTACCACGGTCATGCTTCCGCCAGCATGCGAGGTATTCAGTGCTGTTTCTACATGACCCACCTTCTCCAAGGCCCTCGGGGGAGCCCAAGAAATAACTTCAGAATTTTGTTTACCCCACATAATCAATCTCGACAGTACTCCGTTGGACGTCCACGATAATCCTGATCTAAAAAGCGGGTGGGCAGCCGGAAAGATAGAGCTACGCAAGTTGTCGATAAAAGCTGAATGTTATCGAAACGTTATGAAAGGTTTCGCAAAAATATTGACACAACGTGCTGTTTTTGATGACATTATGTCTCCTCCGAGGTATTTTTCCATAACGTTTTGTAACCGAACGCACCCGGAGTCGAAAACGAACACGACCTGGCGTGATCTTTTTACGGAACTACTCAGATCCGACGTAAACATGTTTTCAATATGACCCAATTTAGATCTGCGATTGAAAATTAGTGGTTCTACTTATATCCAACTGTACAAAAGCTGATGTTAAAAAAAAAAAGTAAACATGTGAAATCACGGAACAATCGATTTATTTCCAGATGAATTACTTTAAATTAGTAGTTATTAAGTTAGAGATTTAGAAATTGTTGAAGGCAAATCAAGACCAGAATCAAATCAGCTGACTGAACGAGGTCTTTGTTCGGATACCGGATGTCTCCTCACGTAACATCTCTGGGTTTTGTTAGCAGGCCGCCGGCTAGCTAAAAGCTAACTAGCTAGCTAACTATTCGCGAGTGACTGTTGAAAATCATTCAGGCTTTCTTGAACATAAGATCATTTGGTCCATCTTTTACTTTACTAGCGATAATACCTAAAAACTAACAAATATGATATAAAAATAACCCAAAAAACGAACTGCCAACCAAACCGGTTGGCTAACATTAGCCGCCAGACGAGTATCAAGACGGAAATAACCGTACCTTCACAAAAGGAACGTCAGTGTTGTAGATGTGTTGTCGACAAAAAAAAGATAAATTAATTAAAACAAAAAAAATAAAAGCGAAAAAGTTGCGTTAAAACCCTTTATTATTTGTAAACGCTCGCGCAGTTAAGGCAGCCGCCTTCTCTGAAGAAAGAATGCTGACTGTTCACCTTCGACGTGAGGAAACCGGTTTTTACGGAGGACGTCACCGCACCCTGTTGACGTCACCGTCACAGCACCACCCTGTGGACGTCACCGTCACAAGAGCGCTCGTGAGCGTTTCTCAACCAGCCGTCAGAACAACGTGTCCGGTGCTCCAGCTGGAAACCCACAATCCACGGACTGACTCACCTTGTCTGGGAAGAAGAAAAAGTTGTCAGGTATAAAATTTACACAGTAATATCTTATAAAAACTAAAATTTTCATATACTTTATTATTTAGATATATAATTTATTATTATTATTATTATTATTATTATTATTATTATTATTATTATTATTATTATTATTATTATTATAATAATAATAATTATATATATAGACATTTCTTTCACAACTTAATTATTGTGTAATTTGGTTTTTAAAATTATTATTATTACTATTATTATTATTATTATTATTATTATTATATATTTTGACGTTTCTTTCATAACTTATTTATTATGTAATTTGGTTTTTACATCACGTCTCCTAGTTTTAAGTTGTAATACTGAATTTTAGTAAAGTCTGTAGGCTGTTGTCTCGTGATTTTAAATAGTTTTTTTAATTTTTATTTTAAGCTTTCACAGCTTTCATTGTTTTTTTGTTTTTTAAATCCTCTTGGTAGAAATTATTTTAAGTTGAAAGAAGACCTACAGCAATGTAAAACAAGTCTGACTGGAATTTTAATTCACCATGTTTTTCTACATGTAGCCAGTAAGTGATTTTACTCCGAACTAGGAGAAATATAAACAGCTGTCGACACTGGACACAACGTTTTCAGCTGAAAAACAAAATTCTGTCATCGTGGTCAAATGTTTCATGAGACGAATGAGTTAAGCTACTGGAGAAAATCATTCCTCATTGATTCCTGTTTTTAGTTTCCAAATGCATAGAATAAAATACTTCAAAATGAAGCTATTTGCAAAAAGTTGCCAATGTGAATTCTTCATAAGTTCAGTGTGAACTTGACCTTTAAAAACAAATGGTCCAGTTTCCATTAAAAGTGTAGTGGATAATCATGAATTCCAATTAATTAATTATAACATTTATGAGAACCTGACCTATAAATTTAGTACCCCGAGTAGAACAAAATGTCGTCAATATCAATAATGAGTTCTTTCAGAGTTTTCTTTTCAGACTCTGAATGTAGCTGGGCTTAAACACGTGTAACCGTTACAAATATCATGTCCTTGTTTTGTTTTTCAGGGGCTATTGGCAGTGGAGCCGGAGGTGTGGGGTGTAACAGGTTTGTCTGTGAACCATGTGAATACAACACAGTTTTATTGTTCACATTGACTTAGCCAGATGAGTCACTTCCTTCAACTGCTGGTAAATGGGCGAGACCAGTGCCTCATTGTTGCTTGGCTTACTGTTCCAGCCCTGATGCAAGATAAGTCATTGTGATGATGAAATTATATTAGATAAGACATATGAGAGTTTGAATTCATGTTTACTGAACATATGTGCTTTCGAAGTCCAGATGAATTACTGAAATTCCACATATCATTTAAATTGTGATAAATGACTTAACGACTGACTTATGTGGCAGTGGATCCTGCACAGCCAGTATGTGCAGAAGACTGAAATATCGGTTGAGGTAGGCTCCAGCACGCCATGACATGCAATGGCGGATGAAGCGGGTTAAGAAGATGGATAGGTGGATGGTTTGCTATTGTCTGAACCTTACTGACCAATCGTCAAAATATACGCCTCAGCATTTGAATGAGTTTATCAGTAAATTGGTAACTTGTTTACTTGAAGAAAGAAAACACTTTTTTGTAGAGCTGCTACTAAAATATATATAGTAATAGTAATTTTTAAAAACCAAATTACACAATAAATAAGTTATGAAAGAAATGTCTATATATATATATATATATATATATATATATATATATATATATATATATATATATATATATATATACAGTACAGCATTGGACTATAAGGCGCACCCTCAATAATTTGTTTGTTTTATAATTTATTTCATATATAAGGTGCACCGGATTATAAGGTGCACACAATAACTTAAAAAAAAAATTACATGATAAAGTGCAGTGGCTGTAGCAATCCGTCCACTAGATAGAGCCGCGCTGCTCAGGCAGTAATGATTGCATTCATGACTTCCTAACTACCTTTGAATGGCCCCTTTTGTTATGTCAATAAGCCATTCTGAGCCTCATCAAGGAAGCCTGATCACTTGTTCACTTTGCCATCTTAGGCCCCGTCCACACGATAACGGATATTTTAAAAACGCAACTTTTTTGTTGCGTTTACGCCTTCCGTCCACACGACAACGCAGATATCCGGAACAAAAACGCAACTTTTTAAAAACGCTGGCCGAGGTGGATTTTTAAAAAAACGCTGGGTCTGCGTTGTCGTGTGGACGGCGTATCCGCGACAGATGAACTGCTCAGTGAATGCCCTAGACAGGTTTCTGCTGAGGAGGAAGAGGAGGAAGAGGAGTCAACATTGAGGGACAAGCCCTTACACGGCATGTACCACCATCAGATAGAGGAAGTGGCTGATATCAAGAAGACCTACCAATGGCTGAATAAAGCTAGCTGACAGACAGCACAGAGGCACTGATCATGGCAGCACAAGAACAGGCCCTATGTACAAGAGTAATAGAGGCCAATATCTACCACAGTAGATCTGACCCAAGGTGCAGGCTATGTAGAGAAGCCCCAGAGAAAGTCCAGCATGTGGTAGCAGGGTGTAAGATGCTCGCCAGCTCAGCATACATGGAAAAGCACAACCAAGTAGCTGTGATAGTGTACAGGAACATCTGTACCCAGTATGGACTAGAAGTACCCAAATCCCAATGGGACATATCACCGAAGGGGGTTGAGAACGACAAGGCTAAGATCCTGTGGGACTTCAGCTTCCAGACCGACAAACAGCTGCTAGCTAACTAACCGGACATAGTGGTGGTGGACAAAGAGCAGAAGAGAGCAGTGGTGATAGATGTGGTGATTCAAGCTGACGCCAACATCAGGAAGAAGGAACACGAAAAGATTGAGAAGTATCAAGGGTTGAAAGAACAGCTGGAACATACTGTATGTGGGAGATCAAGGTTAATGTGGTCCCCGTGGTAGTAGGAGCACTTGGGGCAGTGACCCCCAAACTGGAAGAGTGGCTCAAGCAGATTCCTGGAACAACATCTGAAGCCTCAGTCCAGAAGAGCGCAGTCCTGGGAACAGCTAAGATACTGCGCAGAACCCTCAGACTCCCAGGCCTCTGGTAGAGGACCCGAGCTTGAGGATGACACACAGATACCACCCCGAAAGGGTGAGAGGTGTGTGTGTGTGTGTGTGTGTGTGTGTGTGTGTGTGTGTGTGTGTATATATATATATATATATATATTCAACAAAAATATAAACGCAATACTTTTGTTCTTTCTCCCATTTTTCATGAGATGGACTTACAGATATATAATTCATTCCAGATACACAATATTACCATTTCTCTCAAACATTGTTCACAAATCTGTCTAAATGTGTGATAGTGAGCACTTCTGCTTTGCTGAGATAATCCATCCCACCTCACAGGTGTGCCACATCAAGATGCTGATCTGACATCATGATTAGTGCACAGGTGTACCTTATACTGACCACAATAAAAGGCCACTCAGGAACCTCATTAAAACTGGCCATCACAGAACAATAGAAACCATTATGAAGCTAATTAAATGTATTGTTTAACTTATCAAAGTCAAATTAAACTTAACAGGACAGTACAATTCCATATTTCAATCCTAAATAGAGAAAATTCTCAACAATGTATAGCAGTTGAATGTACTGAATGAGAGTCAAAAAAATCTGAGTTGCATATTTTTATTCTCAGTACATGTTGAAGCCAGTAGGTGGTGATACAGTGCTTCCTGTAACTTTATTACATTCAAACAGTGACCATTACTTCTGTGGCAATTGATTAAAAATATGTCAAAGAAACGCTATATGTAAAATTCTCAGCAGAAATAAAGAAAACATGTCGTTGTCTAAACCACTGCCAGAGAATCTGTTGTTCAATTTAAAAGGAAGTGCCAAATAATGAAGTGCCAATAATTTTTAGTCAGCACTACCAGTAATATCAAAAGGAACAATACGCCCTCGTTCCTTGCAGTTAATGCATTCCACGAACCACACGCGATTAACGAATTCCGTGATAGAGCGGCAAACTATCTTATTATTTATGGTAATTTAAACGTTTATGAGGCTCCCCATATTAAACCACCTTCTATCTGTATTACCTTTTACCACACTCCCATCGACTGTTAGTAAAGCACTTTTGTGTCTCACACAAGTCTGTGACTCATGGAACGTAGCGCTCTTCTGGATGCCATCAGCCAATAGAATGCTCGTACAGTATCACATGACGTGATGAGATGAAGTCACGAGCATTGATGCACGAATGCACAAGGACTCACTGTATGCATATCTATGCTGTCAAGGTGAAGAGGAAGCCTTATTGAGTGTTGTTGAATTGTGGGACTCTGGAGGCAGTTCACAGGTACAGGCAGGCCAGGTGTATCGTGGCCTGAGTGGTCATTGAGTCAAAAACTGGGGCCTTCTTTACTGGCTACATTTCAGTAAAAAAGGAGTTTGGGGAGTCCATGGAGGAGGACTATTCTTGGCTTGAAATAAATTTTGGCAAATCATCGGGCATCTCCAACACTGTTTACAGGGGAGATGGGGAGTTGCTGACCTGGACCAAGGATATCGACAGGCAGTGGAAGGTATACTTTGATCTTCTCAATCCCACTGCCATGTCTTCCACGAAGGAAACAGAGGCTGAAGTCTAAGGGTGAGACCCCTCGTCACCCAAGCCAAACCAGGGTGGTGGTCCTGCTTTTTATAGAGAGAATTTCTTGACGCAGCCAGCGGCCTGGAGGGAAACCGGTTTGGGGACCAAACAATTTCATTTCTTTTTTTTGCAGATAATGTTTTCTTGTCGCCCTTATTAAACCTGGACCTTCAGCGTTCACTGAAGTGGTTTGCAGCTGAATGCAACGCTAGTGGGATGAGGATCAGCACCTCCAAATACGAGGCCATGGTTCACGACCGGAAAAAGGTGGTCTGCCCTCTCCAGGTTGATTGGGAGTGTTTTCTCCAAATGGAGGAGTTCAAGTATCTTGGGGTTTTGCTCATTAGTGAGGAAAGGACGGAACACGAAATTGACAGACAGATCGGTGCAGCTACTGGAGGAATGCCATTGTTGTAAAAGTCTGTCATGGTGAAGAAGAAGCTGAGTCGAAAGACAAAGCTCTATTTAACAATCAATCTATGTTTTTACGCTCAGCAACGGTCATGAGCTTTGGGTCATAACCAAGAGGACATGATTCTGGATACAAGCGGTTGAAATGAGTTTCCTCTGTAGAGTGGCTGGGCACATCCATAGAGATGGGTTGAGGAGCTCAGTCACCCGGGAGGAGGGGGGGCGTAGAGCCGCTGCTCCTCCATTTTGAGTCTCCTCCATCTGTTTTGGATGCCTCCTGGACGCCTCCCTGGGTAGCTGTTCCGGCCATGTCCAACCGGGGGGAGACGTCAGGGAAGACATAGGACACAGTAGAGACACTATGTCTCTCGGCTGGCCTTTGAATGCCTTGGGGTCCCTCTGGAGGAGCCAGTTGAGGTGTCTGGGGAGAGGAAACTATGGGCATACCTGCTTAGATTGTTGCCTCTGTGACCCGGCTCTGGATAAGTGTCAAAGATGAGTGGTTGGATGGATGTTTAATATTCTGAGTACGCACTAGATACAGTATGTATGCTATGACAGAGCAATGGTGACTGCCCTGAACGACAAATAATGCTGGGCCTGCAGGACTCTCTGAGTCATCAGAGTCCTGTGTCCGAGTCCATCTATGGGCTTACTCTCTGGCTTGGCTCTACTGACAGCATAATGGTATTAGTGTGACATTTGTCAAAGGAGTAGCAGTGTGTCTTCTCTATGGAAAGCCAGAGGTGGATAAAAATACAATGTTCTTGAGCGTTGAATCTTATTAAAGAAAAAAGGAGGTCGTATCATTAATACTAGACTGACATGCTTCACTTTTTCAAAAAGAAAAGAAAAATCATGGTCTTGTTTTGTAAGTCCTGTCTTTCTATGTTCCTCTCACTAACTGTTCTTAAGAGTCTCTGCTCCTCCTTCTGTTTTTCAGCCTCTGTGATGACCTTTCCACCTTGATTGTCTCCCTGTTGTGTCTTTGTACCATCAAAGTTTTTTAAATAAAACAGGAATTTCATTGTTCATACTATAGTCATTTAGAAATATTCCAGGACATTGCAACCAGATGCCCAAGAATGTGATTCCAAGGCTCCCATGACCATCTGATTTTTTTGCTAACATCTGTTTGAATGTGACATTTTGCTTTTTCATTTAATTGTTTCTATTGGATTATCACAACATTGGAACAAACATCTGTACAGAGTAACACCCGCTACCCTTAACCAACAAACCAGGTAAAGAAAAAAACACCATAAAACTCAAATGAGGAAAAGAAGAAACCTCTAAAAGAGAACCACAGATCCCTCTCCCTTAGATGGATAAACGTGCAATAAATGTTCTATGTACAAAGAACAACAATAGTGAGAGTCATCGCTACAAAAGAAGCCTATGGTGGTTGAACTGAGTCCAAGAGGATGTTATTGAAGCAGTCTACACAGGTGTACCAGGAACTAAATACCAATCCAGGTAAGGATTCCTGGCCACTCCTAACCATTAGAAGAAGAAGTATACTTTATTGATCCTGCAAGTGAAAATTACATAGTCACTCAGGTAAGTTTTTAACAGTATACAGGCCCCCTGAACACAGCACACAAAGGGGGCCTGTAAGCATGCAGTTAATACACACACATCAAACTACACACATAGGGATGCAGAGTGACGTGCAGCGGCTTCTGGAACTCGCCCCAAATTGAGCACCTTGTAGGGGGGACGGCGCCTTGCTCAAGGGCGCCTCGGCAGTGTATGGGAGATGAGCTGACATCTCCCACCGTCAGCTCACACTCCTGGTGTGTTTCTTGTTTCAGTCAGTACATGAGGTGCCGCATTTAGGATCAGCTGGAGTTTTAAAAAAAACCAAAACTTATTAATGCCACCTGACAAGCAGCAGTGACAATAGTCAAGCCTGGAAGTGACAAATGCATGAACCCTGGTTCTCATTGAGAACCTTGGATATGATGACAAACAGGAAGAAACACGAATGTTTTTCCTACCAATCAACACAAGCATGGCCTTAATAGTTCGTGAAAATCAAGGTTTGTTTTTTTCCCCAGCAATGCTAGAGCACAGATTCAATCACATATTGAGGATCCATGTAATCCCCAAGAGGAAGGAAACATGCTGTCATATGCTGTTATTGTTTGGGACAGTGTCCTTCACTAGGCCTTTCTGCAGCCAGGAGGTGGCCAGGTTCTCATTCCAAAAATAGCACGGCCTACCAATCAAGTGGCAATGCAGTGCATACAGCCCTGAGGCATGATTGTAGGAGATATGATGTTGTTGAGCCAAGAACGATGGAGGAGGCACTTCTTCTCCTGTATGAAACCAGGAATCTACTATCTGCCATGGGTGATGTCTGCTGGGATCTCTCTGTTAGGACAAAGAACTAATGTACTGGAAGCACAAAAACATCTTCACTCATCATTCAAACAGGTAATAATGCAATTAATCAATATCACTTTACAGCAGTGGCGCTGAAGCCCAATGCCGTAGTGTTAGGCTGAACACAAGACACAAGTCGATGTTTATTAGCTTTTCAAAAGGAACTTACCGTTGTGCTTCACATGAGGAGTCAGCAAATCAAGAAGCTTTAGACAAACGTAGATTAGTCTAATGCGCTATATATGAATGCTTACTGAATCTGGCTAATCGCTTTGCTCATTTTGCAAACTAAATATTGGAATTGTTACCAACCTTCAAGTCTATTTGAACACAATTAATAAACATGACTGTAGCATGTATCTGGAGGATCTCTCACACTGTTCTCGTGCTTTTTATGTTCTTCTAATAGATTGCCATATGATTGCATTCCATGGTAGGAAAGGACCTTCCCTTTTTATGCATTTTTGCTGCTCAGTATGTCAGGAATCACAACTTTTTCCTCTCTCATGTATAAAGGAACAAAGCGCATTGCAAAGAGTCTCCTTGGCTTGAAATGATGTCATATATTCATAGCATGAAAGAGTTCCAGGACTGAATTCTTGTTAGTGGATCAAGGACCGCTGTACACTAAAGGCACCATGAATTCCTGAAAGTCTTAACTTGATTACTAATTAAAAACACAGACAGGAGAAAAAAATGTCATAAAATATATGTTTTCACAATATCTAATTTAAATCCTTCAAGCCCCATGCTTGACTCTAAATAATAATTAAATAAAAGTACTTGAAGGGTATTACTTTGACATCAAGGACATTACCCTGGGGGGAGTCATCAGCCATGGACCCACTAATGAGTAAATACGAAGAGAATGGAGAAGCTAACATGTATTTTTGTACTCCATGTGATTTGACATTCTTGCTTCCGCTCACTCTTTTTCACTGGTGCTCTCTACCAAGATGGAAACTGTTCTGTTTATCAGTAGATTATTGATGTGAAAACAAATAGCGCTATACTAGTACACATTAATCTTCTGAGTAGTGAATCTGAAAAAGCTTAAGCACAATGGACGAGTGTACTGCATTGTTTGACATACAACTCCTTTAATCATATAAATATTGATTTGTACCAATATTGGCATTCCTTCTGCTTTGCTGGGGCAGGCTACAGAATCCACTCAGTATTAACTCAAATTCTTACGAAGACATTTTCTTGAAAATCTGCTGAGTTTCAGGTCTGCAGAGAGGGTCAGACCATCACCCAATCACTCACCTACCTTCCCCTCCACCAAGTTGCTGAATATTCATAATCCATATAGAGGACATTGGAATAATCAATTATGCTAGAGTGGTTTCAATAGTGAGATGGAAATCTACATGGCTTTTGACATTAAAAAACTCCTCTTAGACACAAATTTCCCTTAAGGACCACTGCTGTAAGATTATGCGGTAGCTGCAAAGCTTTACAATACTGCTTATTGTACATTCTGCCATTCATGTTAATGTGTAGGGAATTATGGGAATTATTTTCATCTGTAAGAAGCTCAAACACCATAGCTTATTAAATTCCTCATTATAATGTTAAGATAGGGGTACTAGTGTTTCTTTAATTTAACGGGATATGATTCTCTGTGTTACCTTAAAAGATTGATCAGATAACCTGAAGCTACATTTGACAATTCTACTTGAATTTTTCCCTTAAACACTTCATTCCTCCATCTCATTGTCCAACCTGTTTCTCTGTGTAGCTTGAGATGTATTGGTACTGATAGCTAACTCCCTCTTGGTAGCGGCTATATTTTTGTTCCTGGAGTGCATGACACATGTTGACAGATGTCTCTGAGCATGGACTCAGACAGGGACAGATCCCAGTAGAGTGGGGAGACGGGGTGAGGGCTTACATGAGCAGCTGGAAGACAAACTCCGTTCAAGCTGTGGTGTCGTGACCGGGCCTGAGGCAGTCTGCTTAGGACAAGGAGAGGTGAGACAAGTTTTCTGTTCTGCCTTTCTCTATTTGTAACTATTATAGTTAGATACAGCTCGAATTATGTTCCTCAAGTCTGCTTGAAGTCCTGTTTGTAGTTGACTTTGTCAGCATAGATCAGAACCACATAGGCATGCCTGAAATGGACCTGCAGTCTTTGTGATTTGCTTATGTAGCACACCTCAATAGCATCACTACCCAATCTGTTTTTCAGGTAGAAATATTGCGCCTCCCACCTTTTTGTGTCTGCCTGGCTCTACAACCACAGCCCTTTCAGATCATGAGTCGAGCAAAGATTGTAGTTATTTTTTAGAGTAAGTCTTTTTTTGATTAAATAAATGCAGCAGACTCCCTCACAATTCATGAGAAGTTATTTCGGACAGTGTGAGAAGTTGTTTGGTACAGTTTGCACTTGATTGTCATACCACTTGTGATCTGGCTGTGTGGATGGTTCACACCCTCGGTATCTACACTGCATAGCAGGAAAAGAGACAAAGACTGTCTGTAGTTTTTTTAAATTCAGCCCTTTTGCTGTGAAAACGAGGATGTAACAGCAAGAGGGAAGAAAGAAAACGGTTGTGAGAAATTTTTCACAACACAACAACGCGGTTGTTTGATGAGTGCAGACGATTGCCTGTACCACTCAATAGCATACCGAAAGTATTGTGACACAGCCAGAGCTCTCACAGTACCATTCTGCTATTTAGAATGAAAAATGGACAAAAGGCTCCCCTGGTTTTAATAAAGCGCTAAAAGTCAAAACATTTTGAGACAACATTATTTATTTATTTATTTTTTGTTTTTTTGAATGGTTTCTGAACTGATTTGTTTAATAAATAAATTCTATTAAAAAACACATTTCTGTGTCATCAGAATTTGATCATATTTCTCTCCACTATAAAACCATCCATCTTTTTTAAAATTTTGTATACTTTAGTAATCCCCAAAGGGAAATTAAGACCACACTCTAGTTTTTTGAACAATTTTGGAACATTGGACGACCCGTTTTACTGCCCCGGTTTACCACTGAGCCACTGCTGCCCCCAAGTCATTAGAAACACGAGTGTTGGGTGACCTGTCCCATTATCAAAATGAAATGCGTGTTTTAGATCATTAAAATAACCTAACTACTCAGATTCACACATATCATGAGAGAGAAAGGTCTTTCCCCTTTTGAGTGTTCCCTAGGCTACCAACCACTGCTGTTTCCTGCCCAGGAAGAAGAGATCGCAGAACCATCCATTCAGAGCCACATCTGGAGATGCAGGAAAATCTGGTGCTACCTTGCTTCAGATGACGAATAAGAACAATTGAATTTGAATAAAAAATTTCATTTATTTTAAAAAAAAAAAAAAACTCATATTCATCTTCATTTGTTTTTTTCCATGGAAACAAATGATCTTAGAGCTGTGAGCCACAATGAGGGTAAGAAAATCAGATATTTCAGACACCAAGAGACATTGGTGTTTTATTTATTGACAATAGCAAAAAAAGAAAGAAAGAAAAAGAACTATTTTTTCAATTCTAGAGGTCCAGATTTTTGACAAGTCAAATAGCTGCCACAATTCAGTTGAGGTGCATAAGACCCATTTTCAGATATGAGGCGGACAAATGTACTGTTGTGATTCAGTCATGTACAAACCAAGCACATTTCCAAAAATATTGAAAGATTATAAAAGTGTAAACAGGTCGACCACCTTGAAGATCAGGGGCTTTAAATGTGAACACAAGTTGAGTTGGATGAGTTGAATTAATGTAGAAGAAGCTTTGATGTTATTTATCACCACATGCATCTCTGAAGCTAAATTTCAACCTTTTTAAAGTTGGTTAATTTTTAAACACACTAAACTGCAATGAAAGGATTGTAAACATACCAGCAACACATTGAACCACGGCGTATCTCCTAGGAAAATCTTGCTCTTTGTGATATTAAAAATAAACTCAAATCACACTGAATTTCCTCGCTCTGTTGGTGCTGACGCCTGTTCATCAGGAGGGGGGTAAATCTACAGGGGTATTTGGCTCATGAATAATCAAATGCTTTTTACAGCGCAGTGAAACAAATGTCACTAAAACAAACACATTTTGCTGCAGTGTGTGAAAAAATGCCTCATATTTGGACCCTACACCTTTGTCTCATGGAGGATACTCATGTGAAAAAATGTTCCTTAGTTGTAACTGTATTGTATGATGCTAATGATTTATTTATTTATTTCTTAATTCCTTCTGCATGCATTAAGGTTTTTGTTTTTGTTGCTAAATATACAATCAAAAAAATGCTGTCGGAGTACAAAAAAATGTTGACGTCTACTAATGGTTCACCTCCCGCTAATCCTCTAATTGAGTTTCATGTTGACTCCATATTGTCCCAAAATAAATCCTTTTTGCTAAAACAATCTAACAAATGTTTACAGTGTAGTGTAGAAGCTAATAAGTGTAGACGGTAATATTAAGTACTGGTATTTCAAAGATTTATAGTTTACAGGGGAGCAGACTTCAAGTTCCTGTATTTAGTATAAATGCTACAACACACCAATAGAACAACTATGGGGTCTAACAAGGAAATGGACCTTTCAAACCTTGTGTCATTATATTTTCTTTTCCTCCACTAATGTGGTAAAGTTGTCACCTGTGTCTATTTGTTGCTTTGTGAGCAGGATTAAGAAAAACTTGTGAATTTCCACCAAAATTATTGGTCTTGAGACAGCAGAATCATTGTGTTCTGGTCAAGATCCAAATCAAATTCAGTTTAGGTCCAGGATTTTCTGTAACATTGCAAATGTGTTATTCACCAGATTTTAGTAGCAAGCTTTTACAAATGCAGTAATAATGGTTACAGGCTGTGAGTCTGACTTTAGATAAGGTTTGGTTGAAATTAAAAAAGGGATGGGTGGGCTTGAGTGGAACCCGCAATCTGCTGAATGCCATTCTAGTTTCATTCATGTTAACTTCAATCCCCTCATGGCTGCATATGTGATCTGAGCAGAGTTGGGTAGGAAACGGATCCAATCAGATACTGGTTCAGCACCTCCCACTCAATTTGCTGTTGTGATAGAATCACCCTCCTTCAAGTAGGAGCTCACAAGACTCCCTGAGTCTGCTGTGCTACATTTAGTCTCTAATGATGCTCCTCAGCTTGAATTAAGAATCCAGAATTACTGTCAAAACCAGATGCTTCTCTGCATAACACTGGGGGTAGTTGGGGGGGGGGGGGTTCTCAGTTGCCTCTGGGTTATCATGTCTCTTTTCTGTTCAGACATGTTAATGTAACATCCAACAATGGTACCAAAAGGTTTCCTTTTTCATCTCACGCTGACCCTCACCTGACGCTGACATCATACTGAAAAAAATGTGTAAAATCTGTGTCTCACTGATCAACTTCTGTCACTGAGGAAACTATTTCCAGTCAGATTTGTAGCTGCAGCAACTTGCAGTCTGTAGTAGATTAATCAGGTTGCATCGTATCTACATGTAGTGTGCGGTCTAGGGCTTTCATTTCAAATTCAAGTAGTTGTATTACAGCACCTCATTCAGATGAGTGAAAATAAATAAATTACATCAAAATGCTGCATCTGTCTTTCATAAAGTGTTTTATTGTGAAGGTAGCAACATTTCCAACCAGGATTTATTTGACAGAGAAGAAGATGCCACATTTTTGCACAGCAGAGAAGTCCTTGGGACGCCGTCCTGATGGATGATAGGCACAGAGCAAAGATTTTAATTGCTTTTTAGCACTCAGTGATGCCAAAGACATTACTGCTGCATGTAAATGGAGCAGGTTAATTTGGTGATATTTATTAAATATGCATGTTTATGTGGGTTTGTCACGCAGCCCTGTTGCTACTTTGCCACGTGTTGGATGCTTAGAATGCAATCCTCAAACAGCAAGCCTGATGTGTGATTTATCGTACATACAGGCAAAAAGAACTAAAGGCACATGAAAGTTTGAACATACAGCACTAGAAAGAGTGCAGAGAGCACATACCATTAAACTTCATTATCACTAAAACCCAATCAACTGGAAAATAATTCCCAGGCTATTTAAAAGTGTGACTTCATTTAAAAAAATGTGCATTGTTATGCGTATTTTGTGTCACATTTTTTGCATAGCACATACTTTAAGATGTCCCTGTGATGATATTTCAGTGTGACCTACCTCAGGATAAAGGTTGTGATACATCCCAGTCTTTGGCCCTGCAGTGTGGACCACGCCCTCAACAAAAGTGTGATTTTCCATAATTGCATGTCCAGATGTGCTTTCCAGTAAAACTTCCTACCTTATACTGTATATTAAAATTTATTGCAGCTGTGAATCTATATTATCTACATAGCATTGGCAGGTAGCATAGCATTGGAGCATTGGCAGGTACTGTACATAAAATGTATTTATCTATTTGTTTCTTTGTTTATTTATTTACTTACTTACCGGTACTTTAATTTTCTGATTTTGCCCTGTTGTTTATTTCCACTAGGCTAGGGGTTGCAGTAAAACCTCACCTGCAAGCTTGCCTCCGTGTGAAGGAATGCAAGGACCCCTGAAATTATACATTTGCCACGTTATCAATCAGAGAATGTCCAGCTCCCTTCAGAGGCAACTCACTTGAGGTTCATGCATATTTTATGGTCGTAACCGGGATTGGTCAGTAAATCAAGAGCGTTTGATCAGCGGTTGAGCTCCTTCTTTACCACCAAGGCTGGAGATCAAGGTGTGTTGTGCAAAACTGTCATACACCAAGGCTATCACATAAATAGTTCTTGCCAATGCTCCTGACCTTATATGACCTCTTTAGCTGGGTCACATTTGGTTGAAATAAGCAGTTACAAGTCAAACAGACACACGTAAACACATAAATGTACATCAGCATCATGCCTGTGTTATGTGCTCATTTGATTTGATCCTGTGTTTGTTTTTTAGTGTTACCGATTTTTAATTTTATTCCCCTGCTGAAACTCAGTTCATTTGCATTTCAAACAGTTTCAGCGTCTAAAAATCCATCACATCCCTTCTTTAAAGAAAATGAGATCAGAGTTTGTAACCCTGTGTCTCATGCTGCTCAGGCCACTTGTTCTGATTGTGGATGGATGGCAGAGAAAGAGGCTTATTAAAGACAGGATTGTTAACGGATCTCCGCCTGCTTTCCTTTGTCTCTATTTATAAATGATGCCGGTTATCTAAATCTGCTTCAACACTTCATCTGGACACCTTCTGGAATTTTGTTAATCTCTTCCTTAATTTTAATATTCATTTACACTTTGGTCTCTACGTTCTGTTATTCATTCTAACAGATCAACAGCTACATTGGTGAGGGAATTTGTTGACTGATTAAGGAATTTTGCTTAATTTATGTTTAATGCAACAAAATAAGAAGCCCTTCTTCTCTTCATATAATATTTACAAGGTTTGCTTTTGATGCCACTGTGCAGTAGGTTGATGCCAGAAATTTGTGACTTTCTGTAAAGTCAGTTTACTGGACTGTATTTACCCACTTCACACACAAAATGACAACATAAGCAGCATCCCTTAGATATTTGTATCTCAGTTTATACGTTTTTCTAAAGGAACAATACAATAAATTCTCACAATGTTCAAGAGTACTAAAGATTAAAAAGCAGATTTGGATACAAAAAAGTCCCTTACTCAATTTCTGGATGCTGCTTTTTAGAAGCTGCTTCACAGCAACAACTCTTCATTAGACAGTTAGGACTTGGGAATATCCTCTACGAATGGAGAGTATGAGACCATCAACTTCAGAAAAGGAATTATTAACATTCAGTGTTTACTGGAGCTAAAATGAAATCATTCTTTATCTCTTACTCATGTGAATATGGGAATAACCTACAGTGGGAGTTACCTCTGATACAACCGGTCAGCTGACCTCTGCCTGAACCTTGCTGAACCTTTTTTTTTTTTTTTCCTGCTGGTTAACTGGTTGAAGCTATGAATGCGGTAATAGTTTTCTCAGAAACTCTTGTTGAGATAGGGAATGAATCACTTTGAATTTAATTTTTCTTTAAGTATAAGGTTTATACTGATCCGTCTTGTCTCCAACAACATGTAAATACAATAGTTATGCATAATATTTCCTTAAATGACTGTATATGCATTGTTTGTCTCTCTTTATATTTGATTTGTTAGTGAAAGCAGAAACTATTTCTGTAAAAGACTGAATAAACCTGGTCAGGGGTTACAGCGTCATACATCAAGGCGTGACGTGAGAGCAGTAAATAGTAGAAGACCTCAGCTCTTAGTTTCAATAAGAAAAGCAATCTGTTTTCCAAGGCATGTCTAATTCAGTTCTGTAAAGACATTCAGAAACACATTATTGATGGATTTTCCCTTGCAATATACTCAGGATTATAGCTTATTGTGTTTTGTGTACCCTTGATAATTACAGAGTCATATGGCCAAAGAAATCAGCCTCACTCTTTACAAAGCAAATGCATTAGATCTTCACTCGCTGTCTGCCTGACAGATGCCATAAGTCAGAGGTGACAAGTATTTCCATTAGGTAAGCGCATTAGTTCAGAACGTCAGTGAATGATCTCCTTTGTGTTTCGCTGCAAATGAAGTCTTACTCTTTATCTTCAACTGCAGGACACACATCAATCAATTACTATATAAATCATAGAAAAGCAGCAGTTACTTAAGGTTATGGAACTAGAACTCATTAACGTTTATAATCTGTCATTAGTTAATGACATGATATTTAATATTTGGCTTTTCTCTAATATTTACTTATTGTGTAATATTCCACAATAACCTAGTTTGTGTGTTCTCCCTGTGTCTGCGTGGGTTTTCTCCGGGTTCTCCGACTTCCTCTCATCTCCAAAAACATGCACTTTCGGTGAATTGATCAGTTCCTTGGGTTTCCAAGCGGTTGTTTGTCCTTCTTGTCACTCTGCGATGCACTGGTGGTGTACCCCACTGGGATATGCTCCAGCAACCCCCGTGACCCACAAAGTGAAAGAAGCGATAGAAAATGAATGAATGAATTAATGTATTGTAGAGGTTGGAAATGTGTCCGTTGTATAAAATATTAACTAATTAAACAGTGATTTAACTATAAAGTGTGGCTTTCATATATATGTAAAGCAGGTGTGTCAAATGCTTTTTCACCATAATCAGCATAATGGCTGTCCTCAAAGAACCAGATGTAACTTATAAATGTAACTAAATGTAACTCAATGTAATGTAAAAATAAATGTAAGTACTCCTTAATGCTAAATAACTGAATTTATTACATATTCAACATTACAGTTGCACAGAAAAAAAGGTTTGCTTTTTTCTCTGTTATAACATAAATCTTTTTAATTTGTCAGGTTATTAAACCCACAGAACTCCATCAATCAAGGATTAATTAATGTATTGTGGGAAATGTAGTTTTTAGTCAAAGCACACTTTTGACCTCTTTGTTTTTAGACACTTTGACCTTTTGCATTCACGTGAATCACATAAAATGATGTGGTGGTCCATATTTGGCCCCTGGGCCTTGAGTTTGACACATGTGATGTAGAGGAATAGTAGAAGATGCAGCAACATGGAATTTACTTACTTCAAACTGTCGCCACAGAATTGAACTTCAAATACATGTAAATATCTGCCACCAGTGACACACATAAAGCACAGGGAGCCAGACTGATTGGCGGATTGTGTGAGACAGGAGCAGAGAAGGAGTCATGTCTTCAACCTGATCAGCATTCTGGAGCAGAGCTTCAGAGCAGCGCCTGATTGAAGCACAATTTGGATATGCATGCTGGAAGGGGCACGTTGTGTTTCCCTGCACAAATTCACACCTTACGGCAAAATTTCAATCTGTTACAAGAAGAGAAACATCTTTTAGGTGAAGAAAAGCCTCATAATCAATTTGTCTGTTTTGGTGGATCTTGTATATGCAGCTTCCCATGAAAGAGGTCAACAATAGATTTAACGTTTTACCCCAGTGCACACAAGATGTCAACAAGATGCTGCAGGAGGGTAGCAGCAGAGATTAAATTCACATTATTATGATTAGACTTTGTTTGATTGCATCCAGGATGTGAATTTAAGTTCAGCCTTTTGTACTTTATTTAGATGAGATGGAGAGATTGTCAGTCTCAGAGGGATTTATCATCAGAGAGAGTTCAGAAGGTAGGTTTTGCTATAGTTACAGCAAAATTAACCATAAATATACAGTACATCCAACCTGTTCTGCCTGAATCGTCTTTAAAGCACCAGTTACACTTTGATTAATCCTGGATTAATCAAAGTGTAACTTCATCAAAGCCTGATGAAAACATTTCATAAGTGCAGCTTTTGATTGATGGATGAATTAGAGCAATAGATTTCATACATGTGCAGTGGGCACATTAAATGGAAATGGGCCATCTAATCATGAAATGCATTCTCAGTATCAGGTTTGATGGGCAAAAGCAGGAAAATATGAAATATTGAGCGGTGTTGACTCAGCTTTCAGCCAAAGTAAAACAAGATTCCAATCACCGATCAAAGCATCTGATACTTGTGTGAGAAGAAAAATAATACTCATGACATGACACTGAGGCAGATCAATTTAACCTCAGTCAGTAGTTCCTAAAGGCTAGAAAACAAATGGACTGCAGATGATCAAGTCAATACCCATTCTCACTGTTTAATCTGATTCATGAGCGTCGTTGTGGAGCCTCGTCCATCACTGTCAGAAGCTTGTTAAATTTCAATGGATAAAATGTCACAATGCTTACATCATCTCATTTATTCAATATAACAATATCCCCAGCTGCGCAGGCAATGATCCTCGTGGTTTTATTTTAATCTGAGACGATGATTCACTTGACTGGCACTTATTATATTAAAAAAAGACATCTTAAATTTACCGAGGATGATTGGTGTTTTTTTTCACTTTTGTTTGCTTTATAGAGCAATTCTCTAAGATTATTGTAAGGATGCAAATTCATAAACCAACTATTTTATTTAGGTTTTGCATGTAAATATGTATGTTAAAAACACCAATAATGCTCTGTTGTTTAAATGAGTTATTTTAATGCTAAAGAAATTTGAAAATCACAATTTTTATTTTGAAGCTAAATCTTATTAGTGTACAGTAATTTCAACCTTTGCTTTGACATTGGCTGTAATTCTGGATCAACATGCAAATGTAATGCATGTAATGTTTTTTCATTATAAAAGTATAATAAAAAGTCTCTTTCACAGTTTCCTACAAATGAAGAAAAATGAAATGCAGTGTATTCATTCAAGTTCATCAATTCATCTTCTGAATACAAAGTGACTGTCAATAACCTGCAGTGACAAACTGAGAAAAAAGAAATTGCCAGCAATTCACCCAAGAAAAGCTTAAAAGACTCATCAATCCATATTTTGTATTAACAATCATCCAAAAGATTAGTTGTATGTGTAATTACTTGCTTGTGGAGCTGAACCTAAATTGTAGTTTGTTGCAGCTCAATCTTTTGATTTTCCAGCTGGTTGCTTTCCTGGTTTGGTTTCCTTCCACAACTTTTATTGGGGTTCTTGGTGTTGGCAAGTTGGCAGCTAGCGGATGAACCTAACAAAGTATTTAGTGGTCAGAAAGACAGATATTTCTGTCAGAGCTATCATTAAATTCACCATGTTATTGGGCTGTAAGTATGTTAATACGCAACTTCAAATTAAAGTAATAATATAACTATTTATTACATCCCGCTTCAAAGCGGTGATCTATTGTGATTGTCAGTGTTTGTGTGTTCGTCCGTTCATTCGTTTGTTAGTTAGTGAATCCACCAAATATCTTCGCAACTGTTGCAGATAGAAAGATGAAACAAAAAAGCACATTACACGGGTGTCAAAGTGGATGAAAATGAGATGATGACTTTGACCTTGAGAAAAGTATGCCACGGTCAAAATACAGTTTCAAACACGAACATTCAATCCATTTAGTGTTTAAAACAAAATTACTAACAAGGCAGTCATAGACTGCAACATCCCACGATACCTCTGAATTTAAAACTTTACCCTTACCTACTTGCATAGGTCAAAGATCAAAGCTAGTGCTCTGACTTACTTTCATAGATCAAAGCGGTAGCTTTGATCTATGGTCTTACACTGGCCTACTCCCTCGTATTTCTATCTTATTTGGTTTCTTAGAGTACAAAAGTATAAATTTGACCTTGACTTCGTTTTCTCAAGGTCAAGGTCAGCATTTCATTTTCATCCCCTTTACCGCCCAAGTAATGTACTTTTTGTTTCATCTTTCTATCTGACACGGTTGCAAAGATATTTGGTGAATTCACTAACAAACGAACGAACGAACGGACAAACATGAACACCAACAATTACAACAGATCACTGCTTTGAAGCGGGATGTAAAAATGAATTAACAGGCAGCTCATGAACTGAGTTTTCTTACAGTAGTCTATAATCTACCTTTCTGGCTCTAACTTTCAACCCGACCCAAATTGTCAGCAGTCTCAGTTTTCAAACGTCCCCAAGAACATAAAAACATTGTGTGTTTGTTTCCTGCTCAGACGTTTACAGAGATGTGGGTAAGAGGACAAAAGGCTGCTGATGACGCACCAACAGGAAAGTTCTAAAGACCACATGAAGTCTGACCTCAGAGCAAACTGTTGACTTAGTCTAATGTTTGATGAGTTATTTTAACATAATGTGAAATTTTAATCTATGAGGTTAATTTTCTGTCTTACAGGCTGTTTGCATTAGACTAAATCCTCTTGCTATGTTCATGTGATCGGCTGTTATCCATAGTCCTGAAGCCTAATTAGGACATCTTCATCATCTTCATCTTCCACATCGTGACTGGAACTGAAAATTAAACGCTTCATGTTTTTTTTTTAAAGTTTGTGTTAAATATGAATATTAAAGTGGTCGGGGTTTTTTTTTCTGACAGATTTTACCCTGGTTTTACTGATGTAAACATGTCATCAATAGTATATAAACTGTTGTCAACAAAAGAAAGTGGGATTTTTAGCACAGCCGAGACGTGACCAGAGAGAGTATGTGGAACTGTCCAGATGTCTGTCAATAAATAGTTAATCCCTCTGGGGTCACTGGTATTCAAATCTCTTTCTCATCACATTTTTAACTCCTACACTTTCACTCAGATTTCTCACTACAACTTCAGACTTCCACTTCAATTTCCACTGCAACAAATCCCCATCACTTCTTCGCAGACAGAAATGCACAGAAAAAAAAAATCCCGATTTTGTCAGCCAGTTCATTTGCATAGGTCAAAGCATTCAAGCATGACATGAAAAAGGGCAAACATTAAAATTACATCTGCATCTCTGGGCAGTTACATCCCGTCAGTTTAAAAAAAACAACACACACACTCACCTATGGTCTGTTGCCTGGGGATATGTGTGTGAATACACAGTTTAGGCCTTGTAGCCATGGCTACATGGTCTCAAGTTAGATTCACGCAAACAGAAAACAAGAATGACATTTAGGCACACGTGAGACACTTTGGTTGCATGATTGCCACACACATTTCATGTGCCACATAGTTCTAGTAAACTGTACTTAAGCATAATCTCTAAATCTGGTTTACTGCTGGCTGTAAATGAAAAGTTATTTTATGTACTTGCAAGTTTACATTTATTTTTAACTAAGAATTATCCCCACTCTGTGTTTGTGTGCTGTCCCATTTGCCCTGCAGTATTGACAGCTACCTGTGGCTCTCCTGCAGGAGAAAGAACAGAGAAACTTCCTCAGTGGATCCTGTGGGGTGTTCACATATTCTCCCTCCTGTCAAGCTGCTTCCTTTTGCCATATGTTATTCCACAAACAGCTGATTCCCCTGATCACACCACAAGCTCTGCTTGGAATATATTCCTCTTTGTTTCATGTTTTTATGTTGGACTAGAAAAAAACAACAAGATATGATAAGCTTCCTCTGAGAGCAGTCTCCGGCAAGAGGAAAAAATATAAATTATAAAGGTAGAGAGAGATGCAGAAGAACAAGACGGCAGATGGGGAGAGAGAGGAGTCGTCTGACTTAGATGTTATTTTAGGGAACAGTTCAAATGTGCTTATTCCTTTCTTGTCAAGAGTTAGAGGAGAAATTCTTCTCCACTCTCACATCTGTAGCGTAACTAGCACTGCTTGGCCTAGAAGTAAGACGATAAAACGTTGAAGCAGTTAGCCAGGCTCTGAAGAATCACCTAGAAAGCTCACTTTTAAATACATTATTTCTTGTTTGTAGACAAGCCAACCACAACTTGACATTTTTCGACTTTGCTGTTTGAGTGAATTTTATTTTGTTTCCTTCGGTCTTTGCATTCAGTCTTTGCTAAGCCAGGCCAACGGACTGCTGGCTCCTTACAAAAAGAGTGTTTTCAATCATCCCACCTCGCTCAAGGCAAGAAGAAAACAGCAGGTTTGTCCAAAATGTTAAACTTACGGGCTCAAATTCTGAAGATTTAATTCGCAAGAGTTATACTTTAGATTTCAGCCTGGAAAATTTCCATGAAACACGTCTGCGCCGCCAAGTTACCTACAATATTACCCTTTAAATACTTTGACTAGATGGCGCTCAGAGATTGTAACCCCATGCTAAAGCAGCTCAGCTGAGGAAATGGTCGCATGTAATTATCCTTTAATGGTGAAGAATCTCCTTCTTGGATCCAGATGATGATACAGATCACACAGCAGGGGAAATGACTGTAATTTTGCAAATGGTTGATATCGAACTCACCCACATATTATCAGCAGTCTTTGTGAAAATCAGGGCAGTATTTTTTCTGATACTACATGTGACTGGTTCTCCGACACAGGCAGCTCCACGGCACAGCGGGACACAGTTGGACGTATCCTTTTACTCCATATTTGCTGGGAATTTAATTCTCTGCAGTGCACTTAGTGCCAACCTAAAAAAACAAACAAACCTCTTTTCAAGTTATTTTGTGAAATGAGTTGTCGCACTAAATCAATATGGGTGATACATGTGTGTATGATAAAATATTAAGCATATGGATTCCAATTTCATAGTTTGAAAAGTGCATCCGTAGGAAAGAAGGGGTCAGCTGACAGGAAGTAATGCGCCCAGTTAAAATGTTGCGTTGACTTTCTTTTCTACATTATTAGAAAAGAAAGTGTGTTGGTGAGGGAGGTCTTTTTGGATGAAAGTGGGTTTCCATGTATTTTTAATATCATGGTTTGCAGAGCTCTGCCCGAACGTGAATGGTAATGAGGACTGGCGTGTTGAAAACAGGCTGTGCTGCTCCTCAGGTGCACAGTCAGAGCAGAAAAACTGCATTTGAGCTTCCTCCCCTGCAATTACCATTACAAAGTAACAGCTATCAGTGTTTTCTATCCACTTATAGGTGTGCATGTTCACAGGACTGTATAGTTTGATGAAATGTTTGTTTTAAAATCTGTAGAGTTCTACAACTTCCAGTGTGCTGAAGAAAACACACTCAGATGCAGCTATATTTTTGCACCTGCAGCATTCCTTTTAAAGCTGTGTTGTATTTAGTTGTGTTTGACTGTGTTTTGCATATTTCTATGCAGCATTTCTGTCGTCAAACAGAAAAGAGGATTTCTATTTCTATTCTTCCCATTGTGTTTTGTCACTTTACAAGCACTGAACTCTGACACATCAGACATTGAAGCTAAAGCAAAAAAATCTTTTTCAGGTTGACAGCAGTTTGAGATCTTCTCAGGGCAGCTATTTTTGTGAAGATTTGGATCATAGATCGCCTTTAAGAACAAAAGAAAAAGGCTTTTGCACTCAGTGTGCTTGTGCAGATTCTCATTCATCCATGTTGAGGTAATCCTTATAGGAAGAATCTGAGGCAACTGGACGTCTGTTTCAGGTGGAAGATGTTTCATCCAAAAGTCTTCTTGTCTTCTGACTGGAGTTTCAGGTATTTATACCATCATGAGGTTGGTTTGTTAAGAAACATTTTCAATAATGCTCAGATTTATTTTCAACATTTTCCCACAACGTCACAGCTGAATCAAATAACAAACCTACAAAACTGAGACACTGAAATAAAAAGAATTACAGCAAGGACATTTTCCAAAAAAGCTTGCTACACAGTAGCAATTATGAACAGTACAAAAACAGATTGGACCTTTTATATATCCTTTAAGTCAACAAAAAATTGACTGTACTGTATTTACCCCAAAATATACTAAATATGTCAAATCTGCAAAATAGCCACCAACTATGGCTGATTTTGTAAGCAAAATAAAATGTTTAACATTTACAATGTGATGTCGACTGCTCATCAGAGGACATTGTGATGTTCAGAATGATCATATTCAGCCATACACTCTTCCTCTCTTGCTCTTCCTCTTGGTTCTTATTCATTAATACACACACACACACACACACACACACACACACACACACACACACACACACACACACACCCACGCACGCAACAGGAAGTACAAGTCACTGACATGTCTCATTCCTGCGGTCGATCATAAAAAGCTGTTAAACAGCACATTTGTGATGAACCATTTCTGTCCAGTGCATTTCTGCAGAGCCAGCTGGTAGCCAAACTCATTGTCACTGCTCACTACAAGCTCCAGGCACCTCTTTGATTTCTTGTTCTGAATGGATCCTCCCTGAAAAGATAAAAGCAAGCTGGTTAAAGCTTTGCTGAGCGAGAAGAACAATTTGTGTACACAATATAATTTGGGTCCTTTAAACCCACACTGCTCTGAATGGATTTGGATGTTAGCTGCTGAGGCATCCTGAGCTCTGGGCATTTTTGGCTGATTCATACTACCATCCTCACTGGGTCCACCAGATAGCATCAACAAGGTCTGAAGGCAAATATGATAATGGAATTGCTCGAGTAGTCGTTAGCTTTCACCCGAGCCCGGCCAAGATTCGAGAAGAACACATTGGATGAAAAGCCACGGTAGAAAAAGATGATACAACAAGGTGTCAGAAAACCTTGCAACTGGTTCTGAAGCTTGAAAAGAATTATTTAAAGTCATTCTAAATTAAATAGGGGGAAATCTATTATTTTATATCTCAGTGGATGAAAAATATGTAGGAAAAACTATTCATAGTGAAAAAGGAAAGAGAAGTCCAACAGTAATCAAACTTTTATATGAAGGCTGTTTCCACAGTTTGAACACAGTGAACACATTCGTACAGCAGATTTATTCCAGCATCCTGATGAAACCCAGCAAGATTTCTTCACTGCTGCCATTGACAGACTAACAGCATGTGATTGTAGGAGTCTTACAAAAGTCGATTCAACGTACGGAGAGCTGAGAAAAAAAAAAAAACTGTATTGAGGGGGGAATTCACAGGAAAAAAACTGGAGGATTGGAAAGGATGTGCCGACTGGGAATTAAATTATTCCTCCGGTAAGAGTGTGGCCTGGTCTAGGAGGTCTAAGAGCAATTTATTATATAGATAAGAGACTGGTAATAACACATGTAAGGGGATATTCATGCATCATTTTGTGGTGATGTCCTGGGCCAACCTATAAAAGACGAAATGGTGCAATTAAAACAATTTGAACTACTTTAGGAAATATCTCCTGACTGAAAAAATGCTTCAGCACCAACTTCTAAAAGCAAAATTTATTAAAGTTATTTATAAGCTGACTTATAACATTCACAGCTGCATATCAACTGAATGCTGTAGGTGTATTTACTCTCCTTCTAGATAGAGAGAATATGCTCATATTCTTAAACATGATTACAAAGACAGAATTGGCAGACTGTCTGTCAAACCACAGCAAAAAAGCAGCCCATTAACACGGCATGAGATCAATTTCAACTGCTGAACAAATCTGAAAAATGTAGGCGGTGTATTAAACTGGAACGAGGCCAAAGCAAAACCCCAAATCCCAGAAAATCTGGCGCCTAACTTGATAAAAGGAGCTGCTCCGGGTTTAACTCCGGCAATTTATCTGTATAAATCTTGATTGTGCTTGTTAAAGCAGCCTCTGGGAGTTGGCTACAGAATGTATACACAAGCATTAAACATGTGGGAAGGGTGTTATTTGATTTAAGATCATATGGCTTATTAGGCTTTACATTATATTTACCCTGCTCTATGGAGAACAATATATAAGTGTTGGTTACAAAAATAAAAATACGTACAAACAATACACACAAGCAAAACATCCAGTGTCATCCGATGTGGACACAAGCATGTATTTCATTTCCTGCACCAATCAGGGCTTATCAAAGTCACCCCTTCTTCGAGGATGAGGGAAACAAAGTAATTTGGGGTATCTCTCTGGAAAGAGATATCTCCAGTTAATCAGGTTATGTGCAGAATGGTGCAACATTTGAAGATAAAAAAATAAGCCTTTCCTAGCTTTAATCAAAGTTGCTGTGGCTGCATCAAGGCTATCTATTTCTACCAGGGCTCAACATGCACACGTGCAGCCGAAATGCCATCAATAATTAAGCTCGCATTTCAGAGACATGATATACTGATATGTTCCCATCCCACTTACTGAATTATACAAAGTTAGAAACGAACCACTTAAAGTTGGATGTGAGGAAGAGTGATGTATGAGTTCAAGCGTGTGAAAACTCTGCACTCTTTGTGTCCATTAGGCTGTGAAACTAGACAGGTCTCTAGGGGCGGTGCACAACCAACATTTTCAAAAGAACCGACATTTTCAAAAGAACGATTTATTAAAACAAGCACAAAACCTAGAGGATAGCGGTTTTAAAAAAATATTTGGAGAGCAGAGGAGGAAAACGCATAATTAACCCAGTGCTGAAGGGTCTTCTGAGCCAAAATCAAAGCATGTTGTAAATTTACCCACTGCAGTTGAACTGTTGCGAGTTGGCACTTTGTTCTTCCAAGCTGTGCCGCTGCTTGAGAAAGACAATCATTAAGTTTTAACAACTCTTCTTGTCTAAATGAGTTGCAGGACTGAGAAGTACTCAAGTCAAACAATAAATTAAACCTCTTGCATGATTAAAAGCCTCCACATTTTTCTATCTCATTCCCCTTCACTGGAAGGTGGCTCGGAGCCGGTGACTGTTTCTTAACCTTGTTTCACCATGTGGGAATCAGTTGGTACCTGAGTGAAGATCCAGTGGAGCTTCATGCGTTTGGATGTGGCGTAGCCGCACTCGATGAGGCGCGGTCTGCTGTTCACATCCACCAGGCACTTGTTGTCGTCGTCATCCACGGTGGGACTGAGGAGTCCGATGTGAAGCCACTGCGTGCTGGTGTAGTACACGTTCTGCAAGTAGTCCACATGCTGCATTGAACGTCGTGTGCAACGCCACGCTTTTACATTTTCCTCAGTCTGCTGGGCTGACATTTACAGACAATGACCCGACTAGAGGCGCGTATGGTCGTACAAGTGGAAAACTTTCACAGCAAATGAGGCTTACTCTTTGGATGTCTTTGGACATGAAAGACATTTATGCAGCTGATTTATATGCAGTACACTAAAAATGCATATTTATTCAGCTATCCTGACTGAATGGAGGGAAGGAAAGGCAATGCATTGAAAAGAAGCTCTTAATTAACTGAAGACGGGGGAGGAAACCCGAATCATTGCGCCCTACACGATGGAATGCAACAGTTTGTTTTTCTTCAAGAGTGACTGGTTGCCTGTATAAAACTGACAAAGGCTGAAAATGATTTGCAGGAAAAAGGAGGAGAAGCATGTCCTGTGTTCAGAAAGAGAGAGAGAGAGAGAGAGAGAGAGAGAGAGAGAGAGAGAAAGAGAGAGAAAGAGAGAGAGAGAGAGAGGAAGACTTTTGTCGACTGTATTTACAGTCAGACAGATTTGCTTTATGCAAATAAAGTCCACTGTATTAGATGATATGAAATTGCTCATTTGTGCATCTTATAAAGGTGGAAATTATTCAAGTAAATGCTGTACTTTGTATTTTTAACTTATGATACATACTAAGTTAATGAAAAGCAACATATAAGGGAATGTTAAACCATTGGCTTCCAACCACTCTACTTTGTTCCGCTTACAGAACAATAATGTCCACTTAATGGAGACCCTTCAGTTTGTCATATATTTGTAGTACGAGATTCCCTTCTTACCTTTTCAAATGGCTTCTTTTAAATAAATATTTGAGACATAAAACTGTATTATTATCAAATACTGAAAAAATTTATCACCTCATGATGCTTCTGAATATAATATGACGTTTAGCTCCTCTTGATCATTTACAAAACATATAACGTATGTGTGTGTTTGTGAGACCGATTTAAATCTAGTCTCTGAGTTATCACCCATTTAAAAATATGGGTTAGTTAGATACATATTTAAAAATAGAATAAAATGTATTATACTGTAAATCTATATTTATCTACATATCTATCTATCGCTAGATATCTTATATACTGTATATATGGCTACATATAAAAAAAACCTTTGTTAATCCAGCTGCTTGTGTTCTTTTGGTCTTATTTTAGTGTGTTTTGTCTGGTAATGCCCAAACAGTCTCTGACCTCTCACACAAGAAGTAACGGACTTTGACTAATCTGATATTTTTATTTGTGCTGATCATCTGTGGAGCGCTGCCGGCTGTCAGCCTGCCTGCGTGAGGCTTCAGCTTCTGCTGTTGCTGTGCTTACGTCAGTGTTCTGTATTACTGCTGGAGCTCAGGTTCTGTTCTGTATGTTTGCAGAGAACGGCTGACTCAGTAATATGTAAACTACGGAAGACACTTACTTTCATGTGTGCAAAATTCTTTTAGCAGGCTTATATTTACCACAGCACCATAGGTGGAAGTCTGGTGCTCCAAAGCAGCTCAATGAAACGTTTTGCTTTTACTTGCAATGACACATTTTTAACTGACTGCAGCAAACTTATCAACAATATATGTGTGCCGTTAATCCAGAGACAAACACCTCGGATGATATAACACTGAAACGTAAATAAGGAGCAGACTGGATTTGTCTTGCAGAGCAGATTCCTAATCTCTTTAGCAACGCCGATGCTACATAAACCCTTTGTTTGATACACCTGGATTTACAGCATGTAACAGATTTAGAATTAGCCGGGTTTAACTTACTTTGATCTGGGAACTGGCTGCAGCTCAAGAAAAGTTCAATAAGTGTGAGACATTCAATAGACTCATTTATATTTAGACCATAATGTGGGATCAGAGAGCGAGATAAAGCTTTAGTCTATAACACAACTTTACAACTGCTACAGCAGAAAACAAACAGCTCACACATTATGGGGTGGCCGGATCAATAGACTATAGAAAGTGATTCTAAGCAGTGTGCACCAACCTTTGAAGACATGTTTACACAAGTAGTACAAAACTTTGTATAACCATAAAGCTGAATCTTTGTTTTACATTTCAATCTTTAAAAGGCCACCCTGATAGAAAAGCTAACATTTGGACATTAAACTCAATAAAGAATGAGACGGAAAACAAATACTCAGGTACGACCTCGGTATTATAGCCCGAGGTGGATTCATTTGGGATAGCCTTGCACAAAGGTGTGTGAAAAACCAAGAACAGCTTCAAATATATATATTTATAGATATAGAGGTCTGTTTATTAATGGAAAAAATAAAAAAAAAAGATTCTATTTCATGAGGTAAAGCCACAGCATTGATCCAATTTTAAGACAGAGGAATAGCAACTTATTTTTCTTCAAGATGGAACAGGTTTTATTGAGTAAGAACAAACCACAGGTGGAAATAAATATTTATATATAGATGATGTATTAAACCTGGCTTTATGCTGCATGCTGCAGAAAACAATGGTGCAGAGAGAAGGGGAGCTGGAGGCTTCTGACCTGAGGTGTCATCCCGTGACACAGATACAAGATGGGGACGTTGTCATTGTCGGGCCCCTGGTCCAAACACAGATCATTCTTCAGAGAGTTCTTCAGCTGACAAAGAAGAAAAACAGAACCACACAAACATAATAAAAAATATGAACTGTCTGTGGTTCATATAAATATTATGACTATTTTTGGACTTGACTTGAGAGGATTTCATATGAGAAAAAAATGTACATAGACATACAGTCCACCGCCTATATGCTGGTTACAAAATAAAAAAATTCTCGTATCATCTTTGCAAGAATTTACAACTTTGAGTTTTGGAACAATAAAAAATAAAAGGAAGTTATTTTCTTTACTTTCCCAAACAATACTGGACAATTAAAAAAAAAGAAAGATCTGTGGCGTTTAGTGACGGTGTTAAAACATCTGAAAAACCCCCGCGTCCCTGCTTTTAAAAAGGGTTTGGTTCAACAGCCTGTTCATTTGAAACGCGACCCAGATCAACGGGAATCTGATATTAATTCACAAAGATTTGCTGATCTGCGTTCTCATGATGAACCTTGTAATCAACATGGTATAATGTAGGATGAGAAGCTGAACCGACTTGTTTCCGTCTTCTCTCGGCTGTCAGAGTCACAAATATTTAATAAGATGAACACAATCGTTTCACTCCCTACAATGATGTCATTCATTTCTATTAACATCTTATTGAAACACTAAAAAGACCTTTTACTTCAGATAAAATTGTCATGACTGCTCAACGACTGTGATATACTAGTCATAGGGTTTAGGTGAGCTAAGAAGCAAAACGCTATTTTTCTTTTATACCGATAAAATTGACAAAGATGACAGAATTTGCATTTAGCACTTGTTTGATAGTTTAGTTTGAATTATTGCCAAATTTATTTACTCATTAACACTTAAAGTTATTTAGTGGTCAATAACAAATACCTTAGTTGCAAGAGGATATGAAGTATAGCATTAAAAAAAATTAAGTTTTAAAGTGTCCTATAGTCTGTAAAAGCCATGATTGTATCTCTGACACCATGTGTTCATTTTGATCTCTAGGTAGCACCGGTAATTAATAGACTTTATATTGAATGAGAAAACAAAACACACCACGACGAAGGATTAAAACTGAATGGTTGTCTCTTCTTCATCAGGTTGTCCAGTGTTTCCTGGATGTTGTGGACTTCTAATAATAGCAGGCTTACTCTGGTTTCCTGACCATGTGGGGCGTCCAGCCCAAAGATAAAATCCTCTACTACCGAAGCACAGTGAGAATGAAAAAGCTCCATCTAACACCTGCCTCCTTTTGCTCTGCAGTGTATTATTTCTCCCACGGGGAACATAAACCATAATCTAAAAAGTTAAGCTGTGTTTGCCGAGGTGCGCGCTGTCAATATGAAAGTGTTTCTAGAGGATTTTGTGACTTTGGGCAGGTGTTAAATAATGAAAACAGAAAGTTCAAAGATCTGCTTTGCAAAGTCTTTGGGATTCATGTCAAGAGAATAAAGGTTATTTACAGAAAACAGAAGAGGCTGTGCCGGCTGAAAAATGAATGTGAATCACAGTCTGAATCATCTTCATTTTTGTTTCATAAATATGGAAATTAAGTCATGCTCGCTGAATGACTTGGACCAGAGGGTTGTTCATGTGCATAATGACAAAGGCCTGTCTGACTGAGATACAAACTGTTGCAGGGATCTCCAGCGTTGGTGGTTTGTGTGGGAAGTGAATTAAGATGTGAGATCTGATGACTGCATGGATGATTCAGCTCTTGGACCTGGGAGATGTCTACGTGTATCTGATACACTATCCCACAACAATGCACAAAACCAATCATTTCTAGTGTCAGAAAGTTAAAAACCGTAACACTTGTGGGGACAACAGCAGCTTATTTGCATTTAAAAAACCTTTGCGCTCCTGTCACGTGGTGTTGTCGCTCAGGAACCACAGGTGGACTGCAGTTACAAGAGGGGTTTAGAGAAAATCCTTCAGATTTCATTTTGTTATTTGAACACGGTACCAAATACACACAGATGCAGCACAGAGATGTCCTCACTCACATTCATACATGAAGACCAAAAGGAAGGAATTCATGGATTAGACCTCAAAAAACTTGTGAAGAAAGTTTTTCCCCAAAAAGAAAATATTTTAATGTAACACTACCACAACTGTCTACTCCATCAAATGCACAATGCAAATATAGAATAATGAGGTCAACTGACTCAGAGGAATGAGCGTAATGAGGCCGGCCCAGTTCCTTGCTGCATCTTTCCACTATTTGTCAGTTTATATAAGACGGGAAAAAAATCATCCATACAATATGGAAAGCAGTGCCATAATACTGTGGCCCGTGTGTCACCGTGTATTAGGGGTGCACTGCAGTGATGTGAGGTGGGAGGACCATGGAAATAAAGCTGTTTGAGAGTGACTATAAATGAAAAAATAGAAACACTGCCAGACTTCCCTGCAGATTTTCTGGTTTCTCTTCTTCGTAAAATCCTGCTGCAAGGATTTTTATGACATTGATAGAACTCATATATGTTAGCCTCAGTTATTCTATATATTTAATCTCACCAGGTCCACTAGGAAATGATTGTTAGCTTAACTTCTGAGGTTAGAAAGAACAAGTTAAAGAGTATTTGTGCCGTCAGCAGCCTGACACTAAGGCTTAAAATGATTTGCTTGGGATGTTTAGGCTTCTGCTGATGAGAGGAAGGTGTTGGTGGCTCACCACTCCATATGCGATGGTGTCGCTGTACATCCTCATTTCGGGGTACATGTTGACCAGGTACCATCGGAAAGTTTTACACTGCAGTCTCTTCCTCAGAGCCTTCCTCTCAGAGACATCTCCAATATCAATCCCCGAGTCCTGGTTCAAGCAAACAGCCACATACACAGATACACAGAAACACGCAGATTCACACAAAGCAGATAATTGATTAGCTGTAGCCAGAGGAGAAGCACACCAGATAATGAGCCATTGAGGAGAACTGTAAAGCCATTTGTTACGTATTTTAACAGCTACGGGGTCCTGATTTTTTTCTATGTTCTGAGATCATCTAGATTAAAGCTGTCATCACATAATAAATACAATCTGACAGCAATGGAAAGTAATTGGTGTTATCAGGTCTAAGACATCCCACTCAAGGATTATGAGGGGATGTGGATGTGTACTTTAATTTACTGGACTAATTGGAGTCCAAAAGATAAAACCATCCAATATATCAGAAAAGAGAAAATCACTTTTTTGTATCTTATTTATTTTTGGTTTTTCTTCTCTGACATCCCATAATTTTTTGGACCCTTCTGCAGGGCCCAAACCCTCAGTTGGCATGTGTGTTGATGAGCAAATGGCTCTCTGAGATTCAAACGCTTCAAAAGCTGAACTCGGTAAATGAACAGTGGGGATTCTGCTGTGCAGTTAATTCATGGAAAAAGCTTGGGTTAAATTTCTGATTCTTGAGGACAGATTGTGTTAAAGGCCCCAGTATTGACTGAATGAATTGCCTGCAGATGTTCATCTATTCATAACATGGATTTACATATTCAAACAGATTACGCAGTAGAGAACAAACACTTTGCCTTTAAGAGATTCTACATTTAACTTATAAACCATGTAGTAGTGGGATTATTTATTCGGATCCGCTTGGGATTAAACAAAGATAAATGAAAATCAATTGGAAAAAAACCCCCCTGAATTACATAAATCTTATTAAAGGCTTTTTTCATGGTAATTTTGTAAAATGAGACACTGTAATTTGCTGACGATGCACATGTATTTAATAACTCAACAAAATTAAAGCCTCACATAAAGGGATTCAAAGTTATAAACTGATTCAATTTCTAACGTTCTTTTGTTTCCTTTCTGTTATTCATGGTTTTATAAAACAATAAAACTTTCAAATTATGCATCATTTGTAAGTATTTTTTGCACATATTTAGTTCTGATCATTTTGAAATCATGATAATAATTTCATTTGATTCCACTGCACTGTGATTCAGTCTGAATGGGGGGGAAACAGCAGGTAACAGATAAAATTTAGATCAGGTTACCCCAGAAAGAAGCTTAAATTGCTTTTAGTCTTAAATTAGTATGTGTGTCTATGCATTATTCTGTCACACGACTTTAACAGATGTTTAAATGCTTTCTTCGTATCATGATGTAAGAGGCTGACACAACAAAATCATAACACATCAATTTTGAAAAACGGTGATTGAAGATCCTCTTGCTGGCACGCTCTTTGTTCTGTTAGTGGCAGGAAAAATAATTAATATGGCAATAAACCATGATGCAGTCTGTTGCAACAGGTTGACAGAGCACAATGTGTTGTGATTTGCATATTTTTAGTTTTGGGGCAGAAGTATTTTAGATCTTTCTTGCACACAGCGCTTCAACAGTTCTGTCAGTTCAGCCTATAGCCAGTTAATCTTTGACATCTGACATTCGAAAGTGGGACAAGTAAGGATTGTGTCAAAAGCAGACGCTGAAAGAACTTCATAATGAATGACAGGTCGTGATGGAATTCTGCTTTACAAAAAAAAAAAAAAAATCCTTAGCAAATGCAGGGGTATACTGTATTTTACACACAGTGTTAAACAGAATCCCAGATTTTATGTGTTTTCTAGCACAGCTCACAATATTCCTCCATTAATACCACATGAAGAAGGTAAAATATGTGGACATGTTATTGACCTTATCATTAAGATGCATGAATATAATTTCAATGTCTTTTGTCCTTATCCTGCCAGCAGATCTACAATAAATATCTACAAAAGTCAAACAAACTACAGGTAAACCTCGGCTTACGTCATGAATTGGTTCCAGGAGACGTGACACAAGTCGAAAAACAAGTTACTGTATGTCGAATAATTTTGTCTCCAGACTAAACTGAAAATAACCCTTTTCAGCTCTGTACTGTACTTCATTTATGAATGCATTTTCAATGACATATATCATTAATACCAATCTATTTTAAGATTTCAAACAGCATAGGAAAAATATTTAAATATATCAATACTATTTTACCATGTTTACCAGGCATCATGGATGCTTATTTCCGAATGAATGATAAAACAATTTTAAGGTTTAAAACAAAAACAGGAATTACACTTATTATTAAAAAGTCTATTAAAATGATGTAAAATTGATTTTTGTTTTATTGTATGTTTTTTGAAAACCAATCTAAAATTGAGAATGACGTAACTCAAAATGACGTGAGCTGAGGTTTACCTGTATTTTAAAAAACCGTGAACCCTAATGAGTTAAATTTTCGTAAGTGGTTGTGTTGCACATGGTAATGTAGCTGCAAGACAGCACAAGCCAGTGTCTTATTGTGCTGGTCCCAAGCCCGGATAAATACAGAGGGTTGCGTCAGGAAGGGCATCCAGCGTAAAACTTTTGCCAAATCAAAGATGAGAATCAAACCTATGACTTCCATACCGGATCGGTCGAGGCCCTGGTTAACAACGACCGCCATCGGCGCTGTTGACCTACAGGACGCCGGTGGAAATTAGATTACTGTTGGTCGAAGAAGGAGAGGAGGAAAGTAGAGAGTTGGTTGACATGATGCAGAGGAGGAAGGTAGTGATACTGTGTGTTCAGGAGACCAGGTGGAAAGGTAGCAAGGCTAGAAGTTTAGGAGCAGGGTTCAAGTTGTTCTATCATGGTGTAGATAGGAAGAGAAATGGAGTAGGAGTTATCTTGAAGGAGGAGTTTGTTAGGAATGTCCTGGAGGTAAAAAGAGTGTCAGGTAGAGCGATGAGTCTGAAGCTAGAAATAGAAGGTGTGATGTTCAATGTTGTTAGCGGGTATGCTCCACAGGTAGGATATGAGCTGGAGGAGAAGGAGAAATTCTGGTTGGACATGATGAAGTGATGCAGAACATGCCTAGAAGTGAGAGAGTTGTCATTGGAGCAGACTTCAATGGACATGTTGGTGCAGGAAACAGAAGTGATGAGGAGGTGATGGGCAGGTTTGGTATCCAGGAGAGGAACGCAGAAGGACAGATGGTGGTTGACTTTGCAAAAGGGATGGAAATGGCTGTAGTGAATACTTTCTTCCAGAAGAGGCAGGAACATAGGGTGACCTATAAGAGTGGTGGTAGGAGCACACAGGTAGACTACATCTTGTGTAGACGGTGTAACCTGAAGGAGATCAGTGACTGCAAAGTAGTGGTAGGTTAGAGTGTAGCCAAACAGCATGGGATGGTGGTGTGGTGTTTCTTAGAACTAAAACTTAGAAGTTATAGATGTGTGCTATAACTAATACAAATGTGCTGTGAATAATATTTTGTGATCCCAGAAAAAAAATCATGATTAACGTAATCCCTCACCTCCATGGGAATATTCCAGGCCATGTAGACATGACTTTTAAACTCATCCATCCAGACTTCTGCCACTCGGAGGGCGTTTCGCCGCACATGCGACGTTAGATCTTCCGTGTAGGGTTTATGAGCGCGCTCTATGTGAGCGATGCGAGCACAAGGCAGGACCTCGACGCTGCCGCCACACTGCCACACCTGGTCGACAAACATTACAAATACAAAGGACGATGAGTCCAAAATGACTTCAGAGGAAACAAAAGACTTGAAATCAGTGGGATTAAAAGCTACGCTGACTTCTTTTTGGTTTTATGTGATGTGCTGCATGTGAGGCTGATGCTAGCTGGAATTTCAGACCTTTCTGCAGAGATATCAGACTGTTTGATGTAAAACCACCCTGCTCTCAGTGAGCTCAAGTCTTATGACAAATGCATTTTAATGTCTGGATTGTTTTTGTGATTTTATCAATGTTCTGAGACTTAAATCCAGACAGTATCACCAGTTGGGATGTTTCCTGCTGCTGTGCAGGTTAGATCACGCCTGACTACAAGGAGATTGTCCTCATGTTGGAAGGAGTTTTCAAGTCAGTGTTGAGGAGCACAAGCCTTGTGCTTGATGATTAAGAGTCAATACCACCACACATAATGAAGACCCCTGGGAGGCTCTGGACCCTGGTGCAGAAATCCCTGAAAATATTTCCCAAGTCTGGTATCTTCATCCAGAATAACCTTGCCATGGCTGGGAGGACACTTACTACTCAAACCGTTGTACACACTGTATTCAGCACAGGCCCCAGAAACTAATAAAGTACCAGATTTATCACATTTTGTCTCGTTACAAGGGATAGACCTACAAAAAATTTCACATAACTGTGATCAATATATTTTACATGTTAAAAATATGAAAAATGTGGTTTGCATGTACCCCCCCAATACACACACACACACACACACACACACACACACACACACACACACACACACACACACACACACACACACACACACACACACACACACACACACACACACACACACACACACACACTCGAACATCCTTTGATCTAAACCACATGTGTCAAACTAAAGGCCCGGGGGCCAAATGTGGCCCGCCACATCATTTTATGTTGCACTCGAGAGCATAAAAGGTCAGTGTGTTAATAAATACCGGTATGTCAAAAGTATGTCAAAACCACATTTCCCACAATGCAGTAATTCAGCCCATTTTAACTGTGACAAAACAATTTTGAACAAAGTTAATGTCTTGACTTGTATTTGATGTAATTTTGCTTTATTCTCTTGGATAGTTTGATTCTTGATTGATGGAATTACATAGGTTTTATAACCTGACTAATTAAAAGGATTCATGTTATAACAGAGCAACAAGCAAAGATATTTTTTCTGTCCAACTGTGATGTTTGTAACTTGAATAAGTAATAAATTCAGTGTTATTTAACATTAGGGAGTAGTTTTCTTCCAGGATTGTTCCGTATTTAGCTCCATCCATCCCTGTCCCTGCTGGAGCATGACGGTGTGTTTAGGCTCATGCAAAATGTTAGGTTTCCAACACAGATAGTTTTGTGCATGTAAGCCAAAACGTTCAAAATTGGTCTCATCTGTCCAGAACACCTTCTTCCATAACTTTGCTGCCTTCATGGCTTTAGACACACTAGAAAACGGGACATCTCATCACAACTTATAGTTTTCCTGTGGACAGGTTTTCCCACCTGATCTGTGGATGCAGCTCCTCCAGAGTCACTACGGGCCTCTTGGCTGCTTCTCTTATTAATGCTCTCCTTGCGTGGTTTGTCACTTTCGGTGGATGGCCATGTTTTGATATGCTTGCAGTGGTGCTATACGTCTACCGTTTTCAGATGATGGATTGGACAGTGCCTCGTGAGATTTTCAAAACTTGTGATGTATTTTTATTTCCTAACCCAGCTTTAAACTGCTCCACAACTTTCCCCTGACCTGTCTGGTGTGTTCTTTAGTCTTCATGATGCTTTTAGTTCAATGATGGTCTCTAGCAAACTGCTGAGGGTTCACAGAACAGCTGTATTTATACTGAGAATGAGGTAGACATACAGGTGGACAATATTTACTGAGTAGATGACTTCTGAAGGCAGTTGGTTGCACTCGATGTTGTTTAGACTTGAGATCAGATTAGATCAGATTTTTATGTGTTACAGATGTTGACCACCACTTTTCATTTTCCTTCCCCTTCACAGTTATGTTATGCATTGTTTTGGTCTATTGCATCAAACCACAAAAATTAAAAAAAAAAAACATTTAGGTTTTTGCTTGTAACGTCCAAAATGCATAACAGTTCAAGTGGTGTGATGACTTTCACGAGGCGTTTCTAAATGTGCTAAAATGAACAACAGTCCAGGAACCCTGCTGTTCCAGTTTGAATGAAGTTGACATCACACTGTGCTGTTATGTGAGGACCAAACATCACAGCTGACATACAGTCTTTTCCAGCAGTAAATCTGCTGCCAAAGAGTAGCGACTGATGCAGATGGCTGTCATCAAGGGTGAACAACGTCACATGTGACCCAAAGATCAGACGTGATTGAGACACTAATGGTAAGACAGATTTTGCTACCACGCAACTGCAGCGCTGATTTCTTCGTGTGTTGTTCCTGACTATCAGTAAGCATTTTCATTACTTAATATATTCAATAAAAAAAAATCATATTTGAATCTCTAATTTATTGGATGCC
This sequence comes from Antennarius striatus, assembly GCF_040054535.1. Lineage (NCBI taxonomy): Eukaryota > Metazoa > Chordata > Actinopteri > Lophiiformes > Antennariidae > Antennarius > Antennarius striatus. Next base: position 22,881,740 of record NC_090776.1, on the reverse strand, counting down.
CTACAAAACTATACAAACATAAAGTTGAGGTTCACGCACATTACAATCTAACATTCACAAACAAATCCAGGGGACTGTACTATTCACAGGCAGCAAGTTGTTGTTGAACATGCATTTCAATAATAACATTTTCACAGAACACATTCATTAGATATCAACCTAAAAATTCAGTCCATGAAGTTTCCTGAGAAATGTGATTTATACTTCTCTCAGTCCAAGGATGGACTTATTAGTGAGCCTGTCAATTCTGTCTGAAGATATATTTCGTACAAATTACTGACCTAAAGGCTCAGGTGGTATTTAAATTCAATTCCAATGCCAGTAGCGGCTGCAGTGGTGTCCTTAGGGGTGCAACAGGAAGTGAGATTAATGAGTTAGAGAGGTGTGTAGAGCCTAAAGCCAAAGTTTTCAATGTCACAAAGGTGGCTTTTAACCTGAATGCATCACCATGGTAACCTCACCTACGCTGATACAGGCTATAAACAGAGCCGCCCCATCATTTATTATTCATTTCTGGACTGTACACTGTATAGGTGGTATGGATTCTCAATGACAGAATGTTTTATACATACTACCCTGCTAAGCTGTACATTAATATTAAAACTTCAAAATGCATGAATCTTCTGGATGATGTCGTGCTCTGTTCTGACTTAATATTTGCGACTGTTGTAAATACAGTTTGTGAGCATACTGTAAAAATACGACTATCCTGTTTTAAAGTTTTTCACTTTTAAAATGTCCAGTCGTCACATCAGAAAAATATGAAAGTTTAAAGTGTACCGATGGGTGAAGCACGCAGAGCACGCAGATCACCTTTAACTTCGTCTGCAGCATTCTTCATTTTACCTTACTCAGGTTTGCTTTGATGGACGTTAATACAGCTTAACAATAGAATGAATAGAATCACCTGCCGACAGTGAGAACGTACAGCGTTCTCACTGTCTTAACAATCCTAGGCTGGGGCTGTAATTATATTCCTCCCAACCAGACAAAACCAATAATCTTTTAGTCAAGTTGGAAAAATGCAGTAAAACAGCATCGACGATACAGACGAACACAATTACAGCTTGTATTCCTACATGCATTCAGTTTCAATTTTCCTTTCTGAAAATCAAACAATGTTTGCACCTCTTGCAAGTAACTAAATGTTTTTTTTTAAATAAATGTTTGTTTTCTTTAATCACTATGAATGGCTAATTTACTGCCAATATACAGGTTGTAGTCTTCCATTAACATGGTGGGGTAAATTGCTATTCCACTTTAAATAAGACAGCTGTAAATACCTCATAATGCATTCCCTTGAAATCACCAAACTCTCCCCCCACCTAATACGACACAGGGACTTAAAAAATACTCGACACTTTGAGTCCAATTTGTGTTATTGAAAGTCAGAACCTCACTCCACCTATCTGCCTGCACTCCATGTCAGGACAGCACCAGCACTCCCTTTCCTTGTAAGCTCAAATCTCCTCTCTTCAAGAAATACCTCACGTCCCCTGCTGCCTCTTGTATCGCTCCCCATTCAACCGTATCTTCCTAAAAATATACTTCTGCGTGAAGTCGATCTTCCCCACTATCTCACTGTTCTTTCTCTCATTTCCTTTTGCTGAATTCTTCAGACAGAGCAGTGTTCTCATATTTCGAGTGTTTGCTCAGATCTATTATCGGGGCACCATCCGTCTGAGCCTGAGCTAATTTTACCGCTGACCTCATCTTGCCATGGTTTGGATGAGAGCACGGGCTAAAACCTTTAATGTAAGTGTAATGTGAGTGAAGAGCTTTATTAATTTTTCTGTCTGCTGCGGTGCCAGCGACCGAGCAGAACGTCTGGTGGCTTAAAGTGGATTTTGATGAGAGCACTCAACGTCATTTCACTAAATCTTTGAGCATTTGCAGCCTGATAATAAGAATAATGTAATATTATGGTGTGGCAACAAGTTAAATCAGATGATCCAAATGGAATTAAGTCTAATAATTAGAATGTCAAACTAGGCAATTAGTTCCTTGCCTTTTTGCAACTTCAGGTTTTTATTGGCTGCCTTAAAGCATCCTCCCCAAATGTAATTTTAGGGGATCAGTCAGTCACCCCCTGCAGAGTTGAAAGAACAGGAACAAAATTACGTTTTTCTTCTTGGCTTCAATTGAAGTCAAGTCAGTTGCAAGGACTGAAATAAAGGGTGAGGTTGTAAAAACTTGACTGGCAAGGCAACTAAAACTTCATTATTAAGATATCAGTGCTACAAACTGATTACAATCATATCAATGAGATAATATATTCCACAGGAATATCTGGTATCCAAATTATGTGACAGCATTATTAAATTTCTTGATTACTACTGTACAGTGGTATCCTTTTAACATTAAAAAATAGAATAGGATGCAATTATGAACTGTAAGCAAGGTATGCACTGGTTTCCAGTTCAGTTCTTATGTGGGCTCTATGGGATGTTGCGTATCAGATTGGCCAAATTGTTTGAGGCACCAGAGACCCCAGGAGATTAAACTCTCTTGCTTCATGCCGGGTGAGAGATTTTAGATTTTAGAACAACACATTCATGCATCAGTCTTCCCATGACTCATCATAGCAGGCTGGATGTAGGGGTATGATGAGAGCCGTGTGTTTGTCCATGAAAAACATCATGTCCCATAATAAGAGCTGACATGTGAATACGGCTAGATAAGACAATGAGCCTTATAACAAGAAAGAAACAAATCACTCCATCATCAACACCAGACCAGCACCTATAGGATAAGATATAAATTTGTCTTGAAAAGACGTTTAAAAATAAGGTGTTTCTATTTGAGGACTCTTGTCTTTCAAACAAACACCTCACACATGAGGTCAAGATTTTGATTAATGTATTGTGAAACACGTGTATCAATGAGATTATACACTTCCTGATAGGCTATGATGTGAAGCGGTGACATCTAGCTGATGACAACTGTCAAATCTGAAAAGAAATGCAACAGCAAAGACGTGTGTCTGCAGCTCCTCGACAAGATGAGCAGAACTCCACGACCATATCTTCCTGTGATTTATTATGCTGCCTGAGGAATATTCCTTTTTCATTCGATACTTGTCTCTGTATTTGAAGCTATCTGCTTTCATATGCCTGCCCTTCCTGTCCTGCCCACCCCCCACCCTCCAATAAAGCATAACTGGCTTTAAAAAAAAACACGCTGCCATTTCCTGCTGCATTCATTTCTCATTTCCTCAGTATTTTGTGATACTAACTCGTGTTATCGCAGCACAGCCTGACTGTTAGGGTAAAGCAGAGCTTCCTCTTTGGCTTTCCAGACTTGAAGCAGTGCAAAACATCCAGTTTCCATGATTTTAATCAAATTGTGCCGGCCGACTTCCATCTGAAGTGGACACGGTTTCCTGTGGTCTCCAAATAAATTCTGAAACATCATTGTGCATCTTGTCTGCTGTCTGTCAGGCTCCAGAAATCCACAGTGATAGTGGTACAGCAGTACATATGTGATGTATTTTTATATAGAAGCAAGTATTTCTCTTTGTCTTCTAACACGACTCCTCCGAACAAATTAATGTGAAACACTATTTAATACAATAGGTCAGGGGTGTCAAACTCATTTTCACCGAGGGCAACATCAGCATAACGGCTGTCCTCAAAGGACCAGATGTAACTTATAAATGTACCTCAATGTAATGTAAAATAAATGTAACTACTCCTTAATCGTAAGTAACTCTGAATATATTACTTATCCAAGTTACAAACATTACAATTGCACAGAAAAAATATTTTTTCCTGTAGCTCTGTTATAACACAAATTGTAAATCCTTTTAATTTTTTATGAAACCCACAGAACTCCATCAATGAAGGACTAAACTATTAAATGAATTTTAAAAAAATAACATCAAACACAAGTTAGGACATTAATTTTGCTCAAAACGTTTTTGTCAATGTTAAAATGGGCTTAATTACTGCATTGTGGGAAATGTAGTTTTGTTCAAAGCACACTTTTCACCTATTTATTTTTAGACACTCTGACCACTCTGACCTTTTATGCTCTCGCTCTTTTATGCTCTTTTATGCTCTCGCAAACATGTGTCAATCATGTGGTGGGCCACATTTGGCCCACCACATGATCGACACATGTTTAATAGATAGTACATCACCTCAGAGACAAGTCACATAATGAAAATCATCAAATACAGTTATTACATTAAAACTATTTTATTATTATCATTATTATTATTATCATTATTATTATTATTATTATTATTATCATTATTATTATTATTATTATTATCATCATTATCCAGTGCCGGTTAATTTCTCTGCACAGGACTTGTGTCCAGGGGGAATGAAGCCTTGTTGCCTGCTGACAGTGGATGTGCTGGTTGTCCCACCACCATCCTTTAAATTTTTGCTGACTCTCCTGCGACCCTCCACTTTGACCATGAACATATTAAAGAAAAAACTCATAGAGATGATGCTTGTAGGTGACAGGCTTGGAGCAATCCATACGAACTGCAATGTGACGAGTCGTAGCCTTGCATTATTAATCCAGCGTCAGATCAAATTACAAAGGAAAACATCCCAAAGGGCGAGAGACGCAGTGGAGTTCATTCAGTTTGTTGTTTGTGGTATCTACTTATCGGGGCTATTGCTGGTTCATTATTCATGGCCTGTTCTTAATATTACATCTCGTCTTCCTACCTAAACAAGTCACTTTTTATTAGCTGTGACAAGTTACATCTGTCAAATTCTATGTAATGTTAATTTAAAGAGATAACATTAAATATCTGTATTAAATTGTCAGAATATAAACTATGGGTTCCTAAAACAGTGTCATGTTCTGAAAAAAGGAATTTAATACAACGGCCTTGATGACAAATATATCTTGACATGTCTGTACTGGTAAAATCCCACTGGTGGAGATGTGTTTATTACAAAAAACGCCTGCAGTCAGAACACTGATGAGTTTTGCTGTGTCAACATGAAACTCAACCCACTGAGAACAAAAACATCCATCTGAATCGGGATCTGATTTATTGTTACACGCAAACAGTTTTCTTCCATCCCTCAATCTTGATAATCATCAAAAAGGTTTGAAGACAACAAAATCTCATTTTACTGTGTATAGTGACAATAAAGGTTTTCTATTCTATTCTATTCTATTCTATTCTATTCTATTCTATTCTATTCTATTCTATTCTATTCTATTCTATCCTATTCTATTCTAACAAACACTTTAATACAAGTCCGCACACTGAATCCAGAACGTCATACAAACCATTATACCATTAAAAACTGGATCATCTGAAACACATAAAAAAATAAAATTTTGTTTGTGATGACAAAGAGTCCAATTTGGAACACATTCTTTCAATAGAAACTAATGCAGTGTAGAATCAAACCCTGTATTTCAGGAATAAGGTTTTATTCCACAAAGCTTCATACGGCTGGCAGAACCTGATGCGATCCATCCCATCCGTGGGGAGCCCTATTCAGCATTCCCTCTGTCCTACTTCAGCTCTTATCAAGGGAGGGTGTTCAGAACCTCTACCGCCACAACTCATCACCACTGCAGAAACCAGCATCTCTGAAGTAACACTTCAAACCCTTTCCTATGAAATCATCTTTTATTGTTCCACAAAGTGACCTTAAATTTTTATCAATAGAAATGTCAAGTAAATTTGTCCTTGTGATCATTATTGGAGAGAATTAACTACATAGTTTTGTACAGATTGTCTTCTGAGAACAGGGGTGAGGGTTAGATGTCCTAACTGATAGTGTAATCAAAATGAAGTAAGCTCATGAGCGCAGACTGGTGATTGGTTGAGGCTGATACTTTGAATATATGTTTCTTTTCAGGGAAGTACATGAATACAATTTTGGTACCAGAGCAATGAAGTGTCTTTAGGATTTAATTGTGTTTCAAGCAATATTCCAAATGCTAACATAGCAGATCTTCCTGTGTTATTTGATATAATTCATTGCTATTCACATCACAGCTGTAAGACTTTCTCATTGATTGTCTTGTTGGTTTGAGATTACAGAGCGTAGTTCAATGGATTTCAAGCAACTCTGGGATCATGAAACTCAATCGGTGCTGCTGGATAACAATTACTGGTCCAGCCTTTATGGAACCGCTTTTCTAATTCATCTTGTATTATGAAGAGTTATTTTTGTCTTTTGAGTCTTTTTTTAAAGCTCTGACACTGTTCATGTCCACTCCCTGTCAAAAAGGTCACCACCTGGATTTCACTAAGCAGATAAAAGAGGTAAAACTCAAGGGACTAACAGCTTTTTGGTTATTGTGAGTTTAAAAAAATGGAAGCAATGGAAAAATGCAATGTGGTCTGATGAGTCCAGATTTAGCCTGTTCCAGGCTGGAGGACGTATAAGAAGAAGAGAGGCGGATGAAGTGATCACACACACATACACACCAGCCTGTGGAGGCAGTTATAATCCGGGGGCTGCTTCAGTTGGTTCAGCGTCGTTATGAGGTCAGCTGAATCTACTGAATGACCAGGATTTTCCATCAAAGGATTTTTTCTTCTGTAATGACACGGACATATCCCAAGATGATAATGGCACAATTCACCAGACTCCAATTGACAAAGAGTGGTTCCAGTAGATGAGACATCATTTCCACAAATTGATTTACCACCAGAGTCCAGACTTGAACCCCACTGAGAATCTCTGCAATGTGCTGGAGAAGACATTACTCAGTGGTCGGACTCTCCCATCATCTAAACAGGTTATTGGCAAAAAATAAAGCGCAACATCAAAGTTCCATGTAGTATTACAAAACATTAGTGTGTGCCTTTTTGGGCAGTGCCATTGCCGATTCAGCATTTGGAGAACCATTTTATGCCACTCAGTCTGGTAAACTGTGCTGTTTAGTGCACATTGATGGTTTATTCATGCTTACTGTTAATGCTGAAGGATCCCTTTTTACAAAAGACTGTAAGGATGACCTTGAGTCAGTTTTAATAAGCTGAAAAGGGTGTATTTTACACTTTTAGATGACTGTTTTAATGTATTATATATTCTGACTATAAACTAATATTTGGTTTTTTATGCTTCACACAGTCATATTACATATTCAGAGCAACAGCTCAGGTGTCACAGCTATTAGTGTGAGGATGAATTCACATTTAATGTTTAAATATTGCAGCGGACTGGTGTGAGGACACGGCTCTTACTCATTCTAGATGCTGCATGTACTTTTGAAATTGCTTTTTTAAATGCTCAAACAAATAATGTTACGTATTGTTCATGCTGAATACAAATCACATGCAGAATATTTGGATGAAATGCAATGTGTAAATCATTACTATGACAGTAATGGTGTTTTATTGCCACTTCCATGAATACAAACCCAGCCTCATAATCTTGTTTCATAGCCCTCAATGAACCTCATTTCTCAACTCAACCTTCCTGGCACAGGTGGAGAGCGATGATGTCTCCTAGGGTCTGTTAGTGATGCACTGTTCCAGGCTGGTTTCTCTGGCACAATACCCAGTAGGCACAGGTGTTTTGGGAGATCATTTGTATTACAATTATATTACCCTGTGTGTGTTTTACAGTCCAGTTCTCATTTGTAACAGCTGCATATACGCAAATCTATGCAATCTATAAAAAACAAAGTAAATGGGAGAACCTGTGCACCCGCGTGTTCACACCGGCCCAAGCATACAAACATTTTACAGAAAGGGGGAAATTCATGACACAGTTGGGCAGGTGATGAATGGAAGTGAGATTGGATAATGATGCTTCACACCAATTCATGTCGTTCTAAACAATCAAACCAGCCATGTTATTTGCACATATACCTGCCATGAGCTGCAAAATATTCCAGAAGCACCTGTCCATTTGAAAGAATATAAAAGATAAGCAATTCCTACATCTGTTTCTTTAAGCGTTTCATCAGCGCTACTTCAGCATCACATTCTCCACCTCCGGAGCAGAGATGAGAGGGCCTGGACTGCATCAGTGACTGTAATCGATGGTATCATCAAATAACACTAAAGAACAGTAGAATGGAGCAAAAAGCTGTGAATGAGTCACAAAGTGTGATTTTAGTTTTCATCATGTTCTTCTGTGAAGAGTCTGCAGCATGATTGTGCTGTAAGTGGTGGCTGCCACATCTCCTACAGTCATCTCACCTGAATGTCTTCACCACCCACAAATGTGTTTAAAGAATGGAAATTAAGTGACTGACTTTCATTCAGTGCACTCCATCCTCATTACGGTCCTAATCATACTGCAAGCCACGTTCACTGAAACAAACTTAGAATCTGTTCATCAATCAAACTTTCGTTTACAAATGATTCCCAGTGGTTTATACGAGTACGGTAATCTTTGTGATTAAGTTTTGTAAGGTGTGATGCAGTCTCAATGCTGTAAATATGAAGATAAAAACCTCACTGTCCTCATTAGAGGAGTACATGAACAAATAAATTACAAGCTTTCAAATCTCTACCAGCAATAATACTTTAATGATGATCAATTATGTTTCATAACCTTATGTTATTGATTAAAGCATGTGGGCAATTCACAAACACACTGATAAGGAGCCTAGCAGTCCTGATAATGCATTTCTCAGGTTTTCTGGAATATTTAACCAAAAACACAAAGAAGTCCTGAGTCTGCATGAGATACTTCATTTCAAGTCTGAGTCCGGCTTGTTTTTTTTGCCTGTAATCATTCCCACCTATGTCTCAAGCCTGCAGCGTTTCACTGAGTGAAATAAACATTATTTCTGTGCATAATGACTACACTTTCTTTAGAAACACAGTTATTGAATGTGAATGTGATTTACAGGAGGCGGTGCTGTAATTTTCTCTCCTTCTTTTTAATGCTTGTTACATTACTCAAAATAAGGGATCTTTGATCGGAAGATTCATTTATAGGAATCAGCATTCATGAGGTGTTTTGCACTATTATTTATGGTTGAATGTGGGTGAGTGGAGGGCGGGATGTGAGGCTGATCCATGTGCACACGTTGCCAGGTGAATCATGACTTATAAAAGGAAATGTTTATATACAATTAAACATTCTGATTGCTTTTTTTAATTGCATATCGTTTTTATGAATATACTGTACATTTGTATGATTGGTAAAAAGAGTTACCATGGATGCATGAGCATGCCGCAGGTTTCCTCTGCTCTGAGCGAGTGTTGCTATCCTTTTTATGCCTTAATTCTTCATTATGGACAGCCTCCACCCAAGTCTGCTACTGCAAGCCAAGCGGTGCTGAACTGGTGTACTCCAGGGGGAAGATGCTGTCCATGAAGATCAGAGGAGAACCAGGGATTCAGGATCTCATCCCCGCTGAGATCCAGCAGAGATACATGAGTTGGCCAAGCAGGGAAGCAATAAAAGGCTAAGCTAATGGCTAAAACCACAAGCTTTCCATTCCTGGCTCGTTTGTTTTTTCCGAGACGTGGCTAATAGGCAATGTTCCAGATGCCAACGTTTAGATGACCCCCCACTGGGTAAATCAGATCACACACATCCCTCTGGTGAAGAGATTCCCAGTTACAACCTGGCTGGTCAGAGGACGGTCCCTGGAAGCTAAGAAGATGCTCAGGACTGCTTCCAGACCATGAATTGGGATGTAATTGTTGGCTCGCAGGGGGATGACATTGAGGGGGCAGCTAAGTGTTCATGGATGATATGAACTTCTGCGTGGACACAATGGTTCCTAACAGGACAGTCAAGTGCTACCCCAAGAATATACCCTGGGTACCCATGAGGTCAAGACTGTCCTGAATTGTAAGAAAGAGGCGTTCAGGAGTGAGAACAAGTGGGGGATGAGGAAGACCGAACAAGAATAAGACACTGCCTGATGAAGGTCGAGGAGGCATACAGGAAGGAGCTGGAGAACCAGCTGGGTCGCAACCAGGTGCAGGAGGTCTGGAGTGGTATGAGGACCATCACTGGGTACGGAATAGGGTGTAGGGCAACATCCAGGTTGCAGAATGAGAATGGGGGGAAAAGTTGGACTTCAGCTACACTTGCGGTGGAATCGGGCTGTAATCGGGATGAGGAGGTGTCTCATGATGGTATGATGTAAGTACCTTACCCCCAAGCCTCCAGCTTGCTGTACATTTCTGCCTTTTACATTTTTTTGTTTGTTTGGATATTGTGGAATTGTATTTGTACGTCTGTTTAGCTGTGTATTATATGTTTCCTTGCTTTTGTTAATTTAAATGCATATTTATGTGTCCTCAGTTGTGTATCTGTGTGCTTCTTGTTATTTATTTCTCCTATATCTTTAGTGTAATTGTTGTATCCTTTGTCGATTTATGTTTATCTGTATTTATTCATTCTTTCTTTGTGCTGTCTTGGGAAATGTGTGAATGTCTGAGAACAGTTGATAGACATAATTTCCTTTGGGATAACTAGTGTCTGTTTGTCTGTCTGACCACAATCTTTCAGCTATTTACAATAAGATGCCACAGATGGCATCATAATAACTCTTCAACGTCTCCTTTGGTAAATGGTCAGGAATAAAGAGTGAAAGTGCAAGACATACAGTTAAAATTAGCAGCTACTACATGCTTATGGTTCTTTGTAGTAGTTTGTCTCCAACAACAAACCAGATTCATCTTTTAACAGGTGCGTCCAGGTTCCACCACTTGTCCTTTCAACAAAATTCGTTAATCCCAGAAAAACACACAGCAGAACAGACATTAAAAACCCCTGGGGAAAAATTCAAGAATTTCCCAGGAGTCTGTAAATCCTTGGTTTAATTTTGAAATATGTAAAGTACATATATGCATGTAATTATGTATACACAAACACACACACACACACACACACACACACACGCACATTCACCTGTGTCTGTGCTACATGTGCGTAACATTAAGAGGACTAAAAACATTCACTTCTTTGTGTAACTGTGTGTTGCAGAAAGACACGCAAGTTACCTTGATGAAAATACATTGAGCACTCCTGCCATGACTCAAATGAGGCCATTTCATGACATATAAATGTACACACATTAGATTGAATTGGATTTCTTCCACACCATGACAGAAGTGTTCAGTTTGCACTTTGTGACCAAATGTGAACAGAGAGCAGCAGTTCATTTCCCTCTTGCAGTACCCAAGACATCTCTTTCATGTTGAGGCCAAAGCCTGTAGCTGTTGGCTGGGTGTGTGTGTGTTTGAGGATCTGTCAGCAGCTAGTTTGTGTGATGGCAGGTGGTCTAGAGGCATGACCAATACGGTCCAGACAGGCAGACAGACCCCGCTGTGGCTCTATGGGGCCACTAATCTGGGGCCAGGCCAGAGTCCTCAGGTCTTGTAGCTTCCAGCTGACACTGTCACACTCCATTTCAAAAGCTTTACTGAACTCTAAACTACATTAACCTCCAGGCAAGGGCGACTTCCTTGAGTCTGACATGAGCAAAGAAGTAAACAACACTGAACAACGAATTCAGAGCGAAGCATTGGGCCAGAAAGTTTCATGAAAATTTTTATACACAACCTGAGGCTCTGGTTGGTCATATGTATAATAAAGTTCATCACTCTGTCCAAGTATAAAGAATTCAGTAGGGATACTATCAACCCCAGGAACATAATTTCTGAAGTTAGAGGACTCATGGGTCTCCCTTCTCTACATATGATCAAATCTCTATCATTAGAGTGGATGAGGATTTCTACATTTGGCATCCTGTCATGTGCCTGTTTGATTCTCTCAGGACTGTCTGCTGCGTCTTGTTCCTAAACAAGCTGGTAACTGCATTACTGGAATACGTACAGTATATCTGCACTGTCATAACAATTCTCTGCAGAGGACCATTATTTCTCTTGCCAATATACTTATTATTCTCCGGAAATGAATGCACACCAAAACAATTTTAGTCCACGTCAAAGCTGGTGGTGGTGTGGAAATTATGGCACTGTGAGAAGAATGCAACATAGCTGCAGGCAGAGCCCATACATCACTGCTAACATTAGTCGCTCTGAGGTGCTTAGCAGTGATTATTTAGACTGGTAAAACCTTTAACATTGTAGAGAGAGCATAGCGGTGTGTTGGGACACATTTTGAACGATATCTTTCAAAACATGTTCATGGGGAGAGAACTTTGACACAACAGTTTTGAGTCAATATGGAAAATGGTGCCAGGGGATGTCAAAAGGGGGGTCATTGAAATGCGAGTTTCACCGAGTCTTTGTTTACTAATGGGTCTCATTAGCATGAGACTCATCACCTGGGTTAATCTGCTGAGTCGGTCTTTTAGCGAGTTTCAAAAGGACCTGATTGTAAATAGGCGAAAGCTGATGTCGCAGACCACACCCCCGTTCAGAGATGGCTTCTCCACTTTAACATGGATGGCTTATTTCACTCCTCTCTCAAACCATCTGTCCTCCCTGTCCAAGATCTGGAAATTAATATCCTGAGATGAGTGCCCATCTTCGTTGAGGTGAAGGCAGACTGCTGAGTCCTGTCCTGATGAGTTGGCTCTTCTGTGTTGAGCCATGCACTTGTGTAGTGGTTGTATGGTTTTCCCTATGTAGACATCTGAATATACCTCACTGCATTTAACTGCATATATCAGGTTGTTCTTCTGACACAGTCAGAAGAGCAAAAAAACTAAACAGCCACTCCACAAGCCATCAGGAGCTGTTCCAATAAAAGGAACTCTGAATGCTTCAGCATACCAAGACATTTTGGACAATGGCATGCTCCCAACTTGGTGGGAACAATTTGGAGCTGGCCCCTTCCACTACCACCATGACCAGTGCACAAACTAAGGTCCCTAAGAACATGGTTGTCAGAGTCTGGTGTGAATGAACTTGACTGACCTGCACAGAGTCCTGACCTCAACTCAATAGAATATCTTTGAGATGAATTAGAGCAAAGACTGAGAATCAGGCGTTCTCATCCAACATCAGTGCGTGACCTCACAAATACACTTCTGAAAGGTCGAAATTTTCCATAAACATACTCCTAAACCATGTGGACAGCCTTCCCAGAATAGTTGAAGTTGTTATAGCTATAAAGGGTTGGCCTGTGTTACCCGGATGAACTATGGCCTGTGGCCACTAATGGCCGACGTTATTACTCACCCTGATGCCAAGCTCCACATTTTCTCCCCCATACACTTCCATTCCTTCATCTAGCAAGCCAATCTCCTCAAAGTACATCCGATCTACCACAAAGCAGCCAATCAGGGCTGGGCTCCTGGTGGATTAAAGATGATGAAGATCAGTTTTATTCCTCTGTCCTGGTAATGCTAATTTGTTTCAGTTGCTATAGTGATGGTCAAAACAGGATGAAACCTTTCACATCACAGACTGTGTAAATAAATGCAGCATGAATTACTCTTATCAGTGTGGACAGATTATTTTACTGAATGTCAGATAAAAATATATTATGCAATTTGATGAAGACGATCAAGGCCTTCACTTACTGTATTGGTGCACTCTTGTTGCCCTTGTGCCACCAGGACTTGGGTGGGTTGAGGTAGCGACACCAAAGCTCCCAGTCAAAGCCCTGGGCAGACAGTGGATATTCTTCAATCTCAAATGTGTCATATTTGATGTTATCAAATGATGGGGAGATGATTCGGGTTCTGTCTTCTTTAATTCTCTGCAGTATGGGTTCAGCCCTTAAAATGTGGAGAAAGAGAATCATTTTTAGTTTGACTGCATGTTTTGCCAGGCTTTCTCCATCACACATATGATTGTGTCAATCATGTAACACTACTTTCCTGGTTTCATGAAAAATTCTATCCTATTTATCAATGCATCATTTGGAGTATGCTGATGTAAACATAGAGAGATGAAACATGCTTATCCACATTGGAGTTTATTCATAAACTGCATCATTATTCATAAACAACATCATTATTCATAAACTGCTTCATTGAATGTGCAAATGCATTTGACAAAAATGAAAGACAGCCTTGGCTTTGATTGCAAAAATGTTTTAAAATTTCAAAGCAAACTCTAAACTTTGTTGCGAGTCATGTGAAAAAAATGATGCATCGTCAATGTTAATACTGTAAATAAGAAGCTACAGCCAGAAGACTGTTCAGATAAGATTAATGCACCTTCCTCTAAAGCAGCCTTGAATATATAATGCTATATGTTTTCTGTTATGCAAAGCTAAACAAATTTAACTGGCTGCACATTGTGATTGATATTATCTATATTATACGATTGTACAGTTGTTGTGTTTAAATATAATGGACAGACATATTCCTGTATTTTCCATTTTACCTTTCAGACAGAAAGTGAATTCTCAACGTCAAAATATCTTTAAAGACTTCATGTTTGGATCTGTGGATAATCAAAGCGTTTGTTTTCGTAGACGCAAAATAAATCCACGAGAAAAGAACCGCAGTCTGTTTTTATATTTGATAATTGTCTCTCAGCCCACAACAGTGATGACTAAAGAATGCTTATGTTGAGTGGTGCCAACGTTATGCTGCTCTTCTGGTGAGTGACTCACCAGCCAACATTGAACTCAACATGGGCATCGAACAGGGCAACGACTGGGGCAGTAGCGGTCCTCCACCCGCTCACTCTGGACCGGATCAGACCCTCCTGCTTGGAATGTCGCACCATCTTGATGAATCCAGGGTGTTGGCTGTTTGTTTGAGACACAAAATCCTGTAGCTTCTCCTTTAGCTCATCTATAAAACACACAAGCATGCACACACACAAACACACACACTCTAATATCTGAAGATGATTTAGAAGAGGAGATAGGTGGATGTAGAGAGAGCTACTTCTAAGCAAACTTCCACTGACAAGATGCCATCATCTCCTTCTCCGGAGGGCAGTGTTTCACTGGTAGCATTCCAGCAGAGCTAATGCTTCACTGCTTTGATCAGTGGACCAAAGAGGCAGTAGCCTCAGCCAGAGCTGCAGACCGCCATGGGGCTCACCAATCATAATGTAGTAAAGCAATATTGAGGAGTCAGCCTGCACTGCTTTTCAAAACACAGGAGAAGTTCATCTGTTTTAATGCTTCAAAGTTTACCTCCATTATTGCCTGACTTATAAACTGTATGATGAATCATAGTTTCACAGTAGCTCACAAAAATGCAATACATTGCAGCAAGGGGTTAGAGGTTACCTTGCTAGAAAAATATTAATCCAAGACAAAAAAACTTATCTCAAACAGGACCATGCTCTGAGGTTATTCTTGTTCTGTCAGGAAAAGTTAGTCACAAAAAACTATAGTGTTATCACAAGTTTTCAATGCATCAACAAAACAAAGCAGGAAATAAAAGTTCCATTAGCATCGCGCTTCAACGTTATTTCTATCACCGTTGGCTTCTTTTTGCGATTACCTTCTGATATTAAAGGCAACACAGAGCAGACAGATCACAACCGCAGTCTAATTCTCTGTCTGGTTTCTTTGTAGGCACTTGAAAAAAAATATTCCAGACAAATATAACAGTAAATTGGCTGTATGGTGGAAAGTTCTATACGCAACTGAAACAAAGTGCATGAAAAAAGGAAAAAGATAGGCTTAATTTAATCAGAACTTTCCTGCAAACACGTAAAATAAAATGTTCCCATTATGCATGCATTGTGAGTGAATACATTATTGATGACAACCATTGACATTTCCTGTCAAGGACGATGGAAAGTCCTGTGTCTTTAACATTCACTTTTTCTAAACAAACTGCTTTCAGCATGAAATAAATAAAATACCCTGAGTTTGTTTACAACCAAGCATCACTGCGTTTGATTGAACTCTGCTTCTTTGTGAATGCTGGAAACAAATGTACATCAGCTGAAGAAAACTGTAGCAGGAATGGGTCTTACTACCTGCATGGTCACCAGCGTGATTCCATATACAGCAAAATGGAGAATAAAAACAAAGTGTAAAGTCAAAAACACAAAAAAACTTACATTCTTCAATTCCCTCAATTTGTCAGAATTGTTTCTTGTCCAAGAACTGACAGCTGAACAAATAAGATTTTTCATAAAAAAGATTGCAAAGTCGGAAATCTAGAGGGTTACACTTATCTTTCAAGTGGATGCTGCTGTTTCTCGGAGGAGGGAGAAAACTGATGCTATTTCCCATCAGGCTATAAACAAGTCTGGAGTAGAATGATACCTACACAAGATATACCACAACATAAAAGTCCAAGGTACATTTACATGAAGAATGATGGCTTCCCATTGCAGGAGAGTGGTTGATGTTTTTATCCCTCGTATCAGCAGACATCCCATGTGTAAATCTGTCATTCATTAGGTGGCCTGAACTAAGTAGCATGGTTCTGGATCAGCAGCAGCAATCCACACCTCAGACTCTGATTTCTAAATAAAGCTACTGTGTTCACTCACATGAGCAGCTTCTGATGATGTAACACCAGATGACTGTACAACAACTCATCATCAATCATCATTTAATCATTGTTTAATCCATAAATAATTAAGATATTCTGATGAGTGTGCAAATGAAAATAAGAGTGATGAAGTTTATGCCTCATAACAAATCATAATAAAGTGTAGTCCATTACACCAGGCGTGGCTGATGGCCAGCACACATCGGTCTTTCCGGAGCGATATCTTGCGAAAGCTGTGCTGGAAAGCAACAGGAATTCAGATGGAGCTGGACTGAAACAACATTCATATTGGTTTCCAACATCACGGTCCAAGCAATAAGATAATATATTTAAATTGTGACAAGAAACAGGTTTTTCTGGCAAGATTTAAAAAAAAAAACATGTACAGCTGCAGAGTGGTGTTTATTCCATTGAGCTCAGATCATTTTTCATCCTCAGGAAGATTTAAATAAAGTAACACAACCTAAATATGGACATTAAGCTCCTGAATCAACAACACAATGAAAATCTTTTATATTCAAAGCAAAAACATACCTGCGTTTCATTACATTTCTTTCACTGTTCAAGGAGTTATATTATGACATACAGTGAATAAATATGTGGATAAACAGCCGCGGGATATTTGATCACAAAATTGCATTTTGGTAATTGTATGTTGTATTTCTGAGTTGTTTAATGCTGAATTACTGCCTGTTCACTTGGTGCAAATTCTAACTAAACACCAGACAGGTGTCAGTCCTTGCACAACAGATGGCAAACTGGATCGGATATGAGTCTCAAAGTTACTGTGTAGTTTGCACCACACCGCTTGTAAGATTTCTCACAGCAAAACTGTAGGTGTGAAAATCTGTTTGAAATATCTGATCCTCACTCTTCCTCCAGTTAAGTTTCCAGTCTTGTATCCAATGCCCAGGTCCAGAGTTTGGATATGAGATTGGCAGCTTGTTAGAAAGATTGTCAACACGTGTTGATGAAGTTCCAACTAAAATGTGAGCTGCTTTTACCTAATAGTTGGCAGCAAATAGTTTTAAAACTCAGTGTTGTTGGGTTTGGCTGCTCATCTCAGCTTCTGTGAACCCCCCTGCTCAAAATGGCCGGACTTGAAGTAACTACTTTTTGAATGTCCAACTAATATCAAACAGTTGTTAGAACTTCTCAGGATGCCCGAGTTACCGACTGAATCCACATTAGACCACGGCATTAAAGAGACAAACTTCTAAAGAGACAAGAAGCAAACCACACAATTAGGTCACCAGCACATTGTGATTCAGTTTAGATGAAATTCTCCCTAGAAGTGATCAAAAAAAGATGTTGGATTCATTTGTAAATACTAATAGATTACAATGGGTCCATTAACGCAATAACAGAAGTATCTGAGGCATTATTTAAGAGATAATATCTATGTCTTCCTTACAGGAAAGTCTACAGTTAAAGAGACGAACCAAAAAAAGGCGACCATATGAAAAAGGACTGAAAAAAAATTATGTATGGTACACTTATTAACATATGTTTTATTATTCCATATAGCACTCCATTTTGTTCATGAATTCATCTGCACTTGGATGACTCAATGCTGTTTCACACATGAAGGGGAAATGAAAAGATTTGTGATAATTCATGTCACCTTACTTTAAGTTCTTCTTTATAATCAAGTATAAATAAAGATAAGACAAGTCACTGTTAACCAAATGTCCATATTCACTGTTAAGAAGTAATAAATCAATACGTTAATTTTTAAATCAAATGCAAAAGAACTAATGAAGATATTTACTTTGAATTTTTTTTTTGGAATATATAATAAAACTGAAAGGATACAGGCCAAAGTCCAGTACATATAAACACAGTCATTATTTAATCAATTTTTTATAAAAATTGAAATTTCTCTAATAGGCACCACCAGGAATCCACCGATTCTGAAATCTATGAAAATTAGTGATTTAAAAAAACACTGTGTGAAAGAGGTTTGGATGAGATCATTCAATTCTTTCTTTTCTATTCATTTTGCTTGAAATTTTTTGCTCATTACAAAACAATTTACCTTCATCTATTTTTAAGGTATTCGTTTTATTTTTTGGTTCAAGTAAAGACATCCACTGACATCCTGCGTAATGAGTGGAAATTTCTAAAAAAGTCCACTCCGACATCGACAAGCCTTTCTTGGGCTCACAGCTTGGGACATTATCCAATTAAGGAGGAATCAGCTAGGTCAATTTGCCCTTCTCTCCCTTGATAGCTACACATCCTCCTGCATGCTAATACCACATGGAGGTGAGTGTTGACAGTGGCAGATGACGAATGTATAGCTGTGGATATCTGAGCAGTTAGCTGTGGGTGACGACCCTTTCAACAATCACAGTAGCCTCACAGGTCAAATGGCTAATGACATTTAGCAAACAGAAGTTTCAGATTCACAATTATAATGATGAGAGCAGGACTATCAGATGCAGTGGGACGAAGGCTCAGGCAAACGGGGTGAAACGCCATCAGCAAAATGTCAATGCGTGTCACACGTACCTGAAGGAGCTAGAGGTGACTGCTCCCCAGGTCTCAATTACTTGATGAAATATGAAAGATAATAAGTTCTGATTGATAATCTGAGCTCGGAGGAGGAAGAGGAGGAGCAAACTTTTGAGTTTTCATCTTAACAAATTTTTACAGATAAATTTATTTTCTGGACAATAATGGCCTAGTGGAAAGTGATTATTCTTATCCTGGGGCATAAGCTATAAATTACCAAAAGCAGAGTGTGCTACGTTCTGTTCAAAAAGGCTACATGCCATGAAACACATTCTGCATTATTGACTTGGGTACACACTTTCTTCCCCATGCCAATATTCCTTGTTTAATTGCCTTTAATGGCTGCCTCTGTTCTTGCAAATAGCACAACCCATCAAAGGTATACTGTCTGTAAATGACCTTGGTACAGTAGCATTACCTTTTTATGGCTTGCTTTCTTCTTTGTAATGTAGTTAATTAGGTCTTGCACTGCAAAGCATAGATTCACTTCTCACAAGTGAATTAAAGTCTATTTCCCGCCATGTACAAGTCAAGTCCTGTCCAGTAATGTAGCACATCAGTCAAGTGGATAGGATTCGGCAGCCATACATTGTCATTATACTGCATATCTTTTCACCCCAACACTGTTGACACTCCATCCAATGAATGCAGATGTACAAATTATGGTTGCAAATGCAAACAAATTGTGTATAAACACTTCATCACCTTGCTGAACTGTTATCTGCCTAAGGGCACATTTCCTAGCTGTGTAGCTAATTAGAGTTATTCATCAGTTAAATCCAGTGAATAAAGTCACTCATTAAAATCCCTGGAGGTCATTAGTGGGGCAGTACATATCACAGATATTGATTTCTACATGTGAGGTAATAAAATGCAAATTATAGACCAGCTTTACCGCAACACTTCTACAGCTACTTACAGAAAGAATCCTTATCATATAAATATATAAAGTATACCATAAACATAATGGCACCATACAAAATATTGTCACTAATGTGAATGGTGCCAGCTCATAAAATTAGCCTGCAGTTTTAATTTTTTTTAATAAAAAAATTGAGATAAGCATCTATAGAATAGTATGGTATAGAATAAATTGCAAAAAAAGAAAGTTTAAAACCTGTGATTAATGTGTATTTTATGTTTGAAAAAACACTCAACTTGTTGAGTTAAAGATCCAGAAACCCAAATCTGGAAAAAAAAAATACACACACAGAACCAGTCAAAGTGACTGTGTTCATAAATGCAAACAAAAAAATAAATACAAATAATAAAAGTATTAAAAATGAAAAGTACTAAGCTGTTGTGCGTATAAAGTTCTGAGAAATTCAACTGACGAGAATTCGAGTTGTGCTCTAGAAACCACTGCATTGTGGATAGACGTGCAGATGACCTATGCTGACTTTTATACTCATTCTAATAAGGCCAGTCTATATTCGATTTTCAGTTCTCAAACTAAAGCAAACAATCAGAGGGAGGAGGTGAAATTAACCCATCCCAGCAACCACAGCCTCAAACGTGACAGTCAAGCTGCACTCATCTGACTCCCGTGATAGAAGAGCAGGAACGCTCTCATGCAAGAAAGCTTTTCCACTCAAGGTTACTTTGCAGTGTGCTCGCAGAGCAGAAATACTCTCTCGTGAGCATAGTTTTCTGCTTGCAGTCAGTGTTCTGTGCACCCATGTCATTTGAATTGCAATTGATTTTTTAGTGCAGAGGTTTTGAGCCTAATTAAACATCGTACTGTGGAGGTCTCAAGTTGCATCATCACACTTCAACCAGAACTGACTTCCGAATAATTTGTTTGCAGTTACAAATTAGATAGGAATACAAAAAAGTTTATCTTTTCCAGAATATTGATGCAAAAAAAAGGTTTCTGGCATTAAAAATTACTATACACCTTGAAGTTAATATATTACATAGTGAGAAAAGCCTCTTAATTAAAAAAGAGGATGACTTTATACTCAATGATACAAACACGATTAAATTCTCAGAATTGCCTTCCACACAGTGGGAATCTACTACACAGACAACACTGTTAAAGTGAACACAGACTATTTGAAATAACCTAACTTTCAACCTTCAAAAAAATTACTAGTTGATGCAAATTAGTCCCACATGCTACAAATGGTACCTATTTTAGACCAGTATAACACACTGTTTAATCCATTTTTACATGTCACTCTTGTACCTGTGTATTCCTCTTTATGATGAAGAGTTGGGTTTATCTTGGAACAACAGCAGGACATACACCACTTAAATATATCGAGAAATTCAAAGCTTGGCGGCAATGTTAAGCCTGGCTGTGTGTGCTAAGCTAAAATTGGACAATGGCTCTATTTTGAAATGACGATACTTACTGTTATTGCTGTTGTCGTCCACCAGGATTATTTCTTTGAGAAGGTGCGAGGGCGTTCTGTTGATGGCGGAGTGAATGGACCGAAGGATGACAGACAGGGCTTCATTCACAAAGATGAACACAATGCTCACTTGAGGAAGGTTTAAAGGATAAGTGTTGTTCCGGCACCTGTGAAAGAAGTAACAAATCATTACAAGACAACGTCTGAGCTAATCTTTAGACCTGTATACGATCTAGAGGAACAACACATAAATTTAACCTTGATTTCTAAAGAGCAATGTAAAGTCAGATTTCATGCCATCCCAGACACTTGGCAGACCAAGCAAGCAGGACCCTATTTTCATAAATCAAGGTGTAAATGCAAGCACTGGCACCAGTTCATGGCCAGATGAGCTTTGGAAATTTAATGAGAGTGCCGCAGGAATAGTAGCGCACCTGTAAAGCAATTACAGAAGGGATCAGTTTAGGACTAATAAATATCAATCAAGCTTCACTCTTTGACTGCTAGGGGACTGTTTTTTTGCTGCAGCATGCAGACATTTTTATTGTGAATGAGGAAGTCAGTCTATTCTCTGAGGAGGAAACTGAAGCCTATTTCCAGAAAAATGCAGAGCAGGCAGCAGAAATATGACTAGGGAGCTGCTGGTCATGTCACTTTCAGTTTGAATTAAGGTATCTGAAACCGAAATGTGTGCTAAAAGATTCCCTCATTAGCAGTATGTGGATTGTTTCCATAATAATCCTCTTGTCATGACCGCTAAACATCGTTGTTCAGAGTGTATTATGTTGGCATTGTGACAGCTTATCCATGTCCTGCCGTGCCAATTAAATTGAGTAAAATCACACCACTGTTATCACATCATGCTACACATTATACACAGAAGCCTGTTGCATTTAGTGAAGATCACGACTTGAGCATTACATTTGGGAATTATGTGCAACATGTGTGTGATTAATGTACCCACCCAGAACAGTTTCAAATGAGTGTAAGAAGCCAGCATTAATGAGAATGGGTGCTCTTAGGGAAGTGTATTCCGTAGAAACCGACGTGCAGATCGTAAAGAGCCGTGTCAGTCCTTGCAATATGATGTCATCTTGTGTGATTGTTTAACCTTGGCAATGTGAACATGAGAGGTGCTAAAAAGTGAGCAACAGCCAAACTGTGCTGAAGATGATGTGTAGACTTTGCAGAATTGAAGTGCTCTTTGTCCAGGACATTATCTAACTTTCCACAGCATATGAATAACTGCACGCCTTTGAAAATACCCTGAGGGACGTTATAATTTACCATAAATTGAAAAAAATTAAACCTGCATCGTGCTGTAATGCAATTATGATCATATTGAACAGATTTGTTAGGTTCCTTTTATCAGTTCATCTCATTGACTTTTCAATACTTGACAAGTAAAGCTTTTTTCCTTTTTCACATTATAATACACAAAGTTAAGGTGTATTTAACTAATTTAATTATTTTCCTTTACACAGTAATAGTTACTTTGAACCTTGAAGGTCTTTCTTTGTGAAGTGACACTACGATATTGTGAGGTTTAATTGTAGGCTGCAGATGGACAATATGCACTTGGTCTACCACCTGCAGATGGTACCTTGAGGGATTTGCGACGGACGTTGGTACAGTCCATGTGTCTCTCCTTATGCCTGTCCCCTCCAGGCCTTTGCAGGGAAAGTGATGTCAACTTGATAATTCAAACAGCGTAGCAGCGTGGAGGACAGAAAACAATGGTCCAGTTCATGTTTACTAGACTCTGGTTAACTGGTGTGGGCGTTGTTCTTCCATTGCGTTTTGGGATGTTGGAAACATTTGATGTGACTAGACATTCAGACTAAAAGGACAGTATGATTAGCAGGACATAAGTGTGCTGCTAATCTAACCTGTCCTGACAATTTAAGCAGGGTAGTTGTGTTTTTATAGATTCAAAGAGTTCAAAACCAGAACTTCAGCAAGACTGTTAAAATTATATTTATCATACTGTGTGTGCATGTGTGTGTACATATTTAAACATATTAATACATTCTCAGGTCTAAACAGGAATTCAGTTAACAGGATCTTTTCAGCACGAAAAATATTCAAAAATATTTCAGAAATTTGCTACAATTCTGTTTGTCAAGCTTTGTAGAAGATTGTTCAAATCCATCTTTTAGTCCTAAAAGTTCTTCAGTAATTGTTTTTAAGCTTACAAAGTAGTTCTTAGTTGATTTGGACGTGCTACATCAGTATTGAACACATTTTAGAAGATAATGAGTCCATGACCATGTTTCAACAGCATTCTACCTGTAGTCTTACCCATCAGGCCTGAGGTCTGGTATTGGCCTGTCTAGAGAGAGTCGGTCACTGAGGTAGCCATTATATCCATAGTACTGGAACATCTTCAGTGCCACCCTGCGGTTATCCGGACTGAGCTCCTGGCCCCAGTGAGCAAACAGTGACGAGTCGGAGAATGATGTGTCCACCTGATCATCCTCACCCCTCCCTGGAGTGTCTACGAGACACAGGAAGACAAATTACACGAGTGTTTATCAGGGCCAGAGCCTCTCAGTCTACTGGTGAGGTTGGACATGAGGTGATGAGTGTTGAGAAATGAAAGGGCAAATATTATTCCTGTGATGAATGCTGTTTCCTTGTGTCAGTTATCAGGTGAAGGGTAGCCTGTCATTAACAAAGACTGATTGACTATCCTTCAACAGAAACACCAAGAGTTTGCACGCATGGCGAGAATCCACACCAGCAGTAAGTAGTCTGCTCTCTAGCTGATAATGTTGTTTGACCTATGCAGAGAGAACTTGAACCAAACTTCCCTGAATTTATCAACAGACTAACACACTTAGTACCTTTTAATAATTATTTGGGGGCTAATGAGCAATGTTTGCTGGAGTAAGTGGTGCAGCGAGTTCAAAATAAGAGCAAGCTTGACTCATTTCATTGCTGAGCAACACTGACAGCCCTGAGAGACTTTCAACTACCATTATTTAGTGTGACAAACAGTATATTACTGCCTCCAGTCCTCACTGATGGACTCAGTTCATGTGCAGACTCCATTAAACACTGGTGTCATCTGTTAGAAATTCTGTACTGCTTCTAAGAGACTGCAATGCCCTTTAGAACCAAATGTCTGAGTGAGCTTTAGAGTGAAGGAGGTTTGCCCACAGGTGATTGGTATGAATGTCAAAAATTAAGAGTATAGAAATCAGATACAAATTTCTCTTAAGGTTTCCAAACTGTGCCTGCATACTTTCTGTATTTCTGAAATCTGAGAGTCCACACCTTAACACCGCCAAGAAACACTGTCGACAGTATGGAAGTTATGCTGGCTTTTTCATTTGGTATAAACAAACATTCATTTGAGTCCTTGTATCTGTTACAGGATTATACTGGAACTCCATAATGTGTTGCCTTCTGCAAGTCTTAACACTGCGGAGATTTAGTCAACACATCGATATTTATGATCTATGAAAATACCAGCTGCTGGTGAGAAATTGCTGGTGTTAAACCAGTGGAGGAGTGTCATTTCATTTTATATGCAGTGAGCTCAGTGAAGAAGAGAAAGTTGTATGAATGAACCGCCTCGGCACAGTATCTACAGAAATTAATTTAAATGAATGAACCATATGAAACAATAGTAAAATTACTTTTATTATCATTAAAAAAGTTCTCAGTTCAATGAATTCCATGTGATGGTTAATAATAATGTGGTGTTAATTAAAATGTTCTAATTAGCTGGAACAGACATTTGATGAATACTGTGCTGATAATATCTGTTATTATATCCCAGTAAAAGTGAAGGTAACTGTTCCCTGTAGCATACTGAGACTAGACAATAAAAAGACAGAGCAATATCATTATGAAGCTTCCACATTTCAGGTTACTGCTGCCAGACTGAGGTTATCAGGAATAATTCACAACAAACCATATGGAGATATATATCAAACCAATTACTTGTCAGCACATTCATGAGAAATGTATTCATCAGGAATCCTATAAATTTGACTTAAAGACAACGTAAAAGTTTTTTTCATTATTATACCCACTAATCCACATAACCCAGCCTGGTATAGATGTGATTCACACATCACTTGTTGCATTACAAACAGTACAATAGGAGTGTAATGTGTTTCTGTTGGCCACTACTGACTCTTAATAAAGTAAAATCAACACAGCAAATGCAAAATTATGGCCCGACTGTGCCAGAAACAGCCGATCACTTGCTTTGTGTCTTACGTGAGCAGGTCTGATGCCTCACCATGTCTTATTCTCAGTTTGTGATAGCAGTTAAACACAACAGCATCATTCTCTCATTTGAGTGAAAGTTTAGTCCCTTGCTAAACAGAGTAACTTGATCATTAAAATAGAAAAACTATAAGTATAATCACCTGATTATACATTATACATTATTTAAATAGGCAAAACAATGCGTAGTATAAGCATAACGTTGTTGCCTGCAATTAAACTTTCCACTTAACGAAAGAAGTCAACAGAACAATCCCCAATGAATGGCACGCGCTTGAACAAACACATCCTAAACATTCACCACTGTGAAGCAAAAGGGAAGTATCTCAGTAAAGATTAAACTACAGACAGCATGGAAGCTGTGAAAGTCCTTCGGTGCTAACAAGCCTGAAGGTCCATTCATCTTGTGGTGGATATTAATTGAGCCTACAGAGACGGGTTCCTCAGTACTGATCCCCTAACGGGGTTGCTGTTGTTTGGACAGGCTAATCCCAGCAGTATAGTCTGTGTTGTTGCAGTACTGCACATTCAATATGATTGACAAATATACCAGCAGAACCTCCCAATAATGGGTTCACAGTGTGCTACAGTATATGGCTAATTGTTATTTGATGAATGATTCCCCCACCAACAGGAGCACAGACACCGAGCTCTACTGGAGCACTAGCCTACATCACTCAATCACATTTTTAAAATGTCTGCAAAATCTTTTTCCAGTTTCTGCCACTGACATGCAGCTGCATTACTAAAAGCTACTGGTAAAGATATAAATGTGGAGATATGAGTCTGTATGAGAACCAGCTCTGAGCGGCACACTGTGGTTCATTCACCTGTGGCCTGCAGTGTTTGGACATTGACAAGAGGTTGTTGTTTGGGAAAAGCTGCATTGCTTTTAAAGTACGGTAAGAGAAAAAGGTTATTTATTCCTTGCTATTATCCAGAGTGAAATTTTATCATTAATACTGCAGCAAAAGCCCCAGTAAAATGGGCCCAGTGGTCTCTTGAGCACGCAGTCAGTCAACTAACTTTGGTGCCAACTCAAGTAAAGCACGGCCAAACTCCTGGAGCAAAAACGGGTGTGCAGTCAGGTGATCCACTCCCTCAGCTTCCATTAACACTCCAGGAGTGAGTGGGGTGCTGCAAGAACTATGATTTCCTTGTGTGCATGTTTCACACCTGTCAACTCCCACAGTCACAGAGGATGCACGAAAGAGATAAGCACACGCGACCAACATGCATAAACTGATTGTCATTAAAAATATGACAAAAATCAGAGTCTGAATATTCAGTCTTTCAACCATTTAACCCGCTGATCTTATATGAACTTACTTTTCATTTCATAAAAGAGACAAAATCGCTCTACTTTATCAAATTATTTTTGTTCACCTCTCCCTGCTTGGGGAGAAGATGTTAGGCTGTGACTTAAAATAAAAGACCTGGATCAATAACTTTTTCACTGTTTTCTAGATGCAATCTGTCAATAGTTCAAGTAAAGTCATTGATCCGTAAAGTCACACCTTGTGTCTTGGGCCTTTTCAGTCACAATATGTACAGTACTTTTAATCAGGGTGCGTTTTGTGGGGAGATGGGAGGACCCCCTGGTTTTTACATCTCTACTTCCGCTGAATTAATTTTATTATTGGGGGTGTAGAGGTTAATCAAGGCTTTAAGCCACTCAGGTATTCTACCACATTTATGTGAATGACTTGCTGATGCCCTTCCTTGTAATCAAAAGTCCAACACACCACTTAATGTTTGATTACTCTGTTTTTTTTCCATTATATTTCTCAGTTAACTCGAATAATACTTGACATCAAATAAGAAAACATGAAGAGTTCAACAGTCAAAAAATTGTTTGTGGGTGACTAGCCTAAAAACCTAGAGGAGATAATATCAAGCAGTAATCGTCTGTCATGGATTATCTATCTATCTATCTATCTATCTATCTATCTATCTATCTATCTATCTATCTATCTATCTATCTATCTATCTATCTATCTATCTATCTATCTATCTATCTATCTATCTATCTATCTATCTATCTATCTATCTATCTATCTATCTATCTATCTATCTATCTATCTATCTATCGGATTTAAGAGTTGGTCCAAGAATTCAAGGTTTAATCTCAGCAGTGTTACTGTGACTAATCAGCCTTATACGTATTTCTGTACGATCATGTTTGATCCTGATTGTCACTGGACGTCTATAATAACTGTGCATGAAGTCATAATATAAAATGCTGTGGTGCATGTCCAAATATTCATTGTACACCGATTGTAAGCGCGACAGGGAGAAACAGAGGTTCGTTTCTGAGGGAGGAGAAGAACTTGATGCAGAATTCAGTCAGTAAAAAAAACAGGTGTCATCATACACATGAAAATTTCAGCACATGCTTGTGTTTCTACAACGTCAAAATCAAAGCAGCTGTCATCTGCAGGAGATCAAGCACTTTAAAAACGCCTCACATTCACAGCCTCTTGGACGACACCACAGAAAATCCTCTACACATTAGAACAGCTGTTGGTCTTTGGATCATTTTTTTTCCTCTGCTCATTTTACATTTATGTTAAATCACTTATGTTACTGAAATAACGCTGAGTTTACAATCTAAATATTTCTCACCTGTTCGGTTGATGGCTCAGGTTTGAGGAAATCCTGTTTTTCAAAATGATGTTTCGTAATTTTTTTTAAAGAATATTTTTCTCACACAGGTAAATACCAACAGTTGTAATACAGGACAAAGCACAACAGTCCATCACTGTCAGAATAAAATGAAGCCGTCAGGAAGATTTTTCTCCTGCATGCTTAGGTCTAAACTTTATTTCTCATATCATCGTGCTACATCCTCTTCTCCCATCACATCTACAGCACATGCTGAGTCTTAATTGCCTGCTGTCATTGTCTGAGACTGTCAAACTGAGCATAGCATAGCAACATACCTTCCATGTTAACCTATCATCTCGCCGCTGTCTTTACAAGCGTGATTCTCTCACTCGCTTAATACATTCATGCTGTTGCTAAGCAGACCATTTCAACCTTCATCACTGCCCAGGCCTCACAACTCTTCATCATTTCATAACTATTGCTTTTCATTATCTACCACTACCACCCGTGTCTGAACTCAATGGGAAGAAATATCTTGCTTCAGCAAAAGCCAGATGCCTTTTGATCTCAGCATCTCCCTGTAGATTCGAAACACCAAAGACCTAATCGTCTTCTGTAATAGGCAATTACCTTTACAACATTCCCTCTTCTCTATTTATTGATATATGTGGGTATTGATACAGCTTAAAATACTATTTCGATATTGTTTTTGACCATATTGACCAACTCTTGCCAGACATCTCCATGAGAACATGACTGACTTATCTTTTCCAACCCATAGGTCCTGAATAAGATCTGCAGTACGTCCATCAGAGTAGTTTATAACAGGATATAGCAGCTGGTGTTTACATCCTGCAGCACCTGACATACATTAAATACTATACAATTGGACTGGGGTTAAATATATAGACCACTGTGTATTTCTTTATTCTCATTTGACATGGTAGCAGGTGAAGAGACGGGTTAAACTGTTTTGGTTGTGAAGTGATGAAACTGCTCTTATCTTGCAGCGACATAAAAAGGTCAGAAGTGCTTTCATCTTTTATGACTGAACTCCCTTTCAGCTGAGGGAAGCAGGAAATGTTGCAGGGAGACTCCTAACAGAGGCTAAATGACATCCTTTTACTGCTATTTTATCATCTTTTCTCTTCACTGGCTGCCTCTGAGGTTCAGAATTAATTTACAGATATAATTGATCACAACACTGTTGGTTTACCCTCACTCACACCATGACTCAAATCAGTAGGAGTTAGACCAGGAGAGTATTTTATCCTCAGGGAACAGTTAGACCAAAGGACTCTGACCCAACACTGCCAAAAAAAAATTCATATCTTTTTTTTGTGTGATACAACTCTTCATTGTACACACTCTTCAGTTAGAAAAACAAAGAACAAAACATATTTACGATGTGGGAGCATACCTGGAACTAATTATGCATCAAACAGGACTGCATGAGCACAAAAAAAAAAAAAAGTGTCAATATTTTCCACTTTCTTACTAAGGGTATTTTTAGTTATAAACCTAAAATCTCCCAAATCCATTTTTAAGTTTGTTGTCTCAAACACTTGGTTCATGGCTAACAATACAAACCCTTTGAGACAAGACACAACTCTTTATCAGAAGTTGGAAGTGCAATTTTTATCTTAAATGCCGGACAATGAATGAATCAGTATTCAATACAAAAGAACAATTGATGGCATATCTTGCAGTTTGGGGATGTTTTCAGTCAATTACTGGACTGATACAATAAGGGCTGCTTTCATATCTAACCTGTTTGAATCAGTGAAAACAAACTCATGTCTGCATTCCCAGTCATTAAAATCACTTCTGAACTGTCAGTGTAAAGTTGGTGCAGAGCAAACCACTGAGAGGCGCCATGAAAAGGTTGCTCTCTCTTGTGGGTAATTTGTAGCATGAAAAAAAGCAAAACTGCAGGATACTGGTATTAATATGGATTTTAGTATTTTTTTTAACTGTTAATAAATTCCTCTGCTGACTGTGAACTGTTAATGAATGAATCTCTAAAACCAGTACAGGTAGTCCTCAACCTACAAACACAACTGGTTCTGTGAGGTTGTTTGTAAGCTGAAATGTTCATGAGTCGTTATTTATGAAATTTCAATCTATAATCGCTAGTCTTGATCTCTTTCATGTTGAGCATTTTAGCGCATGAGGCTTGTTGATGGATCATGCAGCGATAATTCAAGACGTTCGGGAGAGCATTGGACATGAGCAGTGACCTACATTCCTGAAAAAGTCAGATATCATCTGATTGGCTGTCCTGTGAGTCATTCAAGTGACAGGTTGGATGATAGACGAGGTCTATTTTTTAAAAAAAATATCATGCGATCTACTCGAATTGCTGCTGTTGCAAAGGACCAACATATTGAGCGCTGCTTCACAGCATCTACAGGGACGTGCAGGAAGTTGCTCTGATGTGGGGAGGACAGTGATGCTCTCTCTTGTTTGACTGTTAAATTGGGTGGGTGGGGGGGATTCAAGAACATTCAGGGAGAAGATATGAGAAAGAACCTGAGACTGTGATAAGTGCTGAGTTGAGTCAGAGGCTGGACTGAACTCTGACACACAAACACAACACACTTTGGTTTGCAGAACACAGCAGCTCTTGCATTGTGATCATGAGCTCTTACGCAGAGAAGTTACCGTTTTTACATGCTTACTCCTAGTTTCTCACAAGAAGTGCACTTTTTCCCGACAACAAATACAGATAATAAGCAATTAGTCTATGTGCTGGGTCTTCCACTATATAGGTGTTATTAGGACTCCTGCAATTGGCTCAGGAGGAGAGGAAAATTCACTCATTAGGACACATCAGTGGCTGGCACATCACACTGACATTCACTCTTCAAAGAGGAGAAGGGTGATTGGCTTTGTCTTTCTTTGTTTATTACCAAGAGGGGATATGCAGAGGCAGAATTTAGTAGAAGGGTCATGGGTTTACTTGCAGTGGTCTTTGTCATCTCTCCCCCTTTTGTTCTTTCCTCCTCATTAAAGTGCTGAAATCACTTGTGCCCTTCAGTGGGATACAAAGGTTTTTTTGTGTTTTCTCATCTTTTAAAAAAAAAAAAAATTCTCCCGAAAATACTCAATGCCCTTAACATCAGCAAATTCTTAGAAGCTAGCTGCAATGCTTTCCTTTTGTTGAACAGTGGCGGATATTATGAAGCAGTTCCTGTCATTTTTCACGTTGAACAGTGAACCATTTCCCTTATTGAACTTGTAAATATGGATTTGTTCGTCCATTACATTCAACCAACAGAGACGTTAGTTCTTCAACCTTTCACCACATGTGGCTTCTTCAGCACAAAAACATCAAAACCCCAAACATATTTTCCTGTGCCTTTTGTTTTACATCATTTCCCTTTATAGAGTTATTTTTTTATAAACTGCAGGCTTGGGTTCAGTCTCTACTCATAAATCAAAAACATTTCAGCATTCAGCTGAGAGCTGAAAAACAAACTGATGAGGCATGGAAAGATGGAGGTGATGAATTCTGTTAATCTGTCACTGAGGGCATCTTTCTTTATCTTTCTGAACCAAAACCAATTACTTGCTATCAATACTTTTTCTACTAAAAACATTAAGATTTTTTCAGTCTTCCATCTGTTTTCCTATAATTACAAGCATAGTTGCTGATTTCTATAAACATGCTATAACACAAATATGAGAGTCACACATCCTGATGAGTAAAATGCAAAAGAGGTTATCAATGGGGATCAGATAAACAGAACTTGACTTGGACAATGTTTGATCTGTAATGATTGGTGAAATATTAACACGGTCTAAAAAATTTACAAAACAAACAGAAAAAATAAAAAATGCATGTGCATAAAAATGAGAACAGGCCATCAAATATTTCTGCCTCCCTAATGAGCCGAACACAAAAGTCAAATCAGGTCGTTGCAGCTCATCACTGCGAACCAAAGTTTCAATCTGTTTCCTGTGGTGTTTTTTAATGTCCATTAAATCCTATTTTAATCTGAACTTGTCACATGTCTGTGGGGATGAACTCAACCAGTGTTGCTGCTTGCTAAATATTTAAGTTTATACTGTGTGTATCTTTTAGTTTTGCATGTTAGCAAGTAAACATCTTCTAATTAACAAACACAAAGAATGCCATTCACACAGCAGGTATTGTCAATGTATCTTATCCCGAGGCTGACATGATTTTAAATTTCACCGAGGAGCTGCTGTTTCCGAGACACTGACAGTACAAGTGTCAACTTTTTGTAATGTGTAACCTACTATTAAAGGTAAATAAACTAGGAACCTTGATTGCTTTCAGAACAATCCCACAAATCCACCTAGAAGATACAGTATAAGCGAATAATTGTAGCTGCTTCCAAAAGGAAGAGGATCCACAAAAGTAAGCTGGAATAACCCTCGAGGGGAGCATAAAGTCTTCCAATATTCGCTGAGAATTTTCCATCTGTTATGAAACAGAAAAATAGAAAAATACAGAACTTGTGCATTTTGAATCCTTGTCTTGATTTTGCTCTGGGAGGTTATCAGGGTTGAGTCAGGAGAAAACATTTCTCCTGATGCATCAAATTAAACAGCAGATTTTAGAAAACAAACACTTGGTAGAGAAATAGTACATGAATATAAATCAAAGCGATGCTTCCAATGGAATATTTATTCACTAAAGATAAAGAATTTCTCAGAATATATATTTTTTTGTTCCCATCATTATTTTTGCACAGCTTTCTCTCTCCTTTTTTTTTTTTACAAATTTTTTTTGTAACAATTTAAATTAATTCTTCTCAGCTGCACAAAATACTTAACCTACAATTGCACCACTCCACGACGAGATTTTTTAATAAAGACAAAATTACTTGAGTGAATGTTTCTGACATACACTGTTTAATATTTTACTCACAAGTCACACAATCTTTAAAACACTGGAGTTTTCCCCTGCTGCTTGGAGAATGATAAGTCTCTGTTCTATATTAATGAAGTCTACATGGATTTGGATGGCAGACACAGGAATCTAGTATTTTATCTTATGTTTTGTTTTTGATCATGGCTTCTTGATGGTTTGGTTGGGGCAGATATCAATTATTCAGGTAGAGATCTCCATGATTTTCCATTCAGGGGATTGTGAGGAAAATAAGGCACGTAGTCAATTATCAAGCAGAGCTATTGTCAGAGTCTCTTTTCACGAAGCTGCTCATCTCGCTGGGTTTTTGCTGAGGCTTTACAGAGAAGTCTCTGGTGATGGAAGAGGTGACAAACAGCTTGCAGCTGAGAAAGATGTACCAGAAACATCACACCATTATGAAAAGGAACATTTGGGTCAGTTTTCCATTTTTCTGCAATCGCATAACTGTTGAACCACGACACACCGACCTTAAATAATCAAACTGCTTTATCTCTGCAGTAATCAGATTATTAAAATATTGTGTACAAGAAACCTGCATTTCATGTGTGTATTTAGGATCCTAATTGTCTTATTAAATACACTCATCTGTGTGTGGAAGAGTTCAGACAGAGAACATACAGTAATAATGATGATTATCAGCTGTTCGATAAAAAATTCTAAATGTTAAACTTAAAACCGCCACTAAAAGTAAAAGTGTACTTCAGACATCAAATCAAAAATTTGCGATTTTGTAAAATTTTCAACACACTAATAATACGCATGTTTCTTCCCGACTACCTCTTTTGGCTGGCCAAAGTCAAAATGGATGGCTGTTGTTGCACTCTTTCCTTAAGTTGTTGGTCTGGTCTTCACTCATTTCCTTATCTGGATAAAATGGTCCTCAGTCACTCATTCATTCATTCAACACTGCGTTTGTTCTTTCACCTGGATATTTATTCGTCAACAGTTGTGTGTGCATTTGGCAGTTCAATGAACCTCTCACTGATAAAGCTGATTACTTTGCGTGAAGTGTGACGGTCACTATCACTACTCGAGGATTTATAAACTCTGACAGCCTCTGTGGAGTGAATAGTTACAGGTGGTAACGGAGGAGATTATAATCTGAGTAGAGATTTGAATTTAAAAAGGTATTCCCATGCCCCTGTTTAAGGATTTACAAAGTTAGAAAGTAGAGTGGACATGGAGGAATTTCAGGTTGGAGACTTGAAAGGAAAAACAATGAATCGTGTTTGCAGGTGAATCCTGTGTGTCAAAACAAGCAGAGCTGATCAGAACATTACTGTGTCTGGCTAACAAGAAAGTGAAGTGAGAGAAAGTGAGACAAATGTTGGGGAGGAAAAATGGCCTCACGGGGCAGATACGCTCCGGAAAATAATGGTGAAGCATTTTAGCTTTGATGACTGACTATCCATTCTCAACATCTGGAAGTGACACACACACACCCCGACAATGATATCAATCAAGGTTCCTTTATTTTTTCCCAAATGACCTGTGGGTCAAACTGGAGAGCTCGCGTTGAAGGAGGAATAAAATTGGTTTAAATGTGATTAAGTTGCTGTCAAAACAAAGAACCACAAAATTCATCATGAAGAAAGGGTACACATTTAGATTCTCGATTCTCACTTTACTTACTTTACTTCGCTAAGAATCAAAGAAAAAAATAGTAAATGTTTATGAGCGCCTTTCACACAAGAGATACTGATTTAAGAGTCTAACGGAAAAAAAGAAACACCACATTAAACATGGAAGATGAATTGGTCTTCAGCTGAGTCTGCATAATGTGACCTTTTAGTACCCTTCTGGCTTGCTTGGAACCCCAATGGAGCACATGGAAAAAAAGTAGAACCAAGTTTGTTTTTTCCAATGGAAATGCAAAAAAGTGGGTAGAAAGAGTCAAGCTGCTATCCCGCAGCAGCTTTTTCGCTGAACCTTTATTCAAAACCAATGTATGTTTTGGATGCAACAAAAGGCATAAGACTGCCAGTTTGCTCCACCTCTGTGAGGTCTGTGGAGGTGACAGATCTGAAACAGAGTTCTGGATGAACAGAGCACACCGGCGTGGCTGAATAGGTGTGACGTGTTCAGGATCGCTACCCCTGGGGAGCAAACTGCTAAACTAGTTTATCTTAACAGGACGTCCATTACTTGTACATTCATTAAGACAATGAATGTTTCCCTTCCAAATACATTGATCTGAAATGATAGAAGAGTCACATCACACTATTTCCATACATTTTGTTATTTTACAGCGTATGGTGTTAAAACAGAAGCACGCCACACATTACTGCCACACTTGGATTTTGGTTCCGCCGGTGTCCTTATTTGTTACTTGCCCTTGCCTTTAATGGAGAGATTTTTAATGAGTCCTGTGAGGTGTTTTCTTTTTTCTTATTTTAATCTTTGCTCTGTTTATAATCCCCCCCCCCTTTCCTTCTGTTTTATCACTTCCATGTATAATTGAACATGGCAGCCTGTAGATAAGGAGCTGTGGAAATCAAGACAAAATCACTGACTTCACATTCCAAAATTACTGTGGAAATTAAATCATTACCAGTGCAAAACAATTTCGCAATGACTGTGGTCGTCTCAGTATCTGTACATTGCAGGTGTTTTTTCACTCTGCCAAAGCAAATTGTGAGTTCCGACACAGGCTACACTCAATCCTTTGTTTAATGGTTGTTACAGTGGGTGCATACAACAACAAAATAAGGACATTTGCTTATTTTGTTATACAAGATTTAAAAGCAATGATGCATAACCTGAGAAGTTTATATCCACCAGCAACAAACCCCTTAAAATGCTTAAGACTTAATCCAAACCAACGGTTTTTCATGTGGTTCCTTCACTGCTGTTGTCTTTTGACAACCAGCTGTTCAGGTGCACAAAGTAAAAAATCATAACGAAAATTCAGTGGACCGATAGCCATAAATTATTGACTGTGAAACACAATCAATAATTTGACTGTGCATTACATTTCTAGACCAAAATAAATTTGAATACACATTAGGGATTAAAAAAAATTGGAAACAACTGAAATGTAAAATTATGGAAACTGAGAAAATGAAATCAAACATTACAGCAAACACATGTTGTTAACATCATAATTATCATTAACCTCAATAATATCATTAACCCAGAAACTGATATTGAAATAGATCCTGATTCACAAACAAGTAGGGAAAAAAATCAGCCTCAGGCTGTCCCTGGTTGCACAACCAGCTAACTGGATGTGCTGCACCTTTCAGAGCACCCATTAAGCTCAGAGGAACAAGACAGTGGACGTGATAAACAGATGAGTTGCACACCAGAAACATCACACGGTTGTCATTGTAATAAAACAATGTACGTACAAATGACAGGACAAAGTTGAACAGAAATGTAAATAGAACTTGAACTGAAAAGATTACTATCACAGTACTGCAGCTGTTTTTTACATATTGTATTTTTTCAGAACATATTTGACGTGTACTGTCACGATGCATTACTGAGATGAGCATGCCAGCCCCACACAGCCCACAGATTTTTTTTTTTTACATTTTCAACAAAACCACATAAAGCGCACTGTTTTTAATGCTATCTGTTACAGCATTTAGCCATCACAATCCTGCTGTTCTGTTTGTATTTCTCATGGTAGCTGGGAAGCCAACCAGATGCTACATGTGACTACCTGCTCTCGCAAACTTCAGCTACCGCTAAGGGCTTTATGCTATGTTACCTGTAGCACAAGCTGCGCTGTAATTGTTCAGTGCTGAGCTTCTTCTTTCATTGGCTCAGTTATGGTGATTAAGCACAACTTGTTCCCCTTAAGTCCTGTGTAGGTACCTCAGTAATTCAAATCAGAGCATGTTGTACTGCATTATGGAGTTGATTCACAGAAGGAGCTCAACCACACCTTACCTTAAGCCAGTAATTTGCATTATCTTAATCATCTTCACATACACAAAAAGGCAAAGGTGGTGTAGAGAGAGCACTGAAAGCATAGTGAAATGTGCTGCTCCAGGCAAGGTACACCTGTTTCAGTACACCACCCACAATTAACCCATCAACCTATATTTATTTAAATTCAGTGCTTCAGCCTGTGTATTTATAGCGATCGCCGAGAAGCCCAGTGGAGGCATGTGTGAGGCTGCTGATTCAGAGGCACTGGAAAAAGGAATCTGTCAGGAATATGAAGGTGCTCAGTTGTGTAATCAGAGCACAACAGATGTGCTTTTACACTTAACACCACTTTTTTTTGTGGTCTTGTTTGAAGTCCTCTTCTGCGCTCACCCACTTGAGAGATTAGGATGCACAGGATGAATAAGAATAAGAAAGGATTTTTATGCAACATCAGTTCCTACAACAACACACTGAGATGTATAATTAGCTCAAAAACTTTGTGCTGTGTTGCAAAAAGTGAAGCAGTCGGGACCTTATCACTGCACAGCAGATGCCCCCCAAAAGGGCTTGACAGGAAAGTTTTTGCAAAGTGTTGGTTTCCACCTCAGTCCAGGCTGAATGGCTCCTGGCTGGTTGTTGATGGCAACCGTTACTCGCTGTAGCAAACTGACAAAACACTGTCTGATGGCTATATTGGGATTTATCAGAAAATGCATTCCAAACCCTCAAAATTTCACTGTGTTTAAGCAATTAAAGGCATCAGACTTTGTTTCAGTGGCAGTGAGAGTGTTGCTATTGATCTGACCTGATCTTGTAATGTAAAGTCCTTCATTAATTCTTTCAGTCCTCGTAAACTGCGTGTTCTGCTAATGGTGGCTTGCAGGGATTGCTGGAGCCTAAAGCAGGTGGCTTGCAGGCAAAGGGTGGGGGGCACTCCGAGCACGACGCCAGTGCACTGCTGAGCGACAATACAGACAAACAACACCTACGGGCAATTTAGACTAAAGAATTCACATAAGCTGTGTCTTTGGAAATAGGAGGAACTTGAAGAACCCAGGCAGAACCCAGGCAGACACAGGGAGAACATACAAACTCCACACAGAGCGGGACTTGAACCTGGAACCGCCTTGCTATGCGGCAATAGCCTTACCTACTGCACCACCAATGTACAATCACATTTTTGTTATTTCATGCTAGAAAATTTGACAACAAAAGAAGCAAATCAACTTGTGGCACTTAGACTGTAGAGGACAAATGCAGCACCAATGCATCAAATCAGCTTTCAGATGAGAGATAAACTGAAAAGTGTTGGAAAGAACCCATTCTGGAGCCATGATACACCACTTGTTCTAAACATGCATTTCAGCTGAGACATGCAGATCTACACCAAGCTCCTCAAAATGGATTAGATCTACTTTTACGCTAAGCATTTGCATTTGAGAGGCATTTGTGAATATTTAATGGATTACATTTGCACCAGGAAGAGCCACAGAGGTGATGCTGATACAAAGGTACAAACGTCACCCAAATATATGAATATGAATCATTCCTGGATCTATTCAAAAACAATAGTATTTCACAGCATAAAACCGAAATAAGTATTCCCAGTTCTCCACTATACTTTATTTATGAATGCATTATTGATGATATTTTGGTTAATATGAATCTATTTTTAGCTTTTAATTTTTAAAATATTTTGCAGAAAAAAAACCTCATTATGTGCTATTAATGATTTGCTAGTGATTTTACAATATCAATTGTTGTGGTGGACAGCTGTAAAGTCAAGTAAAATGATCATAACTTGATTTATATTTCTGTGTATTTTTCTTAACTGATTTATAATCGAGAACGCCATTATTCAAAATGACGTAAGCGGAGGTATATCTGTACTTATTTTAAAATAAATGTACATTAGTCACCTGAAGATCATTTAGATCATGACTGCTTGAGTTATTGACAGCATTTTCCTGCTGTGAATAAGGTATCGAACGATGGTAAGGAGACCTTGGTAAGTGAAGAGACTGCCTCTCAGCTTCACTAACATGCTGTCATGAACATCAGGCATTTGACACTCACGTGTGTCACAAACAGACGACGACAACCGAACCATGTGGAAACTTGTTCTCCCCAGACACCGAGACACTGACAGCGACTCTACAGACACTCAAATCCTATTTTATTCAAAAATGGTTGGCTGGTTTGAGAATTTGGGAATAAAAAAATATTTCACTGTCAATATGATCACAAGTTTTCCAAGAGATTTGAACCCAAATATCTAGGGGGAAAAAAGGGGAAGAAAACCTGTAAGGACTTTAACACAGGACACTGAAAAACTTCAACAATATGGTACTGTGTGTTCGTTTTAAACTGTTAGTAGACTTTGGTGGAAACTTTTAAAAACAATTATTACAGTGACAACTATTAATGGGACAGGCTGTGTACCCACCAGACCCTTCCTCTAACCTGTACGTCCTCTGTACAGGTTTATTAATCACTGTTTGTTGCATGCAATATCAAAAAAATGTCCCATATGAACTTGGGTTCATTTATGACTTTACAGATTACAAAGCCAGCAAAGTTGCTTGAGATGAAGAACCTAAATAACTTCATCCATCCATTTGTCTTCTTGAAGATGAGACAATTGCAATCATCTTGTCTACAGCCGTTTATCTGCTTTGTGAGTCACAGGTCTGCTGGAGGTGGTTACCAGCAAGAGGCAGGGTACACCCCAGGTAAGGTGTCATCATGAAAATACACAAAAAAACAAACAAATGCTCACAATCACACCTACGGACAATTTGGTGTGACCAATTCACCTAAACTGCATGTCTATGTGGGTAGGAGAACCCACACAGACATGGGGAGAACATAAAAACTCTGTACAGAAAGGAATGAAACCCAGAACCTTCTTGCTGTGAGGCAACAGCGCCACAGTGCTGACCCAGTGATTGTTATATATCACAGGACTAACCAAGTAATACTTGTCCTGAGACAAAAGAGATGAGATAACCATGACATAAAAAAAGATAGAGTGGCAAGACATTCATTGATGTTGAGACAGCAGACTTGTGAAAGTCAACATCATCCCTATCATTGAAAAACAAAACCTCCATGTCTACTTTTTTCTGGATCCGAAATGAAATAATTTCTGGTCAGTAGCTACGTGATTATTTCCATCTTTATGTGTGATGGATTAATGAAAGGCGAAGGTTGCAAAATATATTTTGGTATACCATCTAAATCACAGTAAGATTTGATGAGAGGTCATAGTAATTCACTCCCGTCTCATCAGCTCTCACCCTGTAATCCATCTAAATCCTCCCCTACTATAACCTGACATCAGCAACATCCGACTCAATAAAAAACAAAATGAGCACTGACACACCGTCCACTTTCTCGCAGTCAGAAAGATCAACTGAGAGAAAAGAAATTGCAAATTCAATATGAAGCGTATATACCTCAAGACAGGAAAATTTCAATAACTTTTTCTAGCTTTTTTATTTAAAATAAATGTACATTAAGTAATTCTTATACTGGGCCTGGCAGTTGCCAGGAGAAAGGCACGTGTCTGACTACACTATGTTAAGGGCAAAATCTGGTGGAGGTGGATTATGGTGTAGGGCTCTTAAATGTTTCATCATGCCATGTCATTTTGGACATTGTCACGCTCCCAATTTTGTGAGACCAATTTGGAGACAGCTCCTTTTTCTTCCAAATTGACTGCTGAACAAAGGTAATTCCATAAAGACATGGATGAGCAAGGCGGGTGTTGACTGGTCTGGACAGAGTCCTGACCTCAACACAACAGAACAATTCAGGGATGAATTAAACCCAGTAAACACGCTCCTGAACCTTGTGGAAAGTGTTCCTGGAAGAATTGAAGTTGTAATAGCAGGAAACTGTGGACTGAGAACATATTAAATCCTATGGTTTAAGAATGGAATCCTACTCAACTTGTGGCACTACAGTGTTAACTGGTTGTGACTGAAAAATGCCATGCATTCTAGTATGCCTAGTCTTGGAGTCTTGCATGATAGCTCTGCTCAACAGAGATGCTGCTCTGACTCAGTGTTGCTTCTGATACCTCATCCAAGCTTTGTCCACGTACTGACTCACATCTATTCATATTAGTTGCTATATTTCCTTATTTCACAGATTTTTGTTGGATGTTTTCCTGTGTGATGTTGATTGGTTTTTATTTTGGGTAGTTCCAGTGGTTTGCTGGGGAAGCCTCTTTCTCTCATATGTCCTATATGTTCTCTAATTAATGGGTCTGTCTTGTGTTGTTTTCTATGTTCCTTATTCCCCATAGAGTTTATCCTAGATGGATACTTAGTTTGGAAGAGTCTCCCTTTTCGACATCTTGTCCTACCTGTTTTTAATTCAGGACCTCTTTGGAATGACTTTTCAAGCCTTTCGTCTCAATCTTTTCTTCCATGTTTTGTTGTGGTTGCATATACTGTATATACTTAATATATATGGACTATAAGGAGCACCGTCAATGAATGGCCTATTTTAAAACCCTTTTCATATATAAGTGCACTGGATTGTAAGGCGCACTGTTCGTTTTTGAGAAAATCAAAGGCTTCTAGGTGCACCTTATTGTGCGGAAAATACTGTACTGTAAATAATGTCCTGACTGGGAATGAAGCTACCAACCTGCTGTTCCAAGGGTGACAACATTAACATTAAGTCATTTAGCTGCTATATATCACTTGATAAATATTTAAAATTTTTACATAATAAAAATTAAAAAAGGAACTTTACAATAATTTGCACCTCGGCTGTGATGTGGCACATCCGTTGTTCACATGTCCAACTGTCGAAGACTGAGGATTACAAAGCTGCAAACCAGATTCAGCCATTGCCCAAAAGTAACCAGCATTTTACTGAAAATTAGGAAGTGACATTGTCACAATCCGCTCCTGGTTTTCCCCTCATCCGCCCAGCTCTACCTGCCTTCCACTCCAAACTCATCAGTGCAACTGCCTTCACCTGTGTTTCCTCACCTGATTATCACCTGCCGGCTCAGTACATATACCCTCCCATTCCTCTCAGTCTCTGCCAGATTGTCTTTGTGTCATGCATAGCTCTCTCGTGTTGATCTCCGGACTGCTTCCTCGGTTACGACCCTGCCTGTCTTCGACCCGTCTTCCTCGTCTCTGCCCCGGTAAACTGACCAGCCTTCTGTCCTTGACTACTCTGCCTGCTCGTTCCTGTTCTGATACCTGTCACCTGGGATTCCTGGTTACGGAGACTGTTTGGAATATTGCTGCCATTCTGTGCGAACCTCAGAATAAACTGTTGGACTATTACTGATCTGGTCTCAGTCTGTGCTGTACGTGGGTCCTACCTCTGACCCGTTACAGTACAATCTGGCCATAAATGGATCCAGCACAGGTTGATCACCGGATCTCCCGGATGGAGGACATGCTTGACCAGCTGGTTGCGAATTCCGTTGCGGCTGCAGCAGAAAACCAGCAGGTTCTGT
This sequence comes from Antennarius striatus, assembly GCF_040054535.1. Classification (NCBI taxonomy): domain Eukaryota; kingdom Metazoa; phylum Chordata; class Actinopteri; order Lophiiformes; family Antennariidae; genus Antennarius; species Antennarius striatus. The sequence continues at coordinate 22,839,439 of NC_090776.1, read as the reverse complement.
CACAAGTTCGGTGTGATGTAGCAAGTCTCCACGCCCGCACCCAGGCCCTGGGGCTCACACCGTCTGTCTCACCGGGAGCCACGTTCTCGTCACCTGCCTCGGCGGGCGCTGCTGCTCCGCCGTCCGCCTCAGCGGGTGTCGCCGGCATTCCACCTTCGATCCGGGAGCCTAACGTGGGAGCACCGGAGCGTTATGACGGCGATCCTGCCACCTGCAACGCCTTTCTCTGCAACTGTTCCATCCTTTTCTCCCTCCAGCCGCTCACCTTCTCCTCGGAGGAGGCTAAGGTGGCTTACACCGTCAATCACCTCACCGGGCGGGCACGTCTGTGGGGCACTGCGGAGTGGCAGAGAGGGACTCCCGCCTGTCGATCTTTCCAGTCCTTCGCCGACGAGCTCCGGAAGGTTTTTGGTTCTGGACCTCTGGGGGCCGACGCCGGACGAGAACTGCTGGATCTGGTCCAGGGCAGCCGTTCAGTCACGGATTACGCTATAGACTTTCGTACCACGGCCCCTCTGTGTGACTGGAACCCGGTCGCCCTCCGTGATGTTTTTTTGCGGGGCCTGGCTGGATACATCAAGGACGAGCTGGTCGCTTATGAGCTGCCGTCAACACTGGAGCGCCTGATTGAACTCGCCACCCGCATTGATCTGCGCATCCAGGCACGCCGGAGAGAGAGACGCTCTGAGCTCCAGCCACGCCCTGCCCGTCCCCGCAGTCCTCCTCGCTCCAAGCCTACAGCGGCGCCGACCTCTCTCCTGTCTGCCTCAGTCACCCCTGTGTGTGAGGGGGATCCGGAGCCGATGCAGCTTGGCCGCACCCGCCTCTCACCTGAGGAGAGGGAGAGAAGACAGCGCTTGAACCTCTGTATCTACTGCGGTCAGCCAGGACACTTCGTCAGCCGGTGCCCAGTAAAAGCCAGAGCTCACCAGTGAACGGAGGCATACTGGTGAGCTCCATCGCTGATCCCGCCTCCTCTGAAAGGCCAAGCATCACCGCCAAGTTCCTGCTGCCTTCTGGTTCCCACTCCATCGCCGCCCTCCTGGATTCTGGGGCTGATGGGAGCATCATGGACGAGAACCTCGCTCTTCAGCTGGGACTACGCCCGGAGCCGCTGCCGTCGCCCATTGCAGCCAGAGCCCTGGACGGACATGTGCTGGGGAGGGTAACATCTCAAACCAACCCGGTGCGCATGCTCCTGCCAGGGGGGCACGGTGAGAGCATCCAGTTTCTGCTTCTGTCCACACCTAACCAGCCCGTCATTCTGGGGTACCCCTGGCTCCGCCTGCACAATCCTAACATCGACTGGACATCCTGCTCCGTTCGGGAGTGGGGCGCGACCTGCCAGCGGACCTGTCTCAAGGCGTCGTCAGCTTCTTCTGCTCCTGCTTCTACTCCTGCTCCTGACCTCACTGGGGTTCCAGCTGTGTACCACTGCCTAAAAGAGGTATTTAACAAAGCTAAAGCCACCTCCCTGCCGCCACACCGCCCTTATGACTGTGCGATTGACTTACTACCGGGCACATCACCTCCCAAGGGACGCTTGTACTCTCTCTCTGCCCCTGAGAGAAAAGCCATGGAGGTATACATTAAAGACTCCTTGGCGGCAGGGATCATCCGCCCCTCTTCTTCACCTGCTGGCGCAGGATTTTTTTTCGTAGAAAAGAAGGATAAAACACTGCGTCCCTGCATAGACTATCGTGGACTTAATAATATCACGGTTAAGAACCGCTACCCCCTCCCGCTCCTCTCCACGGCTTTTGAACTGCTCCAGGGGGCGACGGTGTTCTCAAAACTCGATCTGAGGAATGCGTATCATCTGGTTCGCATCCGGGAGGGAGATGAGTGGATGACTGCCTTCAACACCCCGACAGGGCATTACGAGTATCGTGTGATGCCCTTCGGTTTGACAAATGCCCCTGCAGTTTTCCAAGCCCTGGTGAACGATGTGCTCCGAGACATGTTGAATAAGTACGTCTTTGTGTATCTGGATGACATCCTGATCTTTTCCCGCAGCCAGGAGGAGCACGTCGTCCACGTCAGATCCGTCCTCCGCCGCCTCCTGGACAACGCCCTCTTCGTCAAGGCGG